>NC_069658.1:411678186-411983686 GCF_027244095.1 Hemicordylus capensis
ATGTCCCTCTCATGCCTCTCTTGGGCAGGATCTGTTCCAAGTGGTAGTTCTAGTCACACACTGTGTTCACTCATGAGTGTATGGTGTACACAGGTACAGCTCTGTACACAGGTACAGTTATTCACAGTTATATTGAACACAATTACAGCAGCACACTTCCTGTCTGACCCCTGTGTTGAGGGGCCTGTACCCAGATTCACCTTTTAATATGGTAAATTTGAATTGCAGTAAAAGCAGATCTGTTTTTCTTGGGCATGATGTCATTCTGAAATTTATTTGCATGAGTGTTACATCTGAATAATAACAGTTAATGATATTCAGAATTTCTTACTAAAAAACACAAAATTAAACCTTTCCCCCAGCATATTCCAATGTAAAAAAAACAAGGCATTCAGCTAATTTCATGGGCAGAATTGTATATGCAAATTTTGGTCTCTGTAGGTTAAGAGTTCCCAACCGTGGTGCTCCAAATGTTGCTAAACTCCAACTCTCATCTCCCCCAGCTACAATTTTGGCTGGGGATGATGGGAATTGGAGTTCAGCATATGGAGTACCACTGGTTGGTACTTCCCAGTGACCCGAAACAAACTCTTCAAAATATAATAGATTTGGTTTCAAGTTGATGTGGGAAAAGTTACTTCATATGTTCTAGATACCAAATTAGAAAGGCTTGGCCATACCTTCAAAACAGGCAGGGACCTGGAAATTGCCATCGAGACACTGAGCAGGTACAGTATAACTGCAGTGCTGTTCTTTGTTTTTGCAGAAAAACCAGATCATCTCAGCATGCTGTATTCCTTGCTGGAGATGGTCCTGTACCTTTACTCTCTGCTCATTGTATAACACTGTAGCTCTTTTAACTGGTATCTTACATGGTGCTGTAAGGAGGAAAATGTAAGTGGGAGGTTGAACAATCCAGAGCCCATTAAACAGGTAGTGCAAGGGTCATAGAGAAGCACAATCAGATAAAAGATAGCACTACTAGAGATGTATTTTCTACAACAACCTCTTAACTAAAGTAATTCTTATGTACCATCTGCACTGTCAACATTTTCAGCTTCTCTAGCATGTCTTCTGTGCAGCTAACCGCTGGGTGACAGCACCCAGTTCTTTACTGTTGAAAACTATGCATTTACATCTATCTACTTCCAAATGCTGTGTAATACTGTTTTTGTTTTAGAGACAGATACTATTGCTAAGTCCCACTGAAAGCAAAGAGCCTTATATTAGTTGCAACTTGCTATGGGCCAATCATGCTTTAAATACTGTACTTTGAACAGTTACAGACAAGGTAAATATACATAACAAACAAGGCAGGCATATTGGATGGTTGTAGATCAAATTGCCCAAAACTTATGAATTGACACCTGGCAGATATGCAGCACATCAAAAGCATATAAACAATTTTAAAAAACACCTCTTTGTATTTGTAGTCAAGATTCACCTAAAACTCCTTGTTTTATATCTGAGTAACATCTGACATTGAAGAGATCAGTGTTATGAGGCCTGCAAGAGGAGTGACAGCTACCGTGCTCCATGACTATGTTTTGGCTCAGATGGGTGGAATTAGCATCAGATAGGTGCAGAAAGAGCAATAAAAATACCTTAATTGCTGTGTGGGAGGCAGCCGCGACATGAACGCACTGGAAAGGGGAAAGAGGGTGGGGATGTGACTTTGGAAACAGAGTTGCTTTATTTAGGGATAATGGGAGTACAGGAAGGGGGAAAGTGATTAACCTGGAGGCTGATTTACCAAGTTAAAGCACTGGGAAGGGGGATAGAGGCTTAAGGGGGGAAAGATAGAGGAAAGCCGTGTGTCACATCTACCCAGATCTCACTGTTGGGAAATCCATATCTCTGGGGAACTCAAGGATAAAGCGAGCTCATTGGCATACCCAGGCAGCGTGGGGTGCGATATTCAGTGGCAAGGTACATGGGCAGCAAGTGTAGCAAAAGCAGCACGAGGGCAGTTGCAGGGACAAAAGCTCTGGCAACAGGGCTAGATAGAAAGGCAAGCGTGATCCCATGGTTGAGGGAGGGGTAGGGATGGGTCCGGACTGGTCCGGAGGCCATTCTAAAGGCCTCTGGACTGGTTCGGACCTGGCCGGTTCGGTTCGGATGGGGTGGGTTCCTTTAAGGGCGGGGGAGGGTTTACTTACCCCTCCCGCCGCTTCCCCCCTCCCAGTGCGCGTATTCTTTGTAGTAATTGGGGCGGCAGGATACCTCCCTGCCGCCCCTTCTCCCTCTTGAGTGCAAAAGGCTTGCTGGAGCCTTTTGTGCACGCGCACGTCACGCGCGAGCTTCACATCTCCTCGACGTGCGCACGCACACGTCAGAGAGACGTGAAGCTCGTGCGCAACATGCGCATGCGCAAAAGGCTCCAGCAAGCCTTTTGCACTTAAGCGGGAGAAGGGGCGGCAGGGAGGTATTCTGCCGCCCCAATTACTACAAAGAATACGCACACTGGAGGGGGGAAAGCGGCAGGAGGGGTAAGTAAACCCTCCCCCGCCCTTAAAGGAACCCACCCCACAGTCCCGGACCACAGCTCTGCGGTTCCGTGCACACCGCTAGGGAGGGGTTCTTACATAAACAAGAGCATGTCCTGAGCCTAGGGAGAGACCAGCCAATGGTCCCCTTCAGGAGTTTCCTGATGATTTCAGGAGTTACTGCTCCTGATAAGGCAAACACTAGTTTATGATTACATTGTCTGGATGGTGGTTTCCTGTATGCTGCATGTTAAAGGATATTCAAAAAGGGAAATAACTGGAGCCATCATCTGGCATAGGCTCACTCAATTCTGATGATGGGGAGGAGAAGTTGAATAGAACTTGACAGTCTTGGGAACCCTTCTCAAACTAGGAGAGAAGAGAACTTGCATTCCTTTATCTTTTGTCCCTCCTTGCAATGTTCAGGCAAGTCTGTTTTTACCTGCTTATGCCATAATGCAATCGGTGAGGGCATTTCCTTGCATTTGTACTGGTGTTTTGCAAATGGACCGGGTATTGCCTTTTAATGAAAATACCTTGTCAGAGTGACTGTTTACCTGGAATGCAGCCAACATTTCTCTTCCAAGCAATCAATGGCTGAGTACACTGAAGTACCCCAAAATGGTGAAGCGAGAGGGTCTGGTAACATCAGGGAAAAATATTCATGGGATGTGTCTAAAATCTTAAGTCACGGTTTTAAAAATATTAGCAAATGTGCTTACAGATACACCAGATGCTGTGTTATATGTACCTCTGCATGTTGGTTTTTTTGACCAGTAGCCTGTTTTTTCACATGTGGAATCCACAGCTCCATCTAGCACATATGTAGGATTACAGCCATAGGTCACTTTATCATTATAGTTATATGTTCTGTGAAGAGCAAAGTTTATAAATCCATTTTCTATTTCTTCTGGGTATGGACATTGTACAGCTGTATTGGGAAGAAAAAATATATATTAATGAGAAGCTACTAATGGCACAGTGAGGAAATGCTTGACTAAGAAGCAGAAGGTTGCCTGTCCCCACTGGTACTATATCGGGCAGCAGTGATATAGGAAGATGCTGAAAGGCACCATTCATACTGCACGGGAGGAGGCAATGGTAAACCCCTCCTGTATTCTACCAAAAGCAAACCACAGGGCTCTGTGGGCGCCAGGAGTCAAAATCAACTTGACAACACACTTTAGGGAGCAACACCTACATCAGAATGAGGATTTTGTGTCTTGACTCCAAAACAGACATAGCCCTAATCACTGGAAAAGTGCTTTACTAGCAGGGGAAAAGTCAGAGGAAAATTGAGACTACTTGCCCACCCCTGCTCTAAGCAATCTTTAGCATAACATTGTAATACTCACATATGCATTCTGGTAGCTCACTCCAAGTCCCATTGGCCAAACATGTAGCTATTTCATTTCCAATCAGTGCAAGAGGCGGCAAACATTCAAATTTGACTACATCTTGGAAGACTGTTATGTTTCCAGGATTAAGGTTACGGTAAGAAAGGGCTCCAAATTCAGAAACTGGAGGTGGAGGACAAATCACAGCTGTGGAGAAAAAGCACCTTTGTCATATAAGTGGATGCCAGGAGGCACTATATTATGTTTTTTGACCTCTCCTCTACAGCTCATGTAGGTTTTTAGGAGCTGTAACTGTGTGGTGGAGCTGATTGTAATAATAAAGAGCAGTTGTGTGTTAGGCCTCAGTTTTCCCTCCACTTTTTCTGTTACCAACACAGCATTAAGATCAATTAAGGTGATTATAAAGTGTTAAAAGGAGCATATGAAAAGAATCCTATCTATCTATCTTCTATATATATAATTCTCTAAGGCGTACCCGTGGCTAATCCCATGCATGGCAGCTCTCGCAAGAGTTCGCGAGCAGAAGCACCGTGGTGATTGGGCAGTGGAGAGTCCTTATGCAGATAGGGAGGAGGAGCCAGTGAGAGAAGCAGCACCATGGTGATTGGGCAGTGGGGATTCCATAGGGTGAGGGACAGGCCCAAACCTGTCAGCGGCCTGAGGGGAGGAGCAGGCTCGAGTGAGGGTGTGGAGGTCTCTGGGGATAGGGGGGCTGCAGCTTGGCCAATAGGCACCAGCAACGCTGTAGCCACAACCAAGAGGACTGAGGGGGATGGAAGCAACCGGATGGAGGAGGAGGAGCAGGAGTGTGGCTCAGGTGAGGGTGGAGAGATCTGAGGTGAATGGGGCTGTGGCAGTGGCTGAGCGGAGCAATCAAGTACTAGCCTACAGATGCTCTGCGTGAGTTAAGATAGTTTATTAAAGTTTTATGAATGCAGAAAGACCATAAAGCAGCCTAATACAAAGCCTGCATGACTTCTCTAAACTTTCTTGCAGTCGCCAGTAGAATTTTTTTTTCAAAACTATGTCAGACAAGTTTTGGCAATTGCCAAACATTGTAGGTAGCCATGTTGGTCCATTTTTTTAAAATGCAAAAGGTAAACGTTGGGTGTTATATGTATTGGGACCAACTAAAATATCACAAAGCAGTGATCAACCTCTCAATAGGACTGTGCAAATCAGAAGAATCAGCAGCTGGCTTCAGAATTCCTGCCTGCCCCCAGGAGGTGACAGACATTTGCCCCAGGTTGAATGGAATGGAATGGGGGTTCTTTAAATGCCAACCCAGCACTGATGCATGAAAAGCTGGGTGGCTGCAGAAAATCTCAGGCGTGTCCAGCAGGTGGGCAGGGAATGGTGCAGGAGAGGCTGGGAACAAGCACTGGGTGGCAGGGAAGATGCACAGGGATGCCTGGGGCCTGTAGTTCCTCCACCTCCTATGAGAGATTCTCTGGGAGGATCTGCAGCCCACAGGCATTTGCAGCCACCCAGCTTTCCAAGTGCCAGTGCTGGGTCAGCATTTAAAGAACGCCACTTCTCCACCCACTACCACTGTACTACCTGGAGCAATGGCTCCAGATCAGCTGCCACCTCCTGGTAGGGGTGGTGGAAATTCAGATGTCAGGCTGCCGATTCTTCCAACTTGCACAGTCCTACCTCAAGTTCTCCAGAACACTTTTCCCAGCTGGATGTTAAACAAAACATGAGGCAGGATGGGTGGGGGGCGGAATGTGAAACTTAGCTATGCCCCAAGGTCTGATGTTTGTCTTAAGTTCATCTTAACACTAAAAATTGAATGCCTTGGTTTTGTTCATCATGCCTAGCTTGGTTTTCCCTTCACTTTGCTTTGTACAAGATCCAGCTTATAGGAGAGGGGATTTTTTGGAGAATCCAAAAGCTTGCTTGCTCTTTTGTGGTATTTTAGTTGGTCCAAATAGTAGTATTTTACTTTAGCAAATGCTTAGACTTGCATGGGAGAAAATGTGAATTATTGAGCCACTATTACCCTAAACGTACTGGCTGACATCCAAATTAATGTTACACTCACCAAATATAATTTCTCAACACAATTGATGTGCTTTTTTCATCAATCCTCTCTTCCTTCTGTAGCCCTCTATATCTCCCAGAAATATGTCCCTGAGTATTCCACAACCTTTAGGGGACATTTTGGGAGGCACAGAAGGCTGCAGAGGGGAAAGGGATCTGCAGAAACCGCCCCTCCCCCATCATACGTGCGAATTATTAGTCTGGATGTCAGCCACTCTCAAATTTACTAATCACTAATCAATCAGCCTTGGGAGATTAATATTTACATGGATGCCTGTTGCACAAGAGATTGCCTTGTCTTGCCTATTGTTCTTAGTATTATTAGATTGGTGGTTGGGGTGTATGAGATGGATCTATATTTTCAAAGGCAACCTACCATTTGTTTATTTTTGTTCTTTGTCTAAAGGAGAAATTCTAAATTATGGGCATAATTTTCCTGGCTTGCTGTGTGCTGCATTGCTGGCCTCTACTATGAGGTACTATAATAAATTATTATTCATATATGCTGATATACTATTTTTCCAGACTGAAATGCTAAAAGCATTATGCAGCAATAGATATAAACATGCTCTCTTTGAGGGCTGTGTTTGTACCAAGTTTCTGGTTTCTAGTCAACATAGAGGTACCTCTATTATTTCTGGGTACACTTCACATCCCCCCTTTGAGGAAGAGATCTCCAAATGTCCTTTTTTCCAGGCTTCTCTAATATCTAGGGTGTCTTTAATTACATGTGTGACAAGTTTCCACTGTCCAGTACTGCTATGAAGTGCTTGACCACTGGTAGGTAGGAGTGCCCCCTTTTGAGAGTGAGATGTACAAATGCAAAACAGGTTTCCAGAAGGTGTGTAAATACCTGAACAAATGCTATATCCTCATTAGTCCAAAACATCTTTAGATACGTATTAATAACTTCATACATACGTTGGCATTCTGGTAGCTTTCCACTCCATTGTCCATTTGCCAGACATTGACTGGTTTTAGGTCCTTGAAGAATATACCTGAGAATGTATATAAGAATGGCTTGAGAATGGCTTCCACTGTACTAGAGCAGTGATTCTCAAACTTGGGTCCTCAGGTGTTATTGGACTTCAACTCCCATAATCCCCAACCAAAGGCCACTGAGGCTGGGGATTATGGGAGTTGAAGTCCAGTAACACCTGAGGACCCAACTTTGAGAATCCCTGTACTAGAGCTTGTCAGAAATCTTCCTAGAAGCATTTGACAAACTGTGGTTGAAATTAAACTGAAATGCCTTGGTTTTATTTCTCCCCCCCACCATCAAGTATTACCTTTCATCTGGGTTTTGCTCTTCTAAGGTGTTATAACTGTGTTCAGTAGGAGGTTGTCAAAATACATCTGAACAAAGCCGTGCCTCACATGTCAAGAATTAAATATTCTAATTCTCCCTAAATGTGATTAAGTGGTTGGGTAGTAGAGAGAAATAATGAATTCCCAGTATTTCTTATTCTGGGCATGATGTCAGACATAAGTGTCCACCAAGCCAGTTTGCAGTGGCAAGATGGGCTACATATGGGAAGAGATATCCTTCTCTCTGCTACCACACATACAGAGCCCATTCACATGATTGTGAAAAAGCGGGTAGAAGGCAGTGTACCCAGGGATTCATGGCCATGTGAATGCACAAGAATCCGTTCAACCCAGCTCACTCAAATCTGGGTAACCCAATCTTCTACCCTGCTCTTAACACAGGTTTTGGTGGTCTGAGTTCATTTGCCTTTGGTAGCAGGCCTCGGGAAACAGCAGCCATGACTGTAATAGATTGCTGTGGCTACAGGGGCTGGCATCTGAATATGCCACTCTGCAAAGCACACTCTATGATCCTTTGCTTGTAGTGCCTTCAGTTGGGCTGGTTCTGCCTCCTGCCATTCCATGGCCAGTCAGGACAGCTGATGATATAATGAGGATTCCTGGTCTCCTGGTAGTGTGGTGCATACTGGGATAGCTCTTTCAATCCTCAAAGGATCCAGCTCCTGACTTAAAAAATGGAGACTGCAACTGCCTGGATTGCCTGTTGCATTGGATTGCCAAATTCCTGAGCCATTTTGGAAGGGTGGTATATAAATAAAATAAAATAAAATAAATAAATAAATAGCAATCCAATGCAAATCTTGCCAAATAGCAATCCAATGCCAAATCTTGGATTGCCAAATAGCAGTTCTGTTTGTCTGGGGAGACCATGGAAGAAGCTCTTTAACCCCACCACCACATGATCATGTGAAAGGGCTCATAGGCTGACCTTCCTACTGTGCCCTGTTGAGCATCAGTTCAATGCTTTTGGTCATTCACTTCGGCAGACAAGGTAGGAGTGGGATGCTCTTAAACCCATTACTGTGCCAAGAAAGAACGAGCTGGGAGTGCGTCGAAACACATTGTTGGGAACATTTATAACCCTGATGAGAAGATTCCAACCATTTCTGTCAAATACAAGTCTAGCATGTAGAGGTAGTAATGGGGTAATATAGAAAGGAATAGGGATCAGGGAAACTTCAATCCATGACTCTTCAGAGCTGCGTTTTTGCAGACAGGGGCATAGCTAGGGAAGAAGGGGCCGTGTTCATCCCTCTCTCTGGCGGCCCCCCAGAGTGAGGAAGATAATGAAGAAAATAGGGAGGGGTGGAGCTGGAGGGCCTTTAGGAGCTGGGGCCCCATGTTCTTTGAACCCTTTTGCTCAATTATAGCTACGCCCCTGTTTGCAGACACTATAGCAGCTTACTGAGAGAAGCACTTTACATCTGTTTTCTAATATTCACACTGAATAACCTGCCTGTTCTGTTTGCTGAACGGTCAGTCTGCCTTGCAACAGAATGTGCATGCAGTTGCACAAGAACTCTCTCACACAAAATGTAAGAACTGCACAAAATGCAGTTGCACAATGGACAGACTACAATCCATCACAAAATGTTTTACAGCTGTTGACATTTCTGGGTTTTCAATTTAGGTTTAAAGAATCTAACTCAAGATTTCAAATATGGGAGTAGATGAGTGTGGATTCAATTGGTCTCCTACATAAAGCTGAATAGGACCATGTTGTTGTCCTTCTCTCCACCCCCAAGGCTCCCTGGAGCATCTTCACCAAATCAGAGTTTGTATGCAAAATTCATTTTTGGCCAAACTGATGTTTCTGATAAAACATCAATAGCTTTCTTCAGGTATACACTGTAACTGTACCATTGCAGCATGGAAATAAATTGGAATATTTCAAAAGGGGTTTTCATACATGAAATAAAACCATGATTCAGAGCACAACAACAGGCCATTTCAACCACTCCTCAAATGTTTCACATAGCTATTTCTCTGCATTCTGGAGTCATTACATTTATTACAATTGATTACTATTGTGTGTGGCTATAAAGAACATTTGTTTACTATGCCTAATGTCCGATAGCCCTCCAAATGGTTTCTTGGGAGTTATGCTCTTCATGGTTATTAAACCGGTAATGTTTGCAATTTAGTCAGGTATTGAGTTTAATTTACAATCCCCTGCATTGACCTTTCTGGCCGAGACTTTATCCATAGATATACTGCACATTAAGAACAGCTCATCATGTTGCCTGCATATCATTTGTATATCCCCGGAAAATTATTATTAACAAAATTAATTTCATCACTCACTTTCTCATTACCTCATTCAAAGTTAGTGCTTTTCTTTCTGCTGTTACTTCAGGGAATGCCTTGAAGTAATGCATTTGTATTAGGTAATTAAGCCTGGCTACATCCACAGATGTTAGAGCCAAACAATGTTGTTTAATGGAGAAGAAAATGAAGATATTCTTGTTTCTTTGACTCCTGTTGAGGTTTTCATACTTGCATTCTCACACAGAAACCGTTATACATGTAATAAAGTAATATAACGATGTAGAGATTAAAAAAGACATCTGTTGGGCCTGTCCATGGCTGCATTTTCCTATTTGTGAACTATCTTCCTGTTTTGGCTTCAATCCAAATAACTACTTTAAGCATGCATAAAACACTTGCATGTATGTATAAATGTTTGCTCCTCCCGCCCCCCCCCCCCCCCACCAGCTGCTAATGTTGTATCAGAGACTTATTCTGAAGTTCGCTTGAGTTATAGAAGCATGTTTTCTAGAACCACAAAACCAGAGCTGGAGACTGAGATGCTGGAGGCAGATATAAATATTTCAAATAAATAAACTTTCACATTACATTACCAGCACAGTTGCCATCAGATCAGCCCACCATGGTTAACTCTTGCACTGCTCCAATAATTGATAATTCCACTCATACAATCTTAGCCTATTGCTGGTCGTAACCATGCAATACAGCCAAACCATATGGGTAGATTATCATCACAAGGAGGTGAGGCATAGCCCCAGTGAAATGTTTCAGTAG
Source organism: Hemicordylus capensis (assembly GCF_027244095.1). NCBI lineage: Eukaryota > Metazoa > Chordata > Lepidosauria > Squamata > Cordylidae > Hemicordylus > Hemicordylus capensis. The sequence continues at coordinate 411,688,448 of NC_069658.1, forward strand.
TGTAGCCCCTTCAGTCAAGGTAATGTGTAAACCAGCTGTTAAAAGTCCCACTGCGCATGGAGCTCATCAGCTGTCCTTCTTTTGTCACTCAGACGCAAACCCAGATTGGCCTTTGAAACTATTCTCAACCCTCACTTTCACCAGTCAACACAAAACATATGGTACCACCTTTTACTGGGCCAAAATCTTGAGTGCACAACTTATGCACAATTCTGTGTTAATTAAAAAACTTGCATATGCCAACACAGACAGATGGCCTAATAAGAGCAATGACCTCTCTTCCTCTTAGAGCTGGTACAGCAACAATCAACACTTGCCAAGGTTCTTGACATTTGGACATGAATATCTGCTGCAGTAAGACTTTTACACAATTTGTTTTCGGAGACAACATAACATTGTTCTCAAGATCAACCACAGCAGCAGCGGGGGCTAGAAATATGCCTCCTTTAAAATGCTAGATATAATTCTAAGCAAGCTGGAAACAAGTATATTAGAGAAACTACTCCCCACCTATACACTGCCTGTCTCTACTAGGCAATGAACATTGAGAAAATTGATTCATAGTGTGTGCACATGTATAAAACAGAACATTGCATGAAGGACATGTTAGAAAATTAAATTATGGAAAATGGATGGTCAGTTTGAAAAGACACAACTTACCCAGGTTCACATGAAAAAGTTACAACATCCTGGTAGTAGAAACTTGTATGATGTATAATTCCATTTCTCAGGGGTCCAGGGTAGGGACATATCTTTCCTGTTTTAACATAACAATATTATATATAAACATAAACCACTTCCAGTACATAAGAAAAGCCCTGCTGGATCAGGCCCAAGGCCTATCCACTCCAGCACCCTCTTTCACACAGTGGCCCACCAGATGCCTCTGGGAAGCCCACAGGCAAGAGATGAAGGTGTGCCCTCTCTCCTGTTGTTGCTCCCCTGCAACTGGTATCCATAGGCATCTTGCTTCTGAGGTGCCTATGGTGATGGCCTATAGCCATCAGATTAGTAGCCATTAATAGATCTGTACTCCATGAGTTTGTCGAAGTCTCTCTTAAAGCCATCCAGGCTGATGGCTGTCATCACATCCTGTGGCAGAGAATTTCATAGTGCTTCCTTTTGTCAGTCCTAAGAGCGCACTTCTTCACACATGATTAACCTATGGAATTCTCTGCCACAGGATGTGATGACAGCCATCAGCCTGGATGGATGGCAGGCTGAAATAATAAAGCCATTCCAACAGCGTTTGGGATGTTTCTTTTAATCACAACGATCATTTGGGAACAGTATAAGAATCAATGCACCCAAGCTCGAATGGCCGCTTAGGGATGTATTTATTTAGCACTAAGTATTTATTTGTACATGTATTTATTTAGCACTAGCCAACCCTGCACAGACCATCTGTGCGCTCTTTTGGGCCGGCGGTTACCTCTCCCCCACCTTCTGCCCCATTCTCCGCTTCCGGGCCCAGCTGCCTCTCCTCCCCACCGCCACTTCTGCCCCCCCCTTTCCTTCCCCCCTCCTGGGCCTTGCTTCCGCGACTGGACCGGGCCCACCACCTCTGGCCTCCGCAACCAGGCCTGCCACTGTGGCGACCAATCCTCCTGGGTATGCCTCAGCCAATCAGGTGCATCTGCTGTCCAGCCAATCAGCTGGGTGCTGGGACACACATTCCAAGGCATACCCAGGAGAATTAATATAATAGATATTTGTATATTACCACTGATAACAAGCATCTCATAGCTGTTTACATAACATTAAATCACCAACTGCCATTGATTCCTCTATGGTTAAATACTTTGTCTGTCAGCTTGCCATGTGGAGAAGCCTCCTGTCATTACACTGCTGCAAACCTACATTTTGGTGGGTTTGAGATGCCATAGAAATGGGATCTTCTTCACATGGCAGATTTGTCCAGCAGAACAGCTTGGTGCGTGAAAGCCCCTTTGATGGGGAGCTCAGACTGTTTATACTTGGATGCCTAGGTCGTGTATCATGCTAATTAAAGTATCTATGCCATTGATAACTGGGGTATTGTTTTTTAATCCAGTCTCATGAAAAGCTTGCTGCTGTGTGCTTTTAATGATTCCCCATTATAATTCCTTTTAATGTTTCCTGATAATCGCTTTTGACAGCTGCATGACAAGGAGAAACCAATCAGCTTTCCCCATCATTTGGTGGGACCGTTTCCAACCAAAATGGCCCCACTTTTACCATTTTGTCATAAAAAGATGGTAGTCTTTCCGCTGGCCCTTAATAAATAGTTGCAATAGCAGTGATAACTACTATTATAATAGCAGTGATAAGTCATGTCTTGAGATGGGTAAGTTAAAGCAGGTAAACTTTACTCTCGAAACCACTAGATAACCATTATATATGTATGATGGCAATATTTTACCTATAACTGATATCTAGGCATTTTTAATATAAGCAGAACAAGACAGAATTTGTCGTCTTGTCTCTGCCAACAACCTGGATGGCTTTAAGAGGGGCTTGAATAACTTCATGGAGAGGTCTATCAATGGCTACTAGTTGGAGGGCTACAGGCCACCTCCAGCCTCAAAGGCAGGATGCCTCTGAGTACCAGTTGCAGGAGAGTAACAGCAGGAGAGAGGGCATGCCCTCAACTCCTGCCTGTGGCTTTCAGTGGCATCTGGTGGGCCACTGTGTGAAACAGGATGCTGGACTAGATGGGCCTTGGGCCCGATCCAGCAGGGCTATGCTTATGTTCTTATGTTCAGATGCATATTACCTGTGCTTGAATTCGATGTTGACCCACAGTAAAATTTTAATGCAAGAGGATGCTAAAACTTGGACAAAGAGAAGGTGCAGGGAGCCACTCTAGGAATGGGGAAGATCTGAGATATCAGATCTATAAGCATAGGAACACAGGAAGCTGCCAGATAATGAATCATACTCTTGGTCCATCTAGCTCAGTATTGTCTACCAGACTGGCAGTGGCTTCTCCAAGGTTACAGGCAGGAGTCTCTCTCAGCCCTATCTTGGAGATGCCAGGAGGGAATTTGGAACCTTCTGCTCTTCCCAGAGCGGCTCCAACCCCTGAGGGGAATATCTTACAGTGCTCACACATCAAGTCTCCCTTTCATATGCAACCAGGGTGGACCCTGCTTAGCTAATGGGACAAGTCATGCCTGCTACCACAAGACCAGCTCTCCTCTCCAATCAGCTCTCCTGTGAGGTCCTTAAGTCTGGGTCTGTGATCAGTGATACGCTGGATCTGTGACAAGGTGAATAAAGTTAAGTTTGGATAAGGCAGAATTAATGATAATGCTGGACGCAGTGGACCAGCTGGCTGGGCTCACCCTTCTCTCTCTTTCTCTTTCCATAGTGTGTGTGTATATATGTATATGTGTGTATATATGTATATGTGTGTGTGTACACACACACACACACACACACACACAGCTTTTCACCTGCCAAAACCTTCTGTTTTTCAAGTGTTTTCACTACCACTCTGTTCTAGAGTGAGGTACAAAAGAAAGTGCAGCACATCACATTATAATACACTGAAACTATGAATCATTGGTTCTTCTATAATAGATTATGTTGCATAAAGAATATCACCATAGGATTGTTGGCTGAGATTAGTAGTAAAGAATACACTTTGCCAGTACTAGCATCTCAACTCACTCCCCATGCTTTTCAGGTGCAATTTAAAGTGCTGCTTTTGGCATTTAAAGTCAGTTATGGTTTTGGCTTTGAATATCTAAATAAAACATCCTGCTAGGAGCAAAGAGGCACCTTTTAACATGGTGATTCTCATATATTTAGCAGGGGAAGAGCAACTGTACCTATTCAAACCCCAGCACAGTATCCCTACAGTGGTTGTTATTGGTGTCTTTTTAGACTGTGAACCCTTCTGAGACACAAAACAATCTATTATTTTTTCTGTAAACTGCTTTGATAACTTTTGTTGGTAAGCAGTACAGTATATAGATATGCAAAGTACTAGTATCTAAAGAACCACCTGCTCCTAAACTACTCCATCTTCAAGAAAATCTTCAGAGGCCCTTTTCCATATGCTTGCACCTTCAGAGATTATGTGAATGGTGACCAGAGAAACTGGTGACCTTTTCCACAGTGGCATCCTGTTGTGGAATATCCTCCTTAGAAATGTGCACCAAGAATGTATGTCGACTTTGATATGCCATGTTAAGATTTGTTGTCCAACTGATTATGACTTTGAATGTTGTTTGGAGTGCAGCCTCCAAGGAAAAGCGGTACAGGAATTTAATAAACAGTTTTATCTGCCTAAGCTTTTAACAAACAGTGATGATGATTTTGAGGGCAACTGGATTCTTGTTGTGATGCTGTTTAATTGCTATTTTATTGCTGCTTTCTATTGCATTATCTGCTACCTTACCAATGTTGTATTCTGTATCCCACAATGATTTAATCAGTAAAAAATTTATTGTTCTCTATTTGCCACCACCTTGTGAACCTCACAAGATGGAAGTCACTTTGTGAATTTCTTGAAATTAAAAGTCAGGGTATCGATACTACATGTATATAAAGTAGTAATGAGATAAATGGTAGAATAATGTACTTACGTACACATCTCAGTGTAACGATAGGCCATTTACCAGACCAAGGGCATGTATATCTCCTTTGGCCTGACTGAGGAACATAACCAGGGTTGCAAGTGTATGTAATTTCCTCTCCTGTGTGATATTCTTCCTTGATTACATCAACAGCAGCCAACAGTATTTCAGGTGGCCTCAGACAAGCTAGAAGACACAAAACCCATCAATAGTTCCCATATGCATGAAAAGCTCTGCCGTCACATGTACTGTTTTTCTCTGTTTGGGAAGTAACTGTTAACAGGTATTAAAATAAGTGTAACTACTTCTGTTTTCACAGCTGAGACCACAAGATACATTAAGAGGAAAATAAACCTCTTCCTAAGCATTCTATATGATAAAACCGTAAGGTACCTGCGTCCGTGTCCCTAAGGTACTTGCGTCCGTGTCTCTGGCGGGTGTTCTGCGCATGCGTGTGTTCTGCGCATGCGTGGCGCACGAGGAGAACCAGTGGGCCAGGCTGTAGGCGGCCATGGCCGGAGAAGGCGAGGAGGCGGCGGGGGAAGCCGGGCGAGGCGGCGGTAAGCCCAGCTTGAGCCGCGGGCGGTGGTGGTGGGCCCAGCCGGAGCCGCGGTGGGTGGTGGGCCCAGCTGGAGCCGCGGGCGGCGGTGGTGGTGGGCCCGGCCGGAGCCTCTTCTAGCGCCCGTTAATGGAACGGGCCTAATGACTAGTTACTTAATAAATCAGCAAAGCTTAGGAATGCTTTTACTAGATTTTGTAGAAGCAACATCCTAAAGTGTAATACTGTAAGGAATTTTGTAGAGGTGGTGAAGTCTCTGGCAGTGATTGGCTGAGCTGATGTCACGGAGAGACAAAAGCTGGCAGAAGGTTTTTGGCTGAATTGCTTAGATTCTAGAAAGCGGAAGAGTAATAAGCAACAGAAAGGCCTAGGAACTGAAACTTGGAAAGGGTATAGTCCAAAGGAATATGCAAAAGAGGAGAAGGCCAAAGGAAAAACAGGGAGAAAGAATAGACAGAGAAGAGCTGGAGAGTGAAAAACCCTATATTGCAATATAAAATAACCAGTCACTTCTTTGGGTATAGGCTTCTACCAATAAAAACACTGAGCTAAATAATTCTTATCAAATACCTCACACAGCTACTTCAGCATATGGCAGCCATCTTTTTAAAAACAGCCTTGCTTTGAATTGTGTGAACTCTCTAATGGAAATCCAGTGATGTGCATCTCCTGAAACATGCAGAACTTGGCCTTCAGAGTCCCTTTGTGGATAATGTTTTTTCAACCATTTTTAGTGGTGGTTCAAAAGCCTATGCATTTTAGCAGGATACACCCGACTGGTCTGCCATGGGTTAAATGCCTGGGGGACAACGTGGACAAAGCTCATCCCCAGCCTTCTTATTCTGAAGGGACTGTGTGTTTACATAGGCTCAGATGTGTGTAAGCATGCTGGAAAACTTCTTTGTAAAAAGGGGGATACCAGCAAAATAATTGACTTACCTGACTTTACCTCTCTTAGCAAAAACAAAGCTGCTGGTAACTGCCAGAGAACTGCAGCCTAATGAAATGTGGATTAACAAAATCCCCATTGCAAATCTGACTGCAAATGTTATAAATTCAGGGAAATTGAATTAGGTCAATATTAATTGCAAATCTACTTCTTTCAAAGCTCCCAGGTTTCCACTTTCTCATTTTATATTGATTGCCAGGCATCTGCTATATATTTTGAAGAACTGGTTGGTTGGTCCAAAATAAAGTCATACTTCCTGATGACCTACAAATACCAAATTTTGCACGAATAAACCTGCCACTTAAATTAGATTAATGCACTGTGAATATGCTCGCTGAAAAGTTTAAACTGGAATATGCTTGCTGAAAAGTTTAAATGGTTTTTTTTCTTTTTAGAAGAAATTCTGCTAATCATCAGATCTGAACAGTTATTCTCAACCAATTTTTAAGACTGCATAATCAGATAGATAATTCCAAATGACATCATGCCCAAGAGAAGCAGAATATCTTTCTCAGATTCAAATTTACTATGATTCAAATTTATCATATATGATAATTAGTCAATAAAATGAATAATGTTTGAAATTTCAAACTTACTTCCCTTTTGCAAGCACATCAACATATGATGTCCCTTGAAGAGCAGTTTTGCCCACTGGCAGACCACCTCTGTGTATACCAATCTACTTATTGTGGGGGGTAGTTTTGGTTATTTGTGGTTTTCTACCCCCCCCCCACTAGCCACCTTAAGTGGCACAGCAGGGAAATGCTTGACTAATAAGCAGAAGGTTGCCAGTTTGAATCCCCGCTGGGCACTGGCATTATATCGGGCAGCAGCAATATAGGAAGATGCTGAAAGGCATCATCTCATACTGTGCTGGAGGAGGCAATGGTAAACCCCTCCTGTATCCTACCAAAGAAAACCAAAGGGCTCTGTGGGCACCAGGAGTCAAAATTAACTTGACAGCACACTTTTACCTTTACCCCCCTAACTAAATTGTTATACAGTTTAAATAGCCACTTTCTCCACTTCTCGCTGGCGTTTGAGGGGATTTAAAGAAGCTGTGCAAGAGGTGCAGGCTGCTCCATCCACACTCATCTCTTGGGCCACTTATTTAAACTTCCCTCAAAGTCAGCTGAGAAGTGGAGAGAGTGGCTATTTAAACTTTACACCATCCCACACTTCTCAGCTGATGCACAGGGAGGTTTAAAGTTTAAAGAGCCATTCTCCCTGCACAAGCTGCTCCATCTACTCTCACAAGAAGAGTGGATTGTTTAGCTAAGTAACCTAGCCCCATTTGGGGGGTTAGGTCAAGCATTCCAATATCACCATTCCCATGAATGTTACCCCCGCGATATTAGAAGGGCTCTTACATTTCATTCATTGAACTTTCCTAGCAGTGTAATCTATGCAAAATAACTTTGCCCAGTCAATGATGGGCCTCACTTACTAGTTAATTATATTTAAAAGGTTAATGACAGAAGAGAAGATTGGAAAATCATGCAGCTCCTTAAAAACAAGCTTGTAGTGTATTGCCTTTCATAGGCAATAGCCTATCTCTTTACATACTTCATATTTTCTTTTCACTTCACTGGATTCATATTGTACATTCAAGAAGGCAGCCAAAGTTCCTTCAGCTTTGCCTCCCAGTTTGAGTGATTGCTGTATTGTCATAACATAAAGGAAGGCCACTATAGCTTGGTGGTTAAGTAATCATATATGAGCTGGTCCCCGGTTCAGATCTCAGCCATAAATTCAGTTGCCTGCCTTAGGCAAGCAACTCGGTTCCTTATCTGTATTGAGTACAGGTCTATTTTATAGAACCTTTCTTAAGGATTACTAAAGTGATATCTGTGAAACACTCTAACCACACTTGAAAAATGCTACAGAAATGTAAAGCATCATTATTCAGTCTCTGCTACCTTGAGGTCTCACTTCAGTGATCAGAGGATCATTTGGATGATCAGCAACTGAGTATTCCAGTTACATTTTACCTTTGAGTATTAGTCCCACCAATCTGTAATCAAAGATAACGTAAGTCCTATGTATGCCTTCAAGTTGAATTCACTGTATATATGGAGGATGGGGTGGGATCATGCCCACTGGCTCTGTCCTTGACCTCTTCAAGTTAAGTGGAAGGTAAACGACAGAGCTCTATGCACTGTGGACCTTGATCCCACAGTGTGGTTGTTCACGAAGATAAGCCTACAGTTGTACACACGTAGAGTTTGCTTCACATCTGCCTCTGAACAAACCAAGGTCAGTGGGGTGCAATCCTGTTCCCCCTCTATATATTCAGTTAACAGGGTGTGAATAGGGCTTATGCAACATGCAATCCATATGTATTAGATGGGAGACAGATCTATTCAAAACAGAAATATACCAGTGCTGGCATGATCATGGCCTTCTTCATGCATCTAAAAAAGTAGCCTATTGCCTACTAAATCTCATGCCACAATACACCAATCAATATTTCAAGTCCAAATCATCACTTTCCATATATATATATAAACAGTGGTGCTTACCACGTCCTGCAACAGTGTGGGCCAGGGCAACCATCCATAAGATCAGTGGGACAGGCAACATTGCTGCTGGAACACAGACTGCCCAAATGAGTTGACACTCAAATTTTGCCTCCTAAAATAAACAGCACAGTAAGCTTAAATATTAACGCCACCTATTTATTTTGATGCAAGTAAAACAAAGGGGGGAAAGAGATTCCCGACATTGCTGAGTAAACAGACCTAACAGAAAACCATTTCACCATCCTTAACCAGAAAGTAGATAGCACTTCAGTCTGAAGGCCTCATTTTTGCATTGGAATCTTTTGTACAGCATGAAAAAGAATCTGGACGAAATGTTTCATTACCCAATCTTTATCAAATATTTGAGGTACAGCGTCAGGACAGTCAGAGGAGGAGGTATGCTGGACAGTAGGTGCTCTAAGGAGAACTGGTTGTTTGTTCATCCTTACTCAAAACTTAAGACTTGAACTTTAGGAAAATCCCACCTTATTACTTAGGAAATTATATGCCTGCCAGACACTATTTTTCTTCTAGAAAGACATCTTTTGATCTTTAAAATATTTAATGTTGTACAGAACAGAACTTTCAAAAAAAGAAAAATGTAAAAAAATGAAAACTTTGAAGGAAGATTTATGCCACTCAGTTCTATGCACTACTCAGGATTAAACCCAACTGAGTTCAGTCCCAAAATAGTGCGTGCCTAGAATGACAGCCTTTTAGCCAGTTATAAGCATGTTTACTTGGCAGTTATGTTGGTGAATCCTGTGGGGCTCCTCCTGAATAAGGATGTGCAGGGCTTAATGCTACTGTGGCTTGTTTAATCATCATAGCAGTCCCTTTTAAGTATTGCCAGTCTAGCAAGAATGAATGGTCCCCTTAGCTAAGCAGGGTCCACCCTGGATGCATATGAATGGGAGACTACATGTGTGAGCACTACAAGAGATTCCCTTTAGGGGATGGAGCCGCTCTTGCATGCAGAGGGTTCCAGGTGTAAGAGATCCCTCCCGGGCATCTCCAAGATAGTGCTGACTCCTGCCTGCAACCTTGGAGAAGCTGCTGCCAGTCTACAGTATGTAGACAATACTGAGCTAGATGGACCAATGGTCTGACTCAGTATCTGGCAGCTTGCTATGTAATTAGAATAGCCCCCAAGTGGCCAAAGCTTCAGTGCTGTAGAATGGACAGCATGGTGGGTATATTTGCTCTGAGCTTAAAATGGGGGGATAATAAAGTAGCTGCACTGCTTACAGAAGTTGTCTCTGGTTTCCTTCCAGCACTGTGGAACTGGCCTCTGGTCGCTGTCCTTGCTGCTAGGGGCAGCACAGCACAATTCTATGCATGTGTTCTTGGAAGTAAGTGCCATCATGTAGACATGCAGAGAACGGCAGCCTGGTTGTAGCAGCCAAGTCTCTTCTTTGGCTCAAGTTTCAGCAGCTGGCAAACAAGGTGACTGTTTGACTTGTTAGAACAGAACCCTATTGGTTACTTGAATGAATGAATGGACAGGACAGGAAGAAGATGGTGAGACACTCTGGGTCCCTTATTGTGGTGCCTCATTTCCTGGTATGCAAGACTGCATTTAAGTGTATCAAGCCTCTTTGGCAGTATACATCCAGATGAACTGGAAAGAACTGTTCTACATTGTTTAATATTTCTTCCCATCACGCCTGCCCTATCAGCCTCAATATCTTTTGCTGTTAGCATATGATGCAACAGGTTAGAGTTCTTCATTGCAAGGCCCAGGAGCCAATGGCTGCTGGCTGCTCCCATGGACCCTAAATGCCACTCCTAATTATTTGGCAAAGTTACAGCCAGAGCCACATACTCTGTACAGCTCCTCAGTACTGCAAGGAGGTGACCATTCCCGCTGCTCAGGGCTACATTTTGCCCAGCAGCAGTGGGACTCATCTAAGGGAAACAGAGCCCTGTTGAGGCTCAACACCAGCTCAGAAGGTGCACACCGAGCACTAGGAGTGTGATCCTGCCCACTGCTATGGGGGGGAAATGGCGCTCATATTGAAAAGGTTTCTCTCCCAAGTGGTCCCTGCTTGGAAAATAGTGACAATCACAGCAATAAAGAGAGTAAAGAAAACAAAAGCACAGAGCTGGTGTCAGAAGATAAAGAAAAGAGAGGTTTAAGGTGGGAGGCAGGGGCGTAGCAAGGTTGGAGTGGGCCCAGAGACAAGATTTTAAATCGCCCCCCCCCCGAAGCTCAGCTAATGAAGTAAAGAAATCTTAAATGAGGCTGAATAGTGGTAACAAAAAGCATAGTAAAATCACATCAGGATCACATCAGTTTTGGAAGATGAATACAACTGAAGGAAGCCCGGGCAGGTGTGTGGCTGGGGAAGTCAGTCATGTGACTTGCCTCTGTGGGGGCCCCCAAGGAAGTGGGCCCCCAGACAGCTGTCTCCCCTTGCCCTATTATAGTTACGCCCCTGGTGGGAGGAGCAACAAGTCACTCCCTTCCCAGACATATTTGAGGGTGGGACAGCTGCACGCTGTCAGAACATTCTACTTCAGACACTAGTTCAATGGAAGCTATTGGGAGCATGTCTATAGATGGCATTGGAACACAACTGGAGGAAGAGGAAGAAGGCAATTTCCCAAGCCTGGCCATAGACTAGACAGCATTTGCATCACATCTGCAAATGGCCTGATAAACATTGCCATCATGGTGGCAGAGAAGGAAAGATTGTATTGGAGGGGCCATCTAGGACTACTGCATTTTCCCCAGCAGGGTGTTTATTTCTTCAACTGTGTAAGAGGCAGAAATGGAACATGAGGCCATCGCTGAAGCTCCATGCAGGTTAAATTTCTTCCTGTCACATTGCCATGCAGCAACTATAGGCACAGGAGCCTTGTAGGAAGACGATGCTCCTAGCTGTATCTTACAGTAAGTCTTCCAGCAGTTTGTTTGGCTTGCTTTTGCTAGGCTTTGTTTTCAAGACCATCTTTCTTTGAACCTCAACTACAAATTTCTACCTAACATTAGAGGATTAGTAATAAAGTAATCTGTTCTTGATCAAAATAGCTTTTTAACTAGGTCGGTGTCGTGCGGGTATTACTTCCCAGCAATTGGTATTCAGTTAAGCACTGGGGCTGTTCACATGCCCTCACAGGAGGGTGGGGGAGAAGGCAGGGTTCAACCTACCTTCCCTCAGTTGATTGCTCTTGATCCCTTTGGCACACAAGCCACGCACCCATATGACTCACGCTGCCAGCAGCACAGATCAACAGAGGCTGGGACTCATTCTTCTGGCCTCAACATATCCCAGAATTCACTGTACGACAAGCACAGTGCCTTGCAGGATCCTCTAGGATCCTCTAGTGTTCTAGGTGCCCATCTTTGTGTCTCCTCGGATCCTGAGGAGACACACAAGCCCAGTGCTTGCACCCTTAACCCCAGCTAAGAACCAGGCTTAGAAGCAGGGTTAGGCTGGGTGGGAGTACCAGGATCCACACAGATCCCAGCTTAAGCTAGGCTGCTCATGAGAACAGCCTCACTGATTCTGAACCATAGATTCATCATGACTAGTAGCCACTGACAGACTTGTCCTCCATGTATTTGTCTAAGCCCCTTTCAAAGCCATTGAAGCTAGTAACCATCACAACATCCTGTGACAGCAAATTCCATACATGATTTATGATACTTATGTCCTTCATTAAAAATAGCCTCAAGGCAGTTTACAACATATGCAACAAGGAAATACAAAATTGATTTCAAAATACTGTTTAAAAAGCACTCCAAAACAAACAAACAGGCTATACAAGCAACTTTACTATTATCCAAAAGATATTACATGCCTGAATATTATCCAAAGGATAATACACACCTGAATCAAATGAAGTACTATGAAGTACTTTCTTCTGTCTGCTGAATCTCCTGCCAGTCAAATTCATTGGATGATTCCAAGTTTTAATATTATTTAAAAAAACAAGAAAAACTTGCTATTCACGTTCTATTCATTTCCTATTAGTTATATTGCACCACTTTTTTTCCTTCCCATGTGGGTGCTTTCCTGCCTTACGTAACAGTTTATCCTGATCCAAGATACTACTTGCCCCGCGGCATTCAGGCCAAGTTATCTTCGGTGTATTCCTTAGAAGTCTGAGTTTCCACCAATAGTAATTAATCTGAAACCAAGATGGCTTGGCTCATAGCACCTACTTGCGTTTCGGGCTCTAGGGAGATTAATAAAAGAGAAAGAGCTGAGGCGACACAGAGATGGGCACCTAGAGAGCTCATCTGATGGGAGGGTTTTTGTTAAAGTTTCTAGAAGGCAACCATCACACAAATAGGTTTGCCTTGAACCCATGGAGTATTCCTCCCAGAAGAAGCACAATTTTACAGAAGTTTTCAGGTTAACTCTCATATGCAGCTTGACGCAATGTATTTGTTCACTCAGAGACAAATCTCACTTAATTCAATTGGATTCACTTTCAATTAACATATGAAATTGCTTTATAGCAAGCCAGATTGTCAGGGCTGAGCCATGGGCAGCAGCCACCAGGTAGCACCGAGCTCAAAGCCAGGGAGCCAGTTGGAGATCAGAGGTCAGGCCAAGCAAACAGTCAGGAGCCAGGAGTGGTGAGCCCGTGTTCAGAAGTCAGGAACATGCCAAGATCAAAGAAGCCAAGTAGGCAGAACCACAAGTCACCCAGTACATCCACAAAAGAAACAACAAAACTTATATTCTTCCTGCTAAAGGGGGAGCCATTGGTTGATCTCAAGAGACTGGGCTTACCCAAGGCCTGATGGCTTAAAACCCTGCTGCAGTGCAGGAAGCTGCCACAAGGAGCAGCAGCATATATTTATTTTATTATTGTATTTATTTATTTATCAAATTTGTACACCACCCCAAACTTTCCTCTCTGGGCGGTTAACAATAGCATAAAACAAGTTTTAAAATATACAAAAGCTTAAAACAATTTAACAATTTAAAAATAAACCAGAGATTAAAACCTAAAAAATTTAAAAATCTGAGAAAGCTTGGGTGAAAAGTTGGGTTTTCAGGTGTATTTTAAAAACTGCCAGAGATGGGGAGGATCGTATCTCAGCAGGGAGCGCATTCCACAATCTCGGGGCAGCAACTGAGATGTCCCGTCTCTGTGTAGCCACCATATGGGTTGGCGGTAACTGGAGACGGACCTCCTCAAGTGACCTCAATGGGCAATGGGGCTCATAGTGAAGAAGATGCTCTCTTAGATACCCAGGGCCTAAGCCATTTAGGGCTTTATAAGTTACAACTAGCACTTTGTATTTTGTCTGAAAACCTATTGTCAGCCAGTGTAGCTCCATCAGTAAAGGAGTAACATGGTCTCTCCGAGATGACCCAGAGACCAACCTGGCTGCTACATTCCAAACCAACTGAAGTTTCTGGACTATGTACAAAGGCAGCCCCATGTAGAGCACATTACAAAAGTCAAGTCTGGAGGTTACCAACAGATGTACCACTGTTTTGAGGTCATTGATCTCGAGAAACTGGCACAGCTGGAGTATCAGCCGGAGCTGATAGAAAGCACCCCTGGCCATCGCCTCAACCTGAGAAACCAGGGAGAGTTGTGAATCCAGAAGTACTCCTAGACTGCGAACCTTTTCCTTTTGGGGAAGTGTGACCCCATCTAGAACAGGCAGATCAAAATCGTCTCTAGAGTTCTGACCCCGCACAATAAGTACCTCTGTCTTATCTGGATTCAGCTTCAGTTTATACTCCCTCATCCAGCCCATTACTGCTTCCAGGGGGACATTTAGGGAGGATATGCCAGCTCCTGAAGAAGTTGACATGGAGAAGTAGATCTGGGTGTCATCAGCATACTGGTAACACCCAGCTCCAAATCCCCTGATGATCTCTCCCAGTAGTTTAATGTGGATGTTAAAAAGCATGGGAGAAAGTACGGAGCCTTGAGGGACACCATACTTAAGCTCAGATTTCAAAGAGCAACAATCTCCAATCGACATCATCTGGAATCTGTCTGAGAGGTAGGAGCGGAACCACTGTAAAACAGTGCCTCCCACCCCCAACACCCCCAAATGTTCCAGAAGGATACTATGGTCGATAGTATCGAAAGCCACCGAGAGATCCAAAAGGACCAGCAGAATCACACTTCCTCTGTCAATTCCCAATTGGAGATAATCCATCAGGCTGACCAAGGCAGTCTCCACCCCATAGCCCACCATTTCAAAACCAGTTTGAAATGGGTCTAGATTATCAGTTTTCTTTCCTCCAAGGCCTCCAAGACATTTAGACAAGGCAAAACATGACACCGATCATTAGCCCATCTAGGCCAGTGTTTGACTGGCACAGACCCTTCACCAAGGTTTCAGTTAGAAGTCTTTCTCAGTCGTACTACTAAATTGAAATTCCAGGCATTGAAGCTGGGACTTTCTGTATGCAATGCACATGTTCAAGCAAAATAAAACCATAAAGTCAACAAATAAAAACAATATGGGGTACCTTTTGGACTGGTTGTAATCTCTTTGCCTAACCTACCTCACAGATTAACTGCAAGAATTAAAGGGAGGGATGTGGAAACAAGTTCGACAGTTTGGGGTCGAACCAAACCAACCCCTGTTTGATACAACACACACACCCTGGCCATTTGTGGGGTTCACAAGTCAATTTTTTAAAAAGAAAATGTTTAGTACTTAACCCTCTGGAGGGCTTCTCCGGGGGGGGGGGTGTTTGTGGAGGTTTCCCTCCCCTGCCAGCCTTCCTTGTGGCAAAAATTGCTCAGTATGAGCATTCTTCATCCCTTTCTGGGCTTTCCCCCCATCACAGGGGCCATTTTGGAGGCCGCTGCACATGCGCAATGGACCCATGCCCATTGACTCAGGCCACGCAGAGGCCTATTGTGCATGTGCGGTGGCCTCCAAAATGGCCACCGTGAGAGGGGAAGGCCAAGAAAGGGATGAAGAATGCCCGAACCAGGCCACAAGGTGGGGGAGGGGGAACCTCCACTGACACATACCCCTGTAGCCTCGGAGAACCCCACCAGAGGGGGTAAGTACTGTTTTTTTAATTGACTTGAAACCCCCCCCCCCAAAACTGAACCCAGGGGGTTTGATGGGGGTGCAAAACCAGACTGGTGCGTTCCAGTTCGGGTCCGATTTAGACTTGAACTGAACCAGGCCAGCCAGTTTTGTGTAGGTATGTGCACAAAACCAGTTTGCCCAGTTCAGTTTGAATTTGAACCAGGTTCAAACTGGAAGGTGGAAGTTTGGTTTTGGTTTTGCTCAACCCCCCCTGGTTCGGTTCAAATTTGAATTATGAATTTTTGAAATTTATTTATATTCTTTTCTCATAGGGTATAATGCAACTCGGACCAGCCCATTATTCCCTATTGTGGAGCACCCATGGGTGCCAACTACCACCCAAACCCTGAAGCAATCGGTCACTCCTACAATTTTGTATGAATATTTGAAATATTTTTAATTATTTTTCTCATAGGGTATAATGGGAACCAATATAAACCAGCCCATTGTCCCCTATTGTGGAGCACCTAGGGACACAAAAGTGGAGTGGGTGGTAGGCACCCAGGGGTGCCTATCACCCACCAAACCCCAAGGCAATCGGACACTCCGATTATTGGTGAATCTTTAAATTATTTTTTAATTCCCTATAGGGAATAATGAGGATTCCAGCAAATGGATCACTTCACGTCGGGGGGAAAGGGGTAGCCTAGAGTGGACTGTGGTGGTTCGTAGTACCCAAGGGGGACAAGGAAGCTACCAGAATTATTTGAAAGGAATTGGGCAAAGGGCTGATTTTAAAGTGATTTTTGAAGTTTATTCATCTTTAAGGTTTTTCTCCATAAGGAAGAATGGAGATTTCAGCAGCCCTATAACTGCACTTGGGGGTGCCGGGGTGGCCCAGAGTGAGTGGTGGTGTAGTTCACATAGGGTGCCAGCCACTTCCATGGGGTTGCTAACCCATGGGGTACGGGTTTTGTTGTTTCTGAGGTGTTCTGAGTGTAGATTCTCTGGTAGCAAATGAGAGTAGATTCATTGTTTGTCATTGAAAATCTTCAAAAATCACTTAAAAATCAGCCCTTTGCCCAATATTGTGGTGCCCCTAGGTGCTCTACAATAGGGGATAATGAGTTGGTTTGAGTCCCATTATACCCTATGAGAAAATAATTAAAAATATTTCAAATATTCATAAAAAGTCACAGGAATGTTTGATTGCTTTGGGGTTTGGGTGGTAGTTGGCACCCCTTGGGTGCTCCACAATAGGGAATAATGGGCTGGTTTGAGTCGCTTTATACCCTATGAGAAAAAAATATAAATAAATTTCAAAAATTCATACAAACTCATATGAGTGTCCGATTGCTTCAGGGGTTGGGTGGTAGATACCCATGGGTGCCAACTACCACTCCACCCACTTTTGGAGGTTCAAATCAGTTCAAATAAAAAAACCCAGTTTGGTTCGAATTCGAACCTGCAGCTCGAACCTGATGGCTGGTTTGGTTTGAATTCAAATCATCGAACCGAACCGGTCCAAATTCGAACTGGTTCAAATTCAAATTGTTTGCACATCCCTAGTTTTGTGCACACCCCTAATTAAAGGATGGAGGGAGTAATCACATATACCATACTGATCTCATTGGAGGAATGTTGGCATAGAAAAGTTATGGGTGAGAACAACAATATTTATCTAGCCTAGAATTAAATCCCAAACAAACAGGATTTGTTGTTCTTATTGTTGTTGTTATTTATTGTTATTTTATATCCCACTCTTCCTCCAAGGAGCCCAGAGCGGTGTACTACATGCTTAAGTTTCTCTTCACAACAACCCTGTGAATAGGTTAGGCTGAGAGAGAGTGACTGGCCCAGAGTCACCCAGCAAGTCTCATGGCTGAATGGGGATTTGAACTCGGGTCTTCCCAGTCCTAGTCTAGCACTCTAACCACTACACCACGCTGACTCGTTTTCAAGTAGATGTATTTAGGATCAGCCTATCCTTCTCTTTTAAATTTCCTACATACTTATAAGGGGGAAAGTACTAAGCAGACATTGGCAAACTTTCTGTTGGGAGCATGCAAGAATTCCTCTAAAGAAGAGGTTCTTGAAGACTGAGCACTTACTGTGATTGTATGACTAAAGGTCAATCCAAGAAAAGATATCTCTTTTGTGTGTCCAAACATAGGGAAGGGAATAATAACAAACAGTACGTATCTCTGGAATTCAGTGCGACTAACCTCTGGACTTTTATATTGTTTTCTTTTTCTGATATATATTTAAACAAGTAAATAGGGCTGCAAGATTATTAACTGGGACTGGATGTTTTGATCATATTACACCAGCGCTTGGTCAGCTGCACTGGTTCAAAGTCCATTTCTGGGCCCAATTCAAAGGTCTGGTTTAAACCTTTAAAGCCCTAAACGGCTTGAGACGAGGTTACCTGAGAGAGCACTTTGCCCCATATGTCCTCACCCATACTCTAAGATCTTTGGAGGCCCTCCTCCACATGCCCCTGCCAAACAAGGTGAGGTGGGTGGGGCTACCAGGAAGAGGGCCTGTTCAGTGGTTGCACACCATTTATGGAATAGCCTCCCCAGTGAGGTTCACTTTGCTCTTTTAGACACCAGGGAAAGGTTTTTTTGTTCACCCAGGCCTTTTAAATTTGGGTTTTTCAGATTTGATTCTGATTTTTAACTAATTTTAAAATGAGTTTTTAAGCTGCTTTGTATTTTATTTTATTTTCACCTTTTTGTTCTTTTATGATTTAATGTGTTATGTGTTTTTATCATATGTTTTAATCCTCTGTTGTAAGCCACCCAGAGAACAATTTGTTATGAGACAGCTAACAAATAAAGAGTATTATTATGATTAATAATAATAATAATAATAATAATAATAATAATAATAATAAACAAAAAGCAAGGCATTCCAGTCAGTGGTCTAGTCTTTTCTTAATCACCCTAAGAGCATTTCCTATCATGATCAGCAGAGGGCACAATGTACTCTGTCATATAACTCTATACTCTAGATTAGAAGCTGAAATAATTTACTTTCTTTTAAAAGATTTGATAGAGGAAACGCTTTCAAAGTAGGTGAGGTGACAGAAAGATTGACCCCAAATGTTTTATATCTCACTTCCTCCCCTCTGCTCTGTACTGGGAAGAGAAATCATATAATAAATATTCAAATGATGCTGGGGAGAGGTACCAACTTATCTATTGGTCTTTACAGTGCCCCAATATATATGTGTGTGTGTGTTTACTGTTACAGACTATGGTTTCACACCTATAAATTATTCACCAGTTGCACAAGTGTATATGGTTGCCAGATTGGATACATTCCAAAACTTGAGCTTTCTGAGGTGAGCTTTCAACTTTTGCACTTGAGTTTTCACCTTCCCTGATGAAAAGACTGCCAACCCATTAAAAATTGGAAGAAAATTTAGAAGAAAATTGGAAGCAAACTGTGGTAGGGATGTGCATGGAATCGGCAGGGGGCAGTTCGAAGGTGTGGGGATACCTTTCAGGGCAGGGGAGGGTGCTCTTATCCCTTCTGCCATGTTTCCCTCACCGACGCTGCACATTAAAAGGGTCCAGCGGGGCAGCTGCATACCTCCCTGCCGCCCCGTTGCCTTGTTGGACCGGAAGTACCCAGCAAGCATGCACACGTCAGGCATGGGCATGAGCAAGCGTGACGTGCGTCCGCTGATGTGCACATACATGTTGAGTACTTCCAGTCTGATGAGACAACGGGGCAGCAGGTAGGTATGCAGCCGCCCTGCCAGACCCTTTTAATGTGCAGTCAGTGGGGAAACATGGCAGGAGGGGTAAGAGCACCCTCCCCCACCCTTAAAGGTATCCCTCCCACCTTTGAACCAGTTGAACTGCTGGTTGTCCGAACCTGTTCCGAGGCCCGTAAAAGGGCCACCAAACAGGTTCATGCACATCCCTACCCAATGGTAAAGTCCAACAGCAGCCCACAGATGTCCCAAAATTAGCTGGGCTGCCTAAGGGGGGGGACCCCAAACAAGGTCATTTTTGGCAATCTGAAAGGTCTATTGATGTAGTTTTCCTAACACTAAGTGTTAAGTGAATTGTTTGCTAAGTAAACCAGTCACCTCTATGAGGTGTGCAGTAGAATCTTAAGTATGTTTACTCAGAAGTAAGCCTACTGAAATCAACAAGGTTTCCTCCCTAACAAGTGTGCTTATCGTTGCAACATAAACGAACAAACCAAGTATTCAGTTCATGAGATTTCAAGCCATCTCCTTAAAAACTCTTGATTTGTAGTGATTGCAAAGGGATAGACAAGTGTATAGACTAGATAATACTTTCCCCCCGGTAAATGCAATTGACTAATTAAGACAGGATTATGTGTTTCACAAGATGTGGTTTCTCTTGGCACAGCATCAGTAAACCAACTGAACCAAAATGTATTTCTTTTTCTTGCCACATGGTATTATGTTGAGGGTATCATATAATTATACATGACATCTACGTCCCTGATCTCAAGTACAAAGATAAATTTAGCCCATTTAATTTCATCTATGTTAAGTCATGTCTTGAATTATCTTGAACAGTAAAAAGAGAGGAAGCTTTCCCAAGAAAGACCATGTCCGTTTTACCCTTTATAGTTGTTGACTAGATGTTGGTATGAATTCTGCAAGTGTATGAAGCAGATTTCAGCAAAACTGTGTTACAATTAAAAAAGGAAACTGTGTTTCCCTGTTGTCTCTGCCTCAGTAGCAGGGTTGTGTAGGTTCTTTTAGCCACTCAGTTCCTCCTCCACTTCTTTATGGGCTTGCTTCCCTTGGGTGACCCTGCAGTTCAGGGGCCAGCCACCTACTGCTCAGCCAGTCCCTTCCTTGGCCTCTACCTCCCACGGGCCTAATAACCCCTCCCTCCACCCTGCCTGTATCCTTGCAAGAGTCTGCCTCACTCCAGCCCCCACCATGAGGATTTCCCTTCCCAGCCCCAGATGCACTGTGTCATATTACCTGGGCACTCTTCCATGCTTGTCAAAGGACATGTTGAGACTTTGGTGCCACCTGTGGCTTGGGTGGCTGTCTCAGAGGCTGGATCAGGAGGCTGGATTGGGGGTGGGCATTTGGAGATTCTCTCTCCAGTTGGGGGAGCAGTGTAGTCGGGGACTGAGGATCCCAGAAGCTTTCAGTATGATCTGACTAGCAACAGCTCTTTCAAACAGGGCCAAAGTAGTCCATTGATGAGGTGGATCATCTCAGGTGACCGATTGGCAGGAGCTGCTGCAGCTGCTGCTTCCATTGCCCATTGCTGCCCACCTCCACTGGCCTCTGCTGTCTGCCACTACTACTCGGTCTCCTCTTTTAAAAGCTCCCCGCATTTAAAACAGAAGAGGAAGTCTGGGGGAGAGGAATCTCCTGGGACATGCTCTAGCCCAGGGTTTCTTAACGTTGGGCCCTGAGATGTTCTTGGACTACAACTCCCATCATCCCCTTTGTGGCTGAGGATGATGGGAGTTGTAGTCCAACAACATCTAGGGGCCCAAGGTTAAGAAACCCTGCCCTATCCGACCACTCCTCTCCACCGCACGTCCTCCTCATTCCCCTCTGCCCCTTTAAATCCAGAGGTCATGGGAGGTGGAGCAGCAGCAGTACTACATGGTACAGGTTATCTTGGGCCAGACCTGCACAAGGGTCTTTCTTGCCCTACCTTCAGATGCCAGGGACTGAACCTGGGACTTTCTGCATGCGAGGCAACAGGGAGGTTTTTTTGCACATGGCTTCATGCTGCAGGATGTATTGTTGAGTGAAGCCACTTCGAATTATACTCATGGCATTGAGGGAAGCAGCCCCTCCCCTCTGCTCTCAGTTTTTGTTTTGGCACATTCACATGGCATGCCTCTGTGTTTTCCTTCTAGCCAATTGGGGGGCAGGGGGAGAGAGAGAGAGAGATTGATCGAATACTAAAGAGCTATATCTGCATTGCTAAAGAGAGTATCCCTCTTATCATGCTAATGCTTCTATGTCAGTGCCTCTCCGGCATTTTCAGAAAAAAGAGCTTAAAACCAGCATTTTAAAAACCCAGAAATACACCGAGATCAACTAGAATTCACAAGACAAAGCCCAATTTGTGTGTGGAGTGGGTCCAAGGATCTCAAAGGGACTTTGGGGTATGTTTGGCTGGTGTGTAAACACACACACCAGCTGAAGGGGATTTGGGGTAGAAGCCCTGTCTTTAAAGCCTCCAGGTGCTCTACCACGGAGCTTATAGCCCCTTCATGCTATTCTGGGCCCAGTGATAGTCTACTGCACCCAATCAGCCTTTTGCACTGGAGCATGCCTCTTTATCCCTCCCTTTGTCTGGGTTGTGTTTGCTTTTATGTAAGATGTGGAAGGCCAGGGATTCAGTGGCTCAGGCAGTACAAAAGGATGTGTGTAGTCTGCCTACAGGATCAGGCAGTCTGTTTTTCCAAATCCATATGTTACAGTCCTTGCAATGGCTCTGAACAAGTATCACAGACCAGAAGCACACTGTCAACAAAGCAGCACAACGCGAGAGCTGCTGCATGAAATGGCTCGCAGCCAACGGAGCACAACACAACTTGTTCATCAAATAAATGCCGGTGTTTCATAATGCAATGGTCTTGTTGATTATTCTGATTCACTCGAAATCACCAATAACATCTGTGTTATATACAAGTTAGGTAAACAGAGTGTGAGAGGGAGGCTTTTTATTTATTTACTTTTTGTAAATGCAGGCCAGCTCATAGCCTTTATCTCCTCTTGCAGAAAGAGGTTACTGGAGAGTCCTCTACCAAAGTAGCTATGCTGTCCCACACAGGATGGCTTTTCCTTCTAAATGCAAGCAGCAAAACCCACAGGACAAGTGATGCGAGGCATGAACGTTAAAAACTCCTTGCCATTTATTTCCCTCAACATTTCAAACCTTTCAGTTATGCTGATAGCACACAGTCAAGCAGTCTTGGACAATGGCATAGGCAAATTCCCTTGCTTTTAAAATGGGAGATGAAGTCAGTTTGCAAGTTTGGTGCCATGTGAAAGAGAATGGCTTGTCATGAGAGAGACAAGATAAAACCATGGCCGCTGTCAGCACTGATTCTACCCTCCAGCTGAAGATATTTTCCATGGTAATGCGCCTTAGTTATCACACCACGGCAGTGAGAATAGTAAGTTTATTGGTTTCACCCACTGGCCATAACATGACAACAGAACTACAACCAAAAACAACAGAACTAATCAGGCAGTAAACAAGAAACATGTAAAAAGTAACACACCCCCAGAACAATAGTCCACCATCAAATGAAGCTATATGGCAAGCATCATGATTATAATCTGCAACATGCGAGTGAAAGTATTCTTGCTGTTGCTTCACTGGGGATATTATCTAAGAAACTATGCTGTGTGGAACAGGGATTTCACTATTTTATGGGAATGATGATTCCTCTGATAGAATCTCTAAGGTAAGTCATGGAGAGCTCAGATACCTTGCTGCAAAGTGTTCATAGCTGCACAACCAGGAAAGAGACAAGCAACCTGGTTTTCACACAGCATGTTGTCAGCCTGTGATTCTCCCGACTCACAATGACCAACCAACATATTGTCCTGAGGTGCCTCTTTCACCCAGCTAACCCTGAGGTCTGATTTCACTCATTCTTGGATTTGCAACAGCAAGTCCAAGTTGGCTCTGTCACACGGGTGTATGGATGACTTCTGGAAGCCTTTGTTGTGGTGCCATGTGAACATACACAGAAGAACGGGGGCATGCTGGCAAGCAGTGACATGACTTCACTGTACACACAAATGCAGTCTAGCTACAGTTTTAAACTCACATCTTTGAAACAGCCTGGAATAATGTGAACCCAGTCTTTGGCATGAGGAAGTGTAATGAAAATGAGTCAACTATTTCTTGTCATCTCCCCCCACCCTCTCTCCAGGAAGACATTCCTGAGCACGAGGACTAGAACCTGGTACCATAAAGACAGATGATTCATGCTTCCAATCCCCAAACTATTCATTCGTACCAGCTGCAACACAATTATATACTAACAACACCTTTCCTGGTATGAACAAGAAGGAATGTTTGGGGAGCCTTCCTTGTCACTTTGCACCAGTGTGTTTGTGGTAGGGAACAAGCCCTTTTCTCACACTGGTTGGTATTGTTAAAGCAAATTTGCTTAGTCCTTTTGTACCTGCTGGAGCTGCTCCTGTTTTGTAAACATAGCTGAGTTGATCATTTAATCCATACATGTAGCATGATACCAGCAAGGGAATCTAAATTTAGCTGGCAGCTAACTGCAGTGAGGCCCAAAGAAAACCAAGGCACACCTCTAATTATGCCTTTTCAGTGGCAATGTTTGTCTCTGCTAGAGCTCTCCTCTAAAACTAGGGCTCACCTGCAAAGGTTGCAATTTATTCTGATAGCTTAGCACCGTTTACAAGTTTCAGCTCTCTGGAAGTGACTGTTAGAGCTAGTGTAACATAGCAGCCAAGAGTGCAGCTGGGGAAATGACAGGCTCAAATATCTGCTCAGCAACAAACTCCCCATGCCAGCTTGGGCCAGCTGCTGTTCTTTTAGCTTCATCCCCCGTCTGAGGGGGGCAATGTTATGGGGAGCAATATTATTGGCCTGCCTTACAGGGTTGTTGTAAGGATTACTTCATTAATGTGTCTTAAGCGCTTTACATCTCATATAAATGTTAAGCATTATTAAAGAGGAACCCAGTTGTACCCTACACTTAAAGCCCATTCAACACTTTTTAAAAGCACCAGCAACATTTTAGCCCTTGTTCAGAAGGACCCTCCCCCAAGTTTCTCTTCAGTGAGAATAGTGCACACTTTAGTGTCCACACAGAAATCTTCCTTGAATGCCTGATGGGAAGGAAATGAGGATGATAGAGATTTGGGGAGAGACCATAGCTCTGTGGCAGTGTGCATGCTTTGCACCTAGAAGGTACCAGGTTGTCAGGGCCCATCCCGGGGCAGGGTCAGAGTCCCAGGTTTCCCCATATGAAGAAGTGGGGATGTCCTCAGATAATGAGGCCCTGCCAGATGAGCCCACAGAGATCACCTCAGAACCCCTAGGACTGGAAACCCCTGCAGATGCTCATTCCCAGAACCACCACAGGAAACTCTTTGTGTGGCCCATACAGAGTGCTCTAGGGATGACACACTCAGCCCACCACTTGACTCCCCAATGGAGACCCCAGGACCACCAGATAGAAACATAGGAAGCTGCCATATACTGAGTCAGACCATAGGTCTATCTAGCTCAGTATCGTCTTCACAGACTGGCAGTGGCTTCTCCAAGGTTACAGGCAGGAATTTCTCTTAGCCCTATCTTGGAGAAACCAGGGAGGGAACTTGGAACCTAGATGCTCTTCCCAGAGCGGCTCCATTCCCTAAGGGGAATATCTTACAGTGCTCACACATCGTCTCCCATTCATATGCAACGAGGGTGGGCCCTGCTTAGCTAAGGGGACAAGTCATGCTTGCTACCACAACACCAGCTCTCCTCTCAAATCCCACTGCACACTCCCATCATGACTCCACTGGAGGACGGGAAATGCACCATGAGCCTTCATGAACCATCAATCAGAGGGGCACCCCAAATACCGACCTTGACCCCTCAATACCCCAGAGGTCCCTCCCAAGCCCTCAAACACAGAGACACCCACCTCCTTTCAAGTTAAACATAGAAGTGCCACCTAGCTGCCCAACACCTGCCTTCCTGTGGCATGGCTGCCTCCACCTCTGCCACACCCTCAAGTGTTTCCTCAAGGATCCTATTTGGTTTGGGGGAGAAAGGTTAAAAAAAATGGAAATCGCCCACTTGCTCATTTCGTTTGTGGGTTGGGTGGTCGGTAGCAGCCATCATGCCCTACCACTCAACCCACTTTGGTGTTCCTAGGAGCTACCCATGGGGAACACCCCATTGTTCCCTATGACTAATCACCCAAATCGATCAGAGGTTGGTTTATCGAAACAGCTGGCGTGGCTGTTTCGATGAATCAACTAGAAGATTTTGCTATTTGATTTGAGCTTAAATCGAATTGCAAAAATCTGATGTGTGTGCATCTCTAGCCTACTAAGGAATTTTAAAACCTCCCTAAGAAACATCCACAAAACGATGGAGGCACGTCAGGGGAAAATGTATGTAAAATATTTTTAATCCTTCCATCCTATTTATCTGTCTGATTTATATCCTATTCTGTCCCATAGGCTCAGAGAGTTTTACAATATTTTTCTAAAAGTTAGTACCTTGTCCCCAAGGGTCTCACAGTCCGTTTTTTATTTTTTTTTAAATGGCTTAGCCCCAAGCGGGTGGTGATGGTGGTGGTCATGGTAGGGTTTCTACAGCTTCTTCCAGGAAGGAGGTAGATATTCCCTTGCAGCTCCTGGGATGCTCTTTCTGCTCTTCCAGCAGTAGCACCAACAGCCAATGGCAGCTGCTGGAAAAGGTGCTGAGTGGGCTGAACTGGATGAGACAGAGCTCAGTCTTAGGGACGATGGAGTACCTGAGGCTATTCTCTTATCCCGAGAATAAGATGCTATCAAAAGTGCCCAGGTGGCTTACAATGGCTGTGTCTACACAATCATGGTGATCCGTAGTAAAGAATTAACTAGGGTCGCTGAGCCCTGCAAAGTTGATTATGAGAACCTGGTCAAACCACTGTAGTTAAACTGCATTTAACTAGGACAGATAAACAGGATCTGATCCACAGCAGTTTGGCCAGGATTGCCCAGAAATTATTTATTCTTACAATCAGCTCCACAGGGTTCAGTGATCCTGGTAGCTCTTCAACCAGGATCACTGTGATTGTGTTCAGATATTGGTGGTTTGTGATTGTATTCAGATATTGGTGGGATGCAGAGAGGTCTATGTCAATAATCTTAATAAGTGGCTCAACAACTATGATCTACACAATTGTTCAAATATAGGTTTAACGTGGGTTACCAACAGTAGCATGATTGTGTGAACCTACGCCAAGATGGGAATTTGAGATTCATCTCAGGCCATATATCACCTTGGTGTGGGTTCAGACAATCACACTCATGTTGGTAACCCATGTTAAACCTATATTTGAACAATTGTTTGAACCAGGCCTATGTCCCACAAAAATATCCAGGCATTCTAGCCTCCTTTTTCAAACAGCTCACCTGTGCTGCAACAAAAAGGTGCTTCTGCAACTCAGCAGGGTGTCAGAAGCTTCTTCAAAGGCAACAAAATTGACCTGCTACAAAGGAATGTTAATATTACCAGCATAATTACATTAAATTGGGCCTAATGTTTAATGTCAGATAGAACTGACACATTTTACACTTTGCTGCTGCAAAGTTAATAGAGATTTGCTAATGTAAGTCTGGGTTTACTTGAAAATTCCTGTTCTCTGTTTAGTACAGCCCCTGCAAGTTGAGCATTCCTTTGCGTTAGTATTCTCCTTTTTAAAAGTGAAAATTAATTGAGCATCAATAAACAGGCGATATAGAGTCAATTTCAGACAAAGTCAATGGGAGTATCCTCCTATCCATGCAATGAGTTAAAGACACAAGTTCAGTTGGAGGTCATGACACCAACACAGTGTTTGACATGCAGTTAATCTAATTAAGTAGTGAGAGTTACCTCATTGCCTCCTATATTTAAAGCTAATTATGAGCTTAAGTGATTTGCTAGCCTACACCAGAGTGTTCAGTAATTGGCAGAATGAAGTCCATAATATTTGAGGACACATATGTGTTTGGCTCCAGGTCAATGCAGAGTCAAAGCCCTCAGCTGACTTGGGGCATCTGCACTGAGGATATCTGGAAATCAGGGATTCTTCATGTATTAGAGTTTTAGGCGTGCACCTAAAATATAAGTGTGAATATGGCCAACAGATATTTGAAAACACAGGTGTTATATACAAAGGCTGGTTAGACAGCAAGGATTGGCTATAACTCCCCAGTGTGTATGTAGGAGTTAGCAACCCCAGATTTGCTGTTGTGGAATAAAGCTGAGGTTCCCAATCTTGGTTCCCCAGATGTTGGACTATGACTCCCAGCATCTCCAGCCTTCAGCCATTATGGCTGGGGATGATTGGAGTTGTAATCCAACATCTGGAGACTAACAGTTGGGGACCCATAGAATAGAAGATGATGTATAGTTAACATTCTCTTATTTATTAGAGAGGCAGATTTCCCTCTACTTATTAAATATTTAATATCTATTTATTTACTAAAAGAAGGCATGACAGCTGAAATGCAAATATAAAATATTCAGATATGCACACATTTTGTACCACTTTGCTTTGGAAACAGCTGTTTACAAATAAAAGGTACACTGCAAAAATCTCACCAATGCTCAAAATAGTTAATGGTTAAAATACACAGAACAAAAACTATATTGTTATTCATGCAAATGAGTATAATGGAATAATAACCTGTTAAAGCATGTTAAACTAACAAACATGACATTAAAGTAATAATTTCCCCAATCCAAATGAGTATGTGAGTAGGACGTCAAAAAGCAATGAGAATCGTGGTCAGATTATTTGGTTTAGAAATCTTGGTCAAATTAGCAAAAGTTATAAAAAGATAGGCACCTATGGATTTCCATGGGGATGAAAACCAAAAAAAGCCCCGTGCTTTGCCCTTAGTGATAGATCCGACTTCTGTTCTTTACAAGTGGATACACAGGGCTGCACAACTTGGGCCCTCCCAGCTGTTCTTGGACTACAACTCCCATCACCCCCAGCCATAGTGCCCAGTAGTCAGGAATTATGGGAACTGTAGTCAAACATTTACAGGAGAGCCAAAGTTGTATATGCTTTTAAGAAAAGAAAAAAAGGTAGGGAACTCACATGGTTGAAAGAGGTGATAATTAAGGTAGGCTGGGCTTGGGTATATTATTTCTTGTTTACACAGTCAGACAGGTGTTATTGACTGGTTTGTTTTATCCAGACATCGAGTTCTTCCCAAGGACCTGGGATGGCTGAATTTTATTGTCAGTAGTTATAGATATTGTCGCAGAATATAGGCTGTTCCCAGTTACGCTGCTTTTTGTAATTGGCTGATGGTGATTTCTGTGGCCCCTATGGTGTTGAGGTGCTCTTCAAGGTCTTTTGGAACTGCACCCAGGGTGCCAATTACAACTGGGATTATTTGGGTCTTTTTCTGCCACAGCCTTTCAATTTCAATTTGTAGATCTTTGTATTTGGTGATTTTTTCTCTCTTTCTTTTTCTTCTATTCTGCTGTCCCCTGGTATTGCTATGTCGAATATTTTAACTTGTTTTTCTTTCTTCTCGACTACAGTTATATCTGGTGTATTGTGTGGCAGATGTTTGTCTGTTTGTAGTCGGAAGTCCCATAATATTTTTGCATCTTCATTTTCTACCACTTTTTCGATTTTATGGTCCCACCAATGTTTGGCTACAGGTAGCTTGTATTTTTTGCAGATGTTCCAGTGTATCATCGCTGCTACCTTGTCATGCCTTTGTTTGTAGTCAGTCTATGCGATCTTTTTACAACAGCTGATTAGGTGGTCCACTGTTTCATCTGCTTCTTTACAAAGGCGGCACTTGCTGTTTGTGGTTGATTTTTCAACTTTTGCTTTTATTGCATTTGTTCTTAGTGCCTGTTCTTGTGCAGCCAGTATTAAACCCTCTGTTTCTTTCTTCAAGTTGCCATTCTTAAGCCATTGCCAGGTCTTGGTGATGTCTGATTTTCCACTTATACTGTGCAAATATTGACCATGCAGTGGCTTATTTTTCCATTTTTCTGCTCGGTTCTAGACTTGTTCTTTCTTGTAGGCCTGCTTTGTTTGATTGGTGTTGAATAGTTTCTCATTATTGGCCATTTGAAGTGCATCTTCATCACTGTCCTTGATATATTCTTCAAGGCCTCTTTTCTCCTCCTCTACTGTTTGATGGACTTGCAGCATTCCTCTTCCACCTGAGCTGCGAGGGAGGTATAGCCTATCGACATCACTGCGGGCGTGCAGAGCATGATTGATGGGTCTTACAATCTAGCGTCTCTAGCTCTGCCTGGGTCCAGTCTATTATTCCTGCAGTGTATCTGATAGCAGGTATAGCCCAAGTGTTTATGGCTTGTATGGTGTTCCCACCATTGAGTTTGGACTTGAGGATTTTTCTAACTCCCCTGATGTATTCACTTCCAATTTTTCTTTTAACTTCAGTGTGTGCAATGTTATCCGCCTGGAGAATGCCCAAGTATTTGTAATGTTCTTTCTCTTCCAGGTTCTTATCTTGCTTCCATTGGGCAGTTCTATTCCTTCTGTTTTTCTTATTTTTCTTCTGTTCATTATTAATGCAGCACACTTGTCTTGTCCAGACTCCATTTCTATATCGCTACTGAATATATGGACAGTGTTTAGCAATGATTCGATTTCTGACTGGGACTTTCCATACAGCTTCAGATCATCCATGTACAGCAGATGGTTGATTTTACTTGATGTTTTAGGTATTTGGTATCCGAGGTCTGTTTTGTTGAGTATTTGTGAAAGTGGGGTCATGGCGATTACAAACAACAGAGGGGATAGTGAGTCCCCTTGGAAAATGCCTCTTCTAATGCTAACCTGTCCAAGTATCTCGCCATTGATTGTTAACTGTGTACTCTACATGCTCATTGCTTTTTAAATACATATCTGAGTGTTTTTGCTGACACTAGTTGTTTCTAAACATTTTAGTATCCATGTGTGAGCTAATGAATTGAAGGCTTTCTTGTAGTCAATCCATGCAACACTTAGATTGGTTTTTCTTCTCTTGCCATTTTCTAAAATCATTTTGTCAATCAGCAGCTGGTCTTTTGTGCCTCTGGTGTTTGGGCAATTTCCTTTCTGTTCAACTGGAAGCTGTTTGTTAGTTAATAAGTGTTGCATTACTTCATCTGCTGTTATTCCAGTTAATAATTTGAACATGGTTGGCAGGCAGGTTATCGGTCTATAATTACTTGGAACTGCACCTTTTGCTGGGTCTTTCATTATGAGATGAGTTTTCCCAGATGTTAGCCATTGTTCAATATCTCCTCCTTGCAAAATGTGATTGAACTGCTTTGATAGTTGTTTATGAAGGCTTGTTAGGTGTTCAAGCCAAAAGCCATGCAGTTCATCGTTGTGTGGTACAATTTTTAATTTTCTTTGCTCTTTCACTTATTAATTCTAAGTGAAAGAGCAAAGAAAGTTTTAAAAAATGGACTTATTATTATTAATAATAATAATAATAATAATAATAATAATAATAATATCATTCTGCTTTTCAACAAACAAATTCTCAGATATTAGGACTCTAAAGGTTGGTATCAGCACGAAAATAGCCTGCTCTGTGAGTAAGAGGGGGAAGGTCAGCCAACCAATCTGTTGTGTCTCCCACCTTTGGGACTTTACCACTGCTACCAAGTAAAAGTCTTTATTCCCTAGATACCTTCACCAAACACATGTCCAGGCTGTGGACTTGCATAACCAGCAACTGTCAAATGTCATAAATAATCAGAAGAATGCTCACATCATGAGAGCAAGGATTTCTAACTAAGATAGTTTCTGCCTTGTCTATATTCAGTAGGCATCTTTGAGCCCACATCTATCCAACCACAGCTGCCATATACAATACAATGAATATTTATATACTGCTTTTCAACTAAAGTTTCCAAAGTGGTTTACACAGATATAAATAAATAAAATGGTCCCCTGTCCCCAAAGGGCTCACAATCTGAAAAGAAAAGAAGAAACATAAGATAGACACCAGCAACAGCCACTGGAGAGATGCTGTGCCGGGGATGGAGAGGGCCAGTTTCTCTCCCCCTGCTAAATAAAGAGAATCACGACTTTTAAAAGATGCCTCTTTGCTCAATTAGCAGGGGTTTTTATATACAGGATAAAAGGACCCCAACTGCTGTCTCTGGATCATATCAGCCGAGATGTTATGTGACACATATATTAAAAGCAGACTAGGAATGTGCATGAAACATGATTCATAGGAAAATAGGAAGCTGCCATATACTTAGTCAGACCATAGGTCCATCTAGCTCGGTATTGTCTACACAGATTGGCAGTGGCTACTTCAAGGTTGCAGGCAGGAATCTCTCTCAGCCCTATCTTGGAGAAGCCAGGGAGGGAACTTGGAACCTTTTGCTCTTCCCTGAGCGGCTCCATCCCCTGAGGGGAATATCTTACAGTGCTCACGTCAAGTCTCCCATTCATAGGCAGATCTAGGGAAAATAGCACCAAACATCTGACACCCATCTTTCAGATAACTTTACCATAATATTGGCTGAAAAATACATGTAAAACTCATTAATACTTTAATATTTCAAAAAATATTTAGCAGTGGACGTAGCCAGACCAAAAAATGCTGGAAAACTACAAATTTCAGTATGCTGGGGCTCATGAAATGCTCAAATACTATGTGGAGGTGTACTTGGAAAACTAAACAGAAGTGCCTGTCTACTATGCATTGTAGCATCACTATTACATAAGTTTTAAAAATAAATGGAGAATTTGACTTTTCCCAGATACTCTGAAAATAATTAAAGGATATGCAGAGTAAACTGTGTCACTGCTTGGATATATTCTAGTATTTCAGAAAGACAGTTAAAATGAGAGCAAGAGAGCAAGAAACTCCCAGTGGGCCTTAATAGTAAGGATTTCACACACACTGATTCAAAGACAAACTCACCATGACTTATATTAATTTTTTTTTAAAAAAAAATTACCTGTAGCCCCTTTGGGGGGCTTCCTAAAGGCTGTTGGGGGGGTCTGCAAAGGTTCCCCCTACCCCCACTGGCCTCTAAGGCCTCGCAGGGACCATTTGAGCATGTGTGGTGGTCATTTTTAAAAATAATTATTTTTTTAATGGCCGCTAAAAACAAAATGGCCACCGTGCATGCTCAAATGGCCTCTGAGAGGCCTGGCATGGCCTAGGGCCTCACAGAGGCCATTTGAGCATGCGCGGTGGCCATTTTGTTAACAGCCATTTTAACAAATTTTTAATTTTTAAAAATGGCGCCCCCCCTTCAAGTGGCACCCAGGCACATGCCCTGCCTTCCCCATCCTAGATATGCCCAACCAGGGTGGACCCTGCTTAGCTAGGGGGACAAGTCATGCTTGCTACCACAAGACTACAAGACAGCAAATTGCAGTATATCCCCCGCACCTTTAACAGAGAGGAGAGCAGGTCCATACCTGCTCCTTCTCCATCACAGGAAGTTTGGTGGCACTCCCCCCAGCTATAACCATGTGCCAGTGGAGCATATCCCAGCTGCTCTCGCATGACACTGGCATGCACATGGGCTCTGCATAGAGGCCATGTTCATGCTGGTGTCACACAAGGGCAGCTGGGAGATGCTTCGCTGGTGCACAGTGATTCCTGGAGGGAGCGCCGCCGAATTTCCTGTGGTGGTGAAGAAGCAGGTATAGACCTGCTCTCCTCCCTGTTAAAGGTGTGGGGTGTGTGCTGTGATTCTCTACCCAAATCATGTCTCGTGCACATCCCTAAAACAGACCTGTGTGTCATCAATGAATGGAAGACTTCTCAAATTTAAATCTTCAGCCAGTCTCTCTCAGAAACTACGTATAGATGTTGAAAGGTAGCAATAATAAGACAGATCCTGCTGAACAGCTCTCAGGAGTTTAAGGAACAATCCTCCGACATGATCTTCTGACACTGCCAGTGTGGAGTCAGTTGAGAGGCAGACGTTCCACTCTGATCAAATCTCATTAACAGCTCAAGGAGAACAGCTTTATAAAATATACACACCTGTTTTATTTAGACTATAGTCATGGCCCAAGTTTGAGTGACATCCATGACTCAGATCCTGAGTGGGGAAAGCCCTGCCAATCCCCATTATTTCATCTGTCTAATTTGTACAATGTCCCAAACTTTCATCTCTGGGCGGTTAACAATAGCATAAAACATATACAAAAAACTTAAAACAATTAACCAATTTAAAAATAAACCAGAGATTAAAACCTAAAAAAAAAATTAGGAAGCTGAGAAAGCTTGGGTGAAAAGATGGGTTTTCAGGTATTTTTTAAAAACTGCCAGAGATGGGGGGGATCGTATCTCAGCAGGGAGCGCATTCCACAATCTCGGGGCAGCGACCGAGAAGGCCCGTCTCTGTGTAGCCACCAAACGGGTTGGCGGCAACTGGGGATGGACCTCCTCAGATGACCTCAATGGGCGATGGGGCTCATAGTGAAGAAGACAACCTCTTAGATACCCAGGGCCTAAGCCGTTTAGGGCTTTATAATTTATAACTAGCACTTTGTTTTTTGTCCGCAAACCTATTGGCAGTCAGTGTAGCTCCATTACTGACACCAGGTGCCAAGGCACAGGCCCTGGACCTCAGTGGCAAGGATAAACTGTCACTGGACAATGAGGAGCCCCAGGAATCAGACAACAGATTGTCCCCTCGTGGACAATCATGAAGGCTCCACTTCAGACATTATATTTTAGGTAAGGAACACAGAGGTAGCCCAACTACACCGAGCACATGTTGTCACTTGCTTGCTTGTTATTCCTTCCCGATTCAGATTGAGACCATACTATCTGGGAGGAGGGTTAGCCTTTTGAGCCAGTGCCATGTTCCTGGCACAACTTGCCCCTGACACTGTGATTTACCCTAAGAGGGAAGCTATCATTGCACCAAAGGCAACCTCCTTCCTGGAGGCAAACAGCAACCATGAGGAGAGCCAGCCTGAGCCTTTCTTCTTCCATGCTGGGATCCCCATCTGGATTCCCCCATCAGCAGCTGCTCTTTAGAGAGGGGTGGGGGAAAGCATGCAAGGGCCAGCCACATGCTTGATGTAACTTGCCGTTTGACCCTGTGTTAGTTTGCCCCGCAAATGTATGAAGTGGCTGTAAGCCCTCGGGTCTGATTTCTCAGCACGGAGAGAGTGTCTGATACCTGGCTATGCATTGCTTCAACTCAGTCACTGAAATAAAGACAATATAGCACAAAATGTATTATTCATTTAATGCTTCAGACAGCTTATTGTAATATTTAAAGCCCAGCTAAAGCGGCCAAAACCGCCTCCAAAACTGCACTTGAATGACTGGTCTCAGCACTCAAATAGGTTGAGAGAGCCTCTAGTTTACTAGCAATAAATATATGCTAAATATAGCAGTAGTAGCATAAGATTCCACAAGGTGGGCAATTGGCTCCATTTCCTGCGGAGAGCTAGCCTCAGCCAGCAGTAAACCACACTCCAAATTCCTCTGTTGTACAACACTGCTTGCTCTGTAGTCCTACCATTCTGGCTGCCTTCCTGGTTCTCAATAGCTTACTTACCAAGAATGTTAATAAGGTTGTAAAATCTCCAGAAACACATTTTTCTTTGAGCAGAACGATTCTGTCAGAGGCAGGTTGTCAACAGCAAATACATCTGTGGTAGAAATGGCTTTTTTTAAAAAAAACTGTCTGAAATACACAAGGAAATGTCTCCTACTCCTGATCTTGGAGGAGGACCCACCTCTTTGTAGTGAGGAGGATCAAAACACTTACAAGGACTGCCTTCTGCTCTTCCTCCCTCCCACACTTGGGAATTAACTCATTCTCACCTGGTAAGAGGGAAACAGTGCAGGGTCTGCTTGCTCCTTCTACATGCCATGTTGCTCTCAGCAAGGAGGCTCCAGCTGTGGTGGGGATGGAGAAAAGAACATACCATCAACTCCTTTGACCTCTTTCTGCTCTGCCTTGACACTTCATATTGTTGGTTCATATATGATGTTGCCTTTGCTACTACTTTCAGTATTATATTCCCTTTTATAATGTGATAATACATTACAGGCAAACTTTCAGTTCAGCTAATCTAAAGAATTCTAGACCACACCCCCAAATAACCAAGCAATTAAATGACTCTTTCCCCACAGGTTGCCCAAGAATTTTATACAATATTTGGTGCTGAGCTGGTAATCAGCAGAACAATGAGCATCTTAGAGTTAAGGTGCAGACATCAGGTATTGACCAACAAGAACCCCGAGAACTCCATCCAATCCATTAAATTAAGACAGTTCACAAGATCAAAAACTGGGTATGACAAATGAGGAACCCAACTTTCAGAGCTGTGTGTGCTCCCAATTTTCAAACCTGTGTGAGCAAACAGCTAGGTTGGGGGCAGGGAGTAATAGTGTGTGAGAGAGGCGCAGGGTATGATAGAGGAGCTGGGTGTGGTGGTGTGCACGAACCAAAAATTGTGGTTTGGTTTGAATTTGGATTGAACTCAAACTGAACTGAGTGCTGCTGAACAGGTTTGGCGGTTCAAGCGGCTAATATTGTAAAGGGGAATCCAGTGAGGTTTCCCCTTTACAAGTAAAGGGGTGGGGTCCTGGGAACCCAACCTCTAAGGGGTGGCTGGGCGGGGGCAGCAAGAGAAGTAGTAAGGGTCTTACCCAGCTGGTGCAGCTGCCGGCATGGCTGCTCACTCCCCCCCACCAACACCTGGCACAGCCCAAGCGTGTGTGATGCCTTGTTAGCCAGCTGTCCGCACAGCTGCACACTTCCAGCCTCCATGCATTCCAGCCTCCACTGAACCGCTGCGGTGCTGGCGGCTTGCTAATAAGGCATCACGTGCACTTGGGCTGCTCCAGAGAGGGCAAGCAGCCATGATGACCAGGTAATACCCTTACTACTACTTTCACCGTCCCCTGCCCAGCCACCCCTTCGATGCCGAACTGGTTCGCCCGAACCAGGCTGCATTCATGTACTGAACTTCCCCCAGTTCAGTTTGCAATTGAGCTGCCAAACCAGCCCGGTTTGAGGTGAACCAGTTTGGCACTGAATGGTCCATGCACGCCCCTAGTGAGAGAGGAATTGGCTACCCAGCTCTCATACCCAGCATTTTACCATGTAGGAGGGAAACCATCTTACTCAGCTCCTCTCACACACACGACCACTCCCCCTCCTCCGATCTAGCTGTTTGTTCACACATGATTGAAAATCAGGAGCACACACAGCTCCTGAAGCTCGGTAGGATGCTTGTCCTACCCAGCTATTGATCATGTTAAATGCTTTATTATTTGCTCAAATTAAAGCAATGGAGAGAAGTGGCAGAAATGTGACAATTGTGCTCATGCTATTTGTGGCACACATTCTGAAGATCTGAAGGGTCACGTCTCACATGTGCACTGTGCATTACAAAAAGGCAAGCTAGGAGTCAGTGAAAAGAGGCACAACACAGTCTGCTTCAACAAGCAAAGCAAATAAAGCACCTGGCTAGAGATGTAGGGCCTACAGTGTGAGTGCTTGTTCCTGATGCCCACATAGGCCAAAAAGATGCATGTAGTATATTATGGATGTAACAAGTACCACCTTCTTCAAACTGGCATCCTGAAATCATTATATTCAAGATCACAGTTTAGTGCAAGGAAAACTGTGTGAGCTCGGAGGATATTCCAAAAGGTAGAGCTGTCACTGAGATCAGTTGCTAACTGGGCAAGGTTTGAACTGGGCAATCAATTGAAACTGGGCAAGGTTTTGTGAAATGTTATTGAAAGACTAAGGGTCAACATTAAAGGTATTTCTGTGTTATAAATAATGTTCTGTGTCAAATCACCATTCAGACTTTTCATGTTGTAGCAAACAATCAATGTTAACATTAACCATGTTGTATGTCTGATGAATCCTATCTAGATTGTTTGTTGTTCATAAAAGCACTGCAAGTCATGCATTAGTTGTGATTACAAAAGAAATTATTTTATGAATACTTAAATATTAATTTATTTAATCACAAGGTTTTGCTTGGAAATCTATAGCATTCCTAGGACTCACATACAATGCCTAGGTTAATCATGTAATACCATTTTCATTTGGCTTTGTCTAGGTATTTCTTGGTATTTTATAGAATGCCTGATTTTTGTACCTTACCTGAAATATATAGATTCTCACCTTTTGGTAACAGTAAGCTTCTAGTATGGTGTACTAGCCTGTCCTCCAGGGAACACTTACACAGCAGAAGCCTAGGATGTCCCCCAAAATGGAAGGTATAAACCCTCCTCCAGTTTCCATCCCACTTAACTTGTCTGAGTAGGAATAGGCCAGTCTGCAGTGAAGGAAAGAAGGTGCCGCCATCACCTAGCATGTCCCAACCTCTGCTGACAGTGCCATTGTGCAAGAGTACCATGCTCCTGAGTGCAGTTGTACTGCTTGCATTCTGTTCTGGATTAATAATTATGCTAAGAACCTTATAGAGCAAGGCCCCATCAAAATTGGGATTACTATATAGCTTAATTTTGGGGAGAAAAGCCCATTGTATCAATTGGAATTTAGAAAGATAGGCACAAACATGGTGGCTGTTTACATAGGTGCAGTTTTGATGTTCCCAGTTACATGGAAATTTCAAATATAACTAAGCTGCCTAATATTAGAAGTACAATTACTGTGCTGTCTGACACTATACCATCTCACCAGGGCATAGAATAGTGATCCCGTTCATTTTCTTAAATGTCATCCTTACATATACGTGTGGAAATGTGGTGAGTCTACTCATTTATGCATGAACAACAGAAGTGAAATATGTTGAACAGGTCAGAGTTCAACTCATATGATTGCCTTGCTCACAATCCAGCTTTGGACTAAAAGCAAACTTAAAACCACCCTTTGGACTAAATTATTATGACATGTATCATAGATGTTGAAATATGAATGAGGCATTAAAGCACAGAAGGCATATAATTGCAGAAATGAAAAACACAGAAAAACTAAGGTCAACACGACTGCAGTCGTAACTTCCCTAAGTACTAAAATCTTAGCTTCACTTTACTGTCACCCTGCCATTGACTTAATTCCATTTTAGTCTGGTTTCAAACCTGGTTTGGCCTTATAGAGATAGATTATCTCCCAGAAAATTATCCTAGATGCCTCAGAGGCTTTTACTCTCTTTGAGCACAGAATCCCCTTTTTTTAGCCTTGTAGGGGGTCAGGGGAGCTGCTTTACGGTGGTTCCACTCCTTCCTGGAAGGTAGGTTCTAGAATGTGGTGCTGGGAGATATTCTGTGTGGTTTGTCAGCATTCATGATTGCCTTCTATTGTTATCAAACCCACTTGGAGCTGGGACTCTGTGTCTGACCCTGAGGAGATAGGGCCAGTAAGAGACCCAGTCACAGGCCCTGATATTGGTCCAGAGCTGGAAGAAATCCCCAAATTGGATCCCACAGAAATAGCACCCTCCGAGTCCAAGCCCTATGATAAGCTGACCACTCTCACACCAGGAATCCACTCCCCGGGACCTGCACACCAGTGCCAGCAATGGAAAAAGCAGAACTTAATGGAGATAAAACGTTTCAAATTCCAGGCCAGAAGGCTGTCCCTTTAAGGCCTCAAGCTTTTACTTGAGCATGAGGTATTGAAAGCCTCATTATATCTCTGACCTCTGGTGTAGCAGCCTGTCCCTCAGAGCTGTCCATAGTACTGCAGCCCAGCCCAGCTTTGCCTTGCTTCACCTCGTCACTTTCTCAGCCTCATGAGTTCTTGTCTGCATGACGGGCCAGGCCACCCATGCGACATCTACAGCCACTGGGAAAGTTGTTGAGGGAATGGGGTTTGGTATCATGACCATCCATATCATGATTACACCCAGTTCTAGTTCTTTACATCAAACCCGGGTGTGACAGGAACATAGGAACATGGGAAGCTGCCATATACTGAGTCAGACCCTTGGTCTATTTAGCTCAGTATTGTCCTCACAGACTGGCAGCAGCAACTCCAAGGCAGGAATATCTCTCAGCCCTTTCTTGGAGAAGCCAGGGAGGGAACTTGGAACCGTCTGCTCTTCCCAGAGCGGCTCCATCCCCTGAGGGGAAGATCTTACAGTGCTCACACTTCTATTTATTTATTTTTAATTTTTTACATTTTATATCCCGCTCTTCCTCCAAGGAGCCCAGAGCGGTGTACTACATACTTAAGTTTTCTCCTCACAACAACCCTGTGAGGTAGGTTAGGTTGAGAGTGAAGTGACTGGCTTAGAGTCACCCATCAAGTATCATGGCTGAATGGGGATTTGAACTCAGGACTCCCCAGTCCTAGACCGGCACTCTAACCACTACACCACGCTGGCTCTCTAGTCTCCCTTTCATATGCAACCAGGGCGGACCCTGCTTAGCTAATGGGACAAGTCATGCCTGCTAACACAAGACCAGCTCTCCACTCCAACCAGCTCTCCTATGAAGTCCTTAAGTCTGGGTCTGTGATCAGTGATATGCTGGGTCTGTGACAGGGTGAATAAAGTTAAGTTTGGATAAGGCAGAGTTAATGATAATGCTGGACTCAGTGGACCTGCTGGCTGGGGTCACCTTTCTTTCTTTCTTTCTTTCTTTCTTTCTTTCTTTCTTTCTTTCTTTCTTTCTTTCTTTCTTTCTTTCTTTCTATACATAGTCACACTCACTGTAAGGATCAGGTTCATAGC
The DNA here is from genome assembly GCF_027244095.1 of Hemicordylus capensis. NCBI lineage: Eukaryota > Metazoa > Chordata > Lepidosauria > Squamata > Cordylidae > Hemicordylus > Hemicordylus capensis. Next base: position 411,728,397 of record NC_069658.1, read on the forward strand.
AAGAGGGTTTACTGTTGGGCCCAGGTTTGCTCCTGGATCCCAGTTTATAGTTGTGGCTCTGGGTGCCTTTTATCAGCTTTGGCTATGCTATAGTTGGAAGGTGGAGCCACTGCCACTGGTGCTTTGGTAACTTTTGGACTGCCCTCTTTGAAGGTGCTTCAAGTGTGGCTACTTCCGGAGATGGTTCAGAAACTTCAGCTAGTTCAGAATGCAGCAGGAATGGAAGGAATGGAAAGCCTGGGCTGTTGTCTTGAAGCATTTGCACAGGCTGAATTTTGAAGCATCTGCACTGACTGCCAGTTCGTTTCCTGGTGCAATTGAAAGTACTTATTTTTACTTTTAAAACCCTGCATGGCTTGGATCATGAGTATCTCAGGGAACACCTCCTTCCATTTTAGTTATTTATTTATATCTATGTGAACCGCTTTGAGAACTTTTGTTGAAAAGTGGTACATAAGTATTCGTATTCCATATGAAGCCGCCACCACACCACCCCCACCACCCCATCACTTAAGATTTTCTGATGAGCTCCTGCTCCAAGTGCCAGGTCACATATAGACTAGACTTGACCCCATTGGGAAGAGGGCCTTCCCAATAACAGTCCAGATGCTCTGTAACTCTCTGCAAGAGCCTGGCACAGCTTCTTGCCTCTTGTTTTCTCACAAGAGCTTAAAACCATTTTTATTTAATTTTGCCTTTGCTAACTCTGGATTTTCTTCTTCTTTTTAAAAAATGGCTTTTTTGTTTTGATGCTGCTTTATTCACTTTGTGACTATGGTTGTTTTGTTTTTACTTGAGAACCCCTGTGGAATCATTTTGATGAATTTAATGCCAAATAATAAGATATATTATGGTGCATTAAATGCCCAAGATCATTGGCCTGTGTGACGGGCCTAAGCGCTGTTGGTGGAAGGGAATGCACAGAAGGGAAAAGGCAGTACTATTGCAATAGTGGCAATTTTGATTTGTGAACATATGGATCTGCTTTTGAGTCATGCTATTAATCTGTCCTAGCCCAGTATTGTCTACACTGATGCAATGGCTCTTCAGAGCCCTTCCCAACGTTACCTGGAGATGCCAGTAATTGAACCAAGAACCTTTTGCGTGCAGGATATGTGCTGTACCACTGAGCTGTCTCCTCCAGTGTTCCCTCTAAGCCAGGCATGCATGTGTGTATGCACCCACAGGTTTTTTTTAATGTCCAGTTAATTTTAGATCCCGCTCAGGTTTAATCAGGAAGGTCTCACCTTGAATGCAGGTGCGCACACACTGCCTTGATACTGCTGCCCAGAACTAAACTCATTCTGCACAGAGATGAAAAAACTACAGAGAGAACACTGGTCTCCTCCTTGTTTGTGTGAGTGAATTGTGTAAATATTATTTTCCATCTTGAGTAATATCCATTCACCAAGAGGAACTCCATGTGAGGCGATGAAGCCTCTAGCCAGTTTTTCCAGAGCAAATTGCACTGCCCCAGAACGAAAAAAGCTGCATGCCTTTCTGTTCAATATGTAGTATAAGGTGCCACGCCTGCTCCAATGATTTCTCATTAATTCAGCTGTGGAGTTTCAGCACAGCTGCTGCTAGAATGGAGCAACAGGTGACCATTGGTATCAGTTACAGGTCTACTGCAGTTCAGAGTTAAAGACCAACACAGAGTTCATAATCTGCTGAACATGTACATATTTGCATCTGGAAAACTGTGCCACAAATCAGTTTTGAAAACAAAATATGATGACACGTTTAAATATCATGTTGTCCATACTTTTATACATTTTTCAGGACTGAGAGACCCTAAAGGCCAAGTTGAAGACAGATCATCCTGGAGAGAATCTATCTATCTGGTCGCTAAGAGTCGACAACGACTTGATAATCAATCAATCAAATTCTTGCTTTTCTGCTGTTTATTCTATGAACAGTACCCCTGCCATTGGCAGACAGAATTCCTGTAAAATTCTAGTTGTTGGTCCGTTCAGTTCAATTCAGTTCAGTTTATTATGGTTACAGACCAGCAGAAAATACATATACGCACACTACAATCCTACATTCAAAACTACAGAACCATCATGCATAATCATTAACATAATAATAATCATGAAGGAAACAATGTTCCACCTAGAAAATAGCTAATGTAACTCCAATTTTCAAAAAGGGATCCGGGGGGAATCTGGGAAATTACAGGCTGGCCAGCTTAACTTTGGTGCAGAGTAAATTGATGGAAAGCATACTTAAGGACAAAATTGTTAAACATATAGAAGAACATGTCTAGCTGAATGAGAACCAGCATGGCTTTTGCAAGGGCAAGTCCTGCCTCATTAACCTTTTGGAGTTCTTTGAGAGTGTCAGTAGGCATATGGATAAAGGTGATCCAGTTGACACAGTATACTTGGACTTCCAAAAAGCTTTTGACAAAGTTCCCCACAAAAGGCTCTTGAGTAAACTTAGCAGTCATGGGATAAGAGGACAGACAGATGTGTGGATTGGTAACTCACTGAAGGACAGGAAACAGAGGGTAGGAATAAGTAATTTTTTCACAATGGAGGGAAGTAAGAAGTGGGGTCCTCCAGGGCTCTGTACTGGGACCAGTGCTCTTTAGCTTGTTCATAAATGATCTAAAAGTCGGGGTAAGTAGCAAAGGGACCAAATTTGCAGATGACACTAAACTTTTTAGTGTAGTAAAATTCAAAACAGATTGTGAGGAGCTCCAAAAGGATCTCTCCAAACTTGGGAAGTGAGTGACAAAATGGCAAATGAGGTTCAATGTAAGCAAGGGCAAAAATCCCCCAACAACTTCACATATATACTGATGGGGTCTGAGTTGTCAGTGACAGGAGAGAGATCTTGGGGTCATGGTGGACAGTTTGTTGAAAGTGTTGAATCAGTGTGTGGCAGCTGTGAAAAAGGCAAATTCCATGCTAGAGATCATTAGGAAGGGGATTGAAAATAAAAATGCTAATATTATAATGCCCTTATACAAATCTATGGTGCAGCCACACTTGGAGTACTATGTAGAGTTCTGGTCACCATATCTTAATAAGGACATTTGTAGAACTGGAAAAGGGGAAGAAGAGGGCCAAGAAGATCAGGGGCCTAGAGTACCTTGCTTATGAGGCAAGGCTACGGCATCTGGGGCTCTTTAGTTTGAGAAAAAATCAACTATGTGGAGACATGATAGAGGTATATAAAATTATGCATGGAGTAGAGAGAGTGGACAGAGAAATCTTTCACTCTCTCACACAGATCGATAAGCAGAGGTCATCCCATGAAATGGAAAGCCAAGAAATATAGGACCAACAAAAGGAAGTAATTATTCACACAGTGAATAATTAATTTATGGAGTTATCTACCATGGGATGTGGTGATGGCTCATTTAAAGGGAACTTGGACAAATATATGGAGGACAGGGCTTTCATTGGCTACTAGTCTGTTGGCTATAGGCCATCTCCAGCCACAGAAGCAAGATGCCTCTAAATACCAGTTGCAGGGGAGCAACAGCAAGAGAAAGGGCATGCCCTCATCTCTTGCCTGTGGGCTTTCAGTGGCATCTGGTGGGCCACTGTGTGAAACAGGATGCTGGACTAGATGGGCCATAGGCCTGATCTAGCAAGGCTGTTCTTATGTTCACCATTTAGATTATGTCATTTTAGTCAATTAGTCAACCATTCAGATGTGTGGTACAAGCAGCAGAGCAAAACTTAGCAACTCTGTCATAGAGAGATTCTGATCTGGTAGGAGGAAAGAAAGATAAAACTCATCTAACCTGCTTGGCATTTTGCAAAAATAGGTGTAATAAAAATAGAATGAATACATTGATAGAAAGTACTGTACAAAAGAACATATCCCACAGTTCCCACCTCTCCCACATCACAGGGGTTGATATACTCATTAATTGAGATACTCCGATATCTACCCTTGAGCAGAGCTGAAGGTAAGGCATTAAAACATGCCAATGTCAATGCCCTCTGATGACTCAGAACTGTAAGATTAAGCAGGTATTTGGCTGGAATATATTGGGGCTTAGTACCCCCAAGGCCAGAATAAATGAGGACCTGACTCAGATTGTCTTGCAGCAGTTGTTGGTCCACAAGAGGGTACTGCATGGTAACATGAGTCAATGATAACAACTTCCCTACTCAAAACTGTATAATCTGCAGGGCTCCCTAGCATTAATATGCAGCACGTAGGATGCAGAGTAGACTTCAGGCCATCTGCCTCTGTCTATTTTTTCAGTCATCCTCAGTCACCTCCTGGTGTCAGGTTCCACTGAGGCTGGCTTCTCCTTCTTCAGTTTCATGGTCAGTCAGGTTGTTTCCCCTTCTCTGTCACCTGGTCTGTGCCTGTAATCGCCCCATGTCTCATCCACGACTGTCCCAGACAGCCTCTTAAGTGATAGGTCTGGTTCTGCCAGTATGATCTTGTTATAGCTCCAAAAGTTGAATTAGCTTGATCAGTGTTTGGGCATGAGTTCTCTAAGGACTTGTGGTGGTACAGAAAAGTACTTGACAGTTTTGAAATGCTGTCTGTGTTTCACCACTTCATGGTCCAGCACAGTCTCTCTGGCTAGCTTTTAACAGGATGACTCAGTATCACCTGGGCAACGAGCTTCTATCGGAAAATAATAATGGCACCAGAGAAACTCAGGGGGACAGTTCCAGTCGTCTGGTGAAAGGCAGTGCCAATCTGAGTTGCTGTTCACCTTGGCGGAGGAAGATCTTTCCACACCAATGTCAATACAATGTCTTATTTTTCCAAATAGAAAACAAAGATATCAGCATCTTTGATTTGTTCTAAGGTCTTGACTCAGCACTTCAATGTAAAATGGAAAGTGCAGAAAGCAGTACTTAAAAAACAAGTACAGCTTGGTGTGGATGTTTTCTACACCTAGAGTACTTTCCCCCAGTGTGGACTGTGAGACCCATGCACTGCAGTTCTCTTTGAATGCTATGAAGATGATGAGTTAGAGGCCAGTACAGTCTGTGCATATGTTCCACGATGCTCGTTGGGAACGAACAAGTACCCCTGAGTTCCAAACAAACCCTCATGCAGAAAAGCATGAGAAAGGACTATTTTTAAAAAGCTCTGGAGTCACCTCTAGCAATCACAGGATGGGATCAACAACCATATATCAAATCCCAGATTGCTGAGCTTGGTTAAAATTCAGGTTGGCACACTGTCAATTTGATACCAGCAAAAATGCTTGGGTTCTTATGATAGGAAATGGTGAGCATGCATGATGCTCAAATCTCCCAATTCCTCATCATTATATGAATCATGAGAACCAGACTTATGAAAAATGTGGTGCCTGCATTTGCATATGTTCCTCTTTCCCCGCCCCATTTCTTTTTCCTTTTATACCATGTCTTTGAGATTATAGATCATTATTCTAAACAATAAGCTGCCTTGGGTGCTTTGACACAATGGCAGTGTATACATGTGGCAAACAGATAAATGACAACTATTTGCTATTAGTCTGGATCCTGAACTCTTCCAAAAGGAGCACTTGCCTGAAAACTATTATCATTTGGCTGGCACTGTCATCAGTGTCCTGTAATGCTCTCAGCTGGTAGATCAAATGCTTCCATCTGCATGGTCTTAGCTTCTGTGATCTCTATGAGCTGTTGGGTATTATCTGTCAGATTCCTTTTGGGCACAGCTCCAAAATGATTGAGATGAAAATCTTACTTCTACTAACTCTAGTACTGGTGACTTTTCCAGAGCACAGTTTGATAACTACTTTCACTTAATTCCTCCCAGCTAAAATGTTCCAAGGGACAAAGATTGTGTCTGATTGACTTTAATGACATTCTGCCAGTCTAGCCAGAATGACTTTTTATGTCTGCTCTTTTACATCTTCTCTGAATATACTGGTGCTGTTCATGATTAAAACCTCCTGGTTATTTTAATTTTAAGAACAGACAGAAGCTATTCTCACATGCACCCTAACCCAGACTAGGGAAGCCCAGACTGTGTTAGGTTGTGCATGAGAACTGCTGGGATTGGGCCCAATCCTGGAGAGGAAATGCAGCTTAGCCCAGCTTTGTAACCCGGCTTTTAGCTGGGGTGAAAGGCTTGAGTGAGCCTGTAAGCCAGGCTCCGGGATCATGTGTTCACTGGGGCTACATTCAGCCTTAGCAGACACAGAGACAGGTGCCTAGGGCATCTGTCTCCTGGGGAAATCTCAGGAATCCCTGGGGGAAATCACCATGTTGCACGGTGCATTTTGGGATACCGAGAGGCCTGGACTGCGTCCCAGCCTCCGGAGCTCTGCAGTGCGCCATGCAATGCAGATGGTCTGGGAGCATGGTTTGCGCTCCCAACAACATTGCAGCACTTGTCTGAGGGGAAGATGAGTTGGACTGGCCTCCCCGCCCCTGACGTCTGCCAACCCGCCCAGTCATGTGAATGGCCCCACAGTGTTACAACAGAAAAAAGAAAAGAAAAATCTGGAGAGCAAGAATGCCATTTTGCCACAAACAAGAAACAAAGCTTAGAGCATGGTGAACATTTCTAAGGAGCACTTCAGGATCTTTTCACATTCCATGATTAGTGTCAGAATGTTCAAGGGCTGCTCATTCAATAAGTGGACATGAAAGCTATCTCAGTGGTTTTGGTTGGTAGCTTGATTTGTTTTCAATCTATGATAAAAACAGAAATCATTGGGTTGATATAACACTCCAGACTAAATCCTTACTTATTTATCCTGTTCAATCTATTGATGAATTCTCATATTCTTTTATTATTGGGCATTCTGTTCTAGGACAAGCTGGGGTCTCCACTGTGGCAGGGAAGGACACAGACTTTAGAAAGGTCTGAAGGTAAAGGAGTCAGGACTTTGGCTAATTCCAAGCAGGAACCCTCAACTGCTGGATCTAGCAACATCAGAGGGATGTTGCTCCAGCAGCTGCTTGGAGCAGGCTGCCAGTTTTGAAAGCTGCTGCCTGCCCCTTCTGGAGGAAAGTCCCTGTTGATTAAAGGAGACTTGCCTGACTTGCTGGGGGTCAGGGGACCTCTACTAGGACTGGCAAGTCTTAAGGGTCATCCCCTAAGTCAGAGGATGGAAGCAGTGCTGTTCCTCAGGTCATGGTGGAAACTTTGGCTGGAGTCCCCTAGTTCTTCTGGTGTGAGAAGGTGTGGGTCATAGGGTCTTCCCACCCTGTCTTGTCCCCTGAATTGTTCACCTTGTCTCCTAGCTGGGGAGGGGTCCTGGATCCAGGGTCTTGACAGTGGGGGATTTTGAAAGAAAAGTAGCATATTAAGAAAGACTACCATTCATTCTGCTCATTCAAGACATATAGTATTATTGAAAGAGCTCCATGATTCCAAGTTTTCACATACAGACATCAAATCTAACAATTGTGCATAACATAGTCTGCACAATTACCTGTTATCCACATTATTTTTCCCATGTGATTTTTAGCTATTGATAAGAATCAAGCTTTTTCAACAGTTATTTATTTTGAAAGGAATGTTTATTTGCACTTTTTCTGACTTCCCATAGTTAATCTTAAAATCTGAGGCACAACTGTAAATTTGTATTTCCTGTTGAATTATCTCAAGAATGGTTCTGGAGAGATGACATAGAGTACAATGTTATCAATAACAAACTACGTTTATGGTGCCATTTTAAAAAATGTTCTTATTCTATGGATTATTGGGAGAGTTTTCAAGTGAAACAGAAAATGCAGAGTACACATACAAACACATCATGTGCTGAAAAGTGATGTTGTGCTTCTTTCAAATTAATCTAAAGGGTTGGTAATTTTATTTATGTAGGGGGGAAAGAAATTTAATTCTAGGATTCATGTATCCACGAAGGATTTTTAATTCCTCTGTAACAAGCTGGAGCCTAACAACTGGAAATATAATCCAATTCAATCAGGAATCCAAACTGGCCAGTAATGTACACTTCATGACAAGCACTGTATTCCTGGCAAGCAAAAAGGCCATAATTTTTAGATGAAACTGCTGTCTCCTACTGCCCAATGAAAAAGCAAAATCCAACTTTCTCTGACAAACATCAGCAAACTCAATAAATTGTCAAGATATAATGAATTTATCATCCATTTAAACATAAAGAACTAGGACTTGATTAAAATGCATTCTGAAAATTTGCTTCTTGGCTGATTTGTACGAACTACAGGAAATCCAGATGATGATCTTAAAAAGTTGTAGTGGATGAACCCTTAGTTAACTAGAACAAGACTTCAGAGAGCGTTAAACTAGGTATACACTTCTCTGAGAGGCTCTTCATACTATCAATCTCATGTCAGTTTGATGAAAGCTAGAGATCCCTGCTGCCTGTGTGCTGTTGCAGAGCATGTTATGTAAACTCAGACATTCCCCGCCATCTCCAGTCCTCAGTGCACCAACCCAACGTGAAACTGAGATCCATTTCATCTAGGATCTGAAACTGGCTAGTTAATCTTGGCTTCAGGTCAGGTAGGTGCATTGCCAACCAGAGAGGTGGGGGAATTTTTGGGTTGACACAACACACTCAAGGGTTGCTCACACACAGGAAGATCTCTGGTTATTGTCAAACTGACATTAAATCAATCATGTGAAGAGCCCCTATGTATCTGTGCCAATTACACTTGCTTCCCATCTCAGTCATGTAAGCCACTCTTACAATACACTTCACACACAATAGAATTATCCGTGGGATAAATGTATGAAAGAGCTGTTGATTTACAAAGAGTTCCCCATATGAAATGAAGTTGATATCCTGCATCAAAATAGAACATATGCATCTGTTCTGAGTGACTCTTTGCTAGAAGGAAGATGGGACAGCAGGAGATTCCTAATAAAGTCAGGTTTGGCTGGCTTGTCTCATTGCAGTGGCAGCAGTGGTGGCACAGCTCCTCCGAACTCTCTGGACTGGGGCTGGCATTCCCGGGAACCCTGTTTCCAGCCTCTGTGCATGGAGCCATTAATATTAATAAGGAATATTGATCTACTTTAAGTGTGACATTCAGACAAAGCCTTATTATTTTTCAGTGGCCAAGTAATACTACTTATTTACTTGCAAGATCTATAGGGCACTTTGCAACAACATGGTTTAGATCATCGTATCAGAACAAAACAGGACAAACGTTAAAACACGCTTTAAAAAACCCCTAAAATACTTAAACATTTAACTAAAATCATAGATAGATAGATAGATAGATAGATAGATAGATAGATAGATAGATAATTGGTGTGAGCAGGAACATGTCCTCAGTCTGGTTATAGGTAAAGGTAAAGTGTGTCTTCAAGTCAGTGTTGACTCCTGGCGACCACAGAGCCCTGTGGTTGTCTTTGGTAGAATATAGGAGGAGTTTACCATTGCCATCTCCCACACAGTTTGAGTTTATGCCTTTCAGCATCTTCCTGTATTGCTGCTGCCCGATATAGGTGTTTCCCATAGTCTGGGAAATGTACCAGTGGGGATTTGAACTGGCAACCTCTGGCTTGCTAGTCAAGTCATTTCCCGCTGCACCACTAGGGGGCTTCCAGTCTGGTTATAGCAGCACTTAAAGGCTAGTGATGAACAATTGTGAATATTACTCCCCCCGCCCCCAGTATCCAAGCAAAATGAAATGACAACCTGTACAGTGTAACCTTCAAACAGTATATGGGATGTGTGTGTGTGTGTGTGTTGTGTGTTTGTGCAGTTGCTTGTGAAAGGAAACAATGTTCTGACTTGATTTTTTAAATCTATCCATTAGCTGCAGTCCTATGCACACTAACAAGGAAAGAGATCCCACTAAATCCAGTTAGTTTTACTTCTGAGAAAATATATGAGATTGGGTTACACATATTCTAACCTTTCTTGGAAAACTGTGATATTCTTGTAGATATGTTCTTTTAAAACCAACTGAAAAAAACATTCATTTTATTAATCACTTTTAAACATTCAACTAATACCTTGGCATTGGTTGTAAATGGCATGAAACCCTTATGTTGCCCTTTTGGACAGATTGGAATTTAATACTAAATGGCAGCGAGAGAAGCAGTGATTAAGAAGATTGGATATGATCCCACTAAAGTTAAGCACTTCTAATTCCTATTGATTTAAATAGGAGATCTAAGCAATTGTGCCGCACAGTCCAGTGTGGTATAGTGGTTAGAGTGTTGGACTAGGGCCAGGGAGACCCAGGTTCTAATCCCTGTTCAGCCATGAAATTCACTGGGTGACTCTGGGCCAGTCACTTCTCTCTCATCTTAACCTACCTTATGGGGTTGTGAGGATAAATATAAACCATGGCCTCCTTGGGAGAACAGTGGAATATAAATAAACAAGCAAATACATATAATAAAATCGTAAGCATGTTGACTCAGCAATAAGTCCCACTATATTGAATTTGCATTTCTTCAAAGCAAGTGTGTATAGAAATGCAGCCTAACTCGCCTAGTGACATTGAAGAGACTTAAAAGTACTTATCTTGGGCTGGATTATGCCTTTTAAAAAAAAAGCATACTCTGCTGTTATATTGGGCTTCGAATGCTCATCTTACCAATCAGGTCTATATCTGCCTAACCTCAGTAATGCAGCTCTATCTGTTGTACCCAAATATTCACTGGGCCCTGAGTCATGCCCATAATTTAAAGTTAAGCAATAATTTGGCCCTTTATCATCTGAACTTATTGCACATTTGATGGAACCATGAGTTTACATATGGACACTAAGTATTCTTGGCATGTATTTAGTAATGATAATTAAGTATGATAAACATACAGTATTATTTTACATTCCTCACAAATGAGTCAAGATAATCTGTATGAGACCATTTTTATTTGCAATACATGTCTCCCTTTCTTCTTCTTTTAAACATGGGTTTTATAGGTTTTGCTGTGTCCTTTACATACTAGGACTGTGATATACTTGCAGGAAAAAATGCCTTGATGATTCTAGAAAGGCCACACTGAAAATGCACTTGAAACTTGACAGTTACTTGGAGGCCCTGCAAAGGGGTGTGTGACATAGAAAAGAAAACATGAAAGGAAGTAGTCTAAGGAAGTCTAGAAGGCTATACAAATGATTATAATTTTTGACACATCCCATCAAGTTGAGACTGCCCATTATCTACCACAGAAACACACAGCAGAACAACATTAAAATATGAGATCCATTTCAAAAGTGTCTCAAGAGGCACATGAGACAGAAGCATTAAAACAGTAAAATATCACTGAATCATTAATTGCCTTGACTAGGTTGTAACAAAATAAGTGGAATAACATTAGCAAAATCCTTCAACAAGGATTGAATATTACATTTTCTATCAAATTGTTATGTATCATTTGCTATTTAGTTATAATTGTACAGGGATTTGGAAAAGGGAGCATAATAGAATGTTCTGCCAACAATAAATCACTCACATAACATAAATGCAGCACAAACAGAGATAAAGTATAACTGAAGGAAGTTGCAGGTAACATAGTCTGCTGATATGGTCAGCATAATAGGGTAAAATGAGTGTTGCCTCTAGAAAATAAGAGATGTTTTAATACAGTGCTGATTCCATTACCCTTAATTTGAATTTTAAAAGTTTTGGCTCATGTGCCCTGAAGTGAAAATGAATAGGTATGATTTAACTAAATTATAGGGAGTGTAGAATGTGTGAATATATGAAGAAATTTAACAGCTATGTGAATTATAGAAATTACATGAAAATTATGTAAATTTTCACATATAAAGCAAAAATTATAGACTGCAATTTACAAGATTTGAAATATAATGGATAACATACTGATATAATTGACATTTTAGTTTGAATGCATACATGTGCAACGTAAATCTGCACACATGTATTAATTTTTCTCTCTCACTCTAAATGCAAGAGCATTTGCTTGAAAATCTTGTAGATAGATAAATCTATATGGCAGCAGAAGATATGATGCTATTTTGTATCTCTGTTCTCTGAACTCATATTGGCAACAGCAACTATCTATATAACTGTAGAACACTGAAGAACACTCCTGCTCAGAAGTCCATCAAAGAGCAAGCTTGAATATGTCCCAGATGCACTGTCAGACTTAATTTAGGCTGGTGGACAATGAACAGACTAGCAAGCCAGAGGCTGCCAGTTTGAATCCCTGCTGGTATGTTTCCCAGACTATGGGAAACACCTATATCGGGCAGCAGTGATAGAGGAAGATGCTGAAAGGCATCATCACCTCATACTGCACAAGAGATGGCAATGGCAAACCCCTCCTGTATTCTACCAAAGACAACTACAGGGCTCTGTGGGCACCAGGAGCTGACACCGACTTGATGGCACACTTTACATTTTACAATGAACAGCATGAAGCAGTGTGAGGCCATTTTAATAGATATAGATACAGATTTTTTTCCTGTCTTTATTGCATTTCCTCCCATCCCATCAAGTGGGCTGGGCTCGGCTGCTCAAGAAAGCCTGGAATAGAAATCCAACTTTCTAAAGGGCACCATCTAACCAAAGACCCAATGAATTAATGGACGGATTAAGGGTATGCAGCATGCTTAACTTAATCCCAGCCAGGTTTGTTTAAATATGATACTGGGCATATAAACAAAGGCCTAGCTGCCAGTGTTCAGTTTAAACTTGGCCATCAGTGCCTACATATGTGGTATTAGAATGCCAGAAACTGTGACCAGGGTACACATCATGCTATAGTGTGTTAACACACTGCATGCATAGGGCATCTGCAGCCTATTTTAAGCATGACAGTAGCAGTGTGAATTGAAACTCCATATGGGCAAGGTTCTTAACATATGCCATTGCACAATTAAACCAGGCCCCATTGGAATCTGTTCTATGAGACTGACATGACAGGCATGTGGCCTAATTAAATACTGTACCAACAATCAGCCAAGTTGTGTGAGGCAATAGCTACAGTTGCAATCTGCTTTGTAATGGTGATTGCAGCAGCACCAGTAGCGAGGCAGCAGCAGCTCATACCAAACTCTGAGTGAATGGTGAACCATTGCAAAGGACCACTGCAAAGTAATAATTTACTGTGGTGCAAATCACTTGGTCAGCTGTGGATTTGTGAAGAGTATCTTAGCACAGCTTTTAAGAAATCTGGTATGCAGACGAGAGGTCTGCTTGACATTTGGCAGAACAATACAGAAAACCAGCTTATCTAGTGGGGACATGTCTGGTGTAGTAAGTTACCGGTTGGTAAACGGTCATCTGCATTAATTCTCTCTGTGTATGTGGTTATTGTGTGATGCAATGATTTCTATTTAAGACGATGTGGAAATGGCTAATTGAGCAAAAAGCCTTCCTGCTCTGCAGCATATGATATGAAGTGGTTGCTGTGTGAGGCAAGCCTGTACTAAACCCTGTTATAAACTAGAAATGGTTTCTGTACAGGGTAACGCTCACTTGGGGCAGAGCTACGGGCATTGACCAAAGGGCCATTGAGGAGGGGCTGAACAGATTGTGCCACACGACAGTAATCTCTTTATTCTTCCCTACACACATTAAGATCTTTATTGTTTCAACCCGGAAGTGTAACAATTGGATCTCAGCTATATAAATAAATGCTTAACCAATAGCAGAAAATCCGAAGCATTATCAGAAACAATGATTATGATGAATCGAAGCAAAAAGCCATTTCGAAACCTTTACCGATTTGCCGCTGAACCCGAGGCAACGGCTATCACGGGTAATGGCCTTGTTGGTATCTTCTACCAGAAAGCACATGGTCCCTTTTGTCTTCCAAAACGAAGACCGGTGTGAACTTCTTTGATCGACTACCTGAATTCGCCCTCCAGAACATGCCCCAGAACAACACATTCACAAGCTACCCTAGATTTTAGAAAAGTGGCCTCCCGGTACTTAACAACCGTAGTAGGCATGGTTTGAAATCTGAGCTGTGCACTGCACACTGCCGCCCGTCCCCATACAACGCCCTTAGCAAATGGGGCTCTGCTCACTGTGCCCAGCGCCTCCAGCTGACAGAGCGGTCGCAGAGCGTCTTGAAGTATGAGCCAGCAGCGAGCGAGCAACCTCTGTCAATGGGCGGCTTCTGCTGGGACTCCTCCTCAGAGACTTTGCCCGAGTCTTCGGGGATCATGGGTGGGAGGGAAGGCAGGGCTCCCTCTTCCCGTTCAAACTTGGAAGGAGGCAGCATGGAACAGGGAGGGAGGGAGGCGAGGCGGGTTCTTGGCTCTCAGGCTTGCAGTCTCTGACCAACGCAAGAGGAATTTCTCCCGGCGTCCCTCCTTTTCTTCCCTGCAAAGGGAGTCCCAGCAGCGTAACCGCTCCCACGTGAGCAGCGGTGCTGCTGTTGCGTAAGGGATTGGTCGGAGCGCAGTTGTGCTTGGCGGGCGGGCGTGCCCTGGTAGAGGGAAGCAGCCGTGGAGCAACAGGTTCTTTTGCATTTGGTTCAGAGAGGGACTTTCTGTGTTACTAGACAAGCCAAGAACTATTGCACAAGTGTGGCTGACGAAAAAGTCGCTCTGCTGCTCTCGTGTTTGTGCCTGTATCCACTCCGCCCCTGTGTGGATTCGGGGACTGGCGGGCATTGGGTCCTTTTGCACACTGGCTGAACGGACACGGGCTGTCGTGTGAGGCGGGAAACACGCTGACATGTGAGGCAACGCTTTTTCCTAGGCCAACACAGGGCTGCATCTATGGGTTGTTTGTTGTGGTGATACGCAAAACGTAGAATCCTGCGTGGCAGGAAGGAACTCATAACCCCCAGGAGCTAGCCAAGGACAGCTTGGAGTATGCATGCCCTATCGATTTCAGACCTTCCTTAATTCCAACTAGGTTGCAGTCCAAAACATACCGATCTCGGATGTGGAAACACTGGAAAGGCTCAGATGGTTCAGCACGCTTAGGACTGGGGCAACCGAAGCTGGACCCTTGGGAGTAAAGCCCCACTGAACTCAGTAGGACTTCTTTCTGAGTGAACCTGCTGAAGGTCCCACAGTTATTATAATAATATGCGGCTAGAGTGTGCATATGGCAAAACTATCTATTACACCATCACGCCGTATCTCTCTTGTTTTGGAAAACTCAGACGAACCCATTGTGCCAAGGTGTGGCAGTCTGCCCATGGAACGCAAACAGGTGGGTTTCGCAGCACCCTGGTCGCCTTGTAGCTTGCGTGAAGGGAGAACGAGGACTGAGCGGGGCAGCTCCTGGCGGTCAAAAGCCCACCTTCGGCGCGCCCCCGCGCGCCCTCCTCCTTCTCTCCCCGCGGGCTGGGGGCGTGCATGCATGCTTGTTGCCCTAGAGACGGGTTTTCCTGGCTCGCGCGCCGCGCGCCCGCTGTCTCGCCACAGCCCTTCCCTCTCCTCCTCCGCCCTCCCACCCCCCGCGGCAGGGGGCCCAGTGAGCTCGCTAGCAGGCGGAGCAGGCGGGGTTGGCCCAGGGATGGGATCCTCCCGCTTCCCTTCTGCGCGTGGCTCAGACGTCAGGAGGAGCCCGAGCGGGCAGGAGGCAGCGCCCATCCCCACAGCTGCCAGAGAGTCGGCGGCGCGGCTGCCGGACAGGGCAAAGGAAGAAGCTTCCTAGCTTAGGCGAAGTAAAGTGCAGGCGGGAAGCGAAAGGGGGTAGTGCTGTGCCATGGCCGACGTCTTCGCAGCTTCCGAGCCTGGCTCGGATCCCGACACGGCGCGGCGCTTCGCCCGCAAAGGGGCCCTCCGGCAGAAGAACGTGCACGAGGTGAGGGACCACAAATTCATCGCGCGCTTCTTCAAGCAGCCCACCTTCTGCAGCCACTGCACCGACTTCATCTGGTAAGGACCGTGAGCGAGAGAGAGATCCCTCCCCCTTCCCACGCCCCCTCCCTTAGCCAGCCAGCTTCTGCGGGGCTGCCTCTTTTGGTCTGTCAAAGCCGCCCCCCCCCGCAGTCCCCCGTTCCTCGCGGCCACCTTCCTTCCTTTCCAGCCCCAAAGAGACCAGTCGGCTCTCCGGGTCGCCCGCTGGCAATTTCCCACTCGTCCCCAGCATATCGTTCTCGTCTTCAGCCAGACTTCGTCGGCTTCGCGTTGGCTGGCTTGGTGCAGAAAGCGAGAGACTCTCCCCTGCAGGACGCTCGCGCTGGGAGAAACAGCCCCGGTCGCTCCCTTGACTTCCTAGAGGGGGAAGCTTTCTTTCACAGGCAGATTGTTTTGCCAGCCCAGCACCGTCTGGATCTGGATGGAAAGAGTCCCTGCCGCGCTCCCAGTCAGAGAGACGCTTCTTCCTTCTCCTCCTCCTTCCCCAGTTATCGGGGAAGAGATTTCTGTACTTCCCCTCAGAGACAGCGCGAGAGCTCTCTGTTTCTGATTGCCCATCTCGTGGTGCAGATTCATCGATGCACCTGCCAGGACTATCGCAACGAGAGAGCCTTTAGGCACGCCACCAACTTGGAATCCTTCTACTATTGTCACTCGAATCCTTCGACTACTGTCGCTACTGTCACTATTATCACTCTGCAGGACACCTGCATCATGTCAAAAGAGAGTTTTGTAGTATTCTTTGGAAATACCACTCTCACTACTCCCCCCTAGTATGCCAACCCCATTAGCCACTACATTTGAAAAAGTAATCTCTTCATACAGCCCTACTATGCACATCAGAAGCATGCACACACTCACCTTTTAAATCACTTTCTTAACCCTATCATTTGGCAAAAGACTCCCCCTGCCCCAATACTTTCCCACCAAGACATCCCACCAATACTTTCCCACCAAGACAATGTAAGTGCTAATGTAAGTGCTATTGCTATCTCCTAAGACACGATCCATATTGTTATTTTCATGCTATCCTACAAGGCTTTCTAATAGGGCACATACCCCATCCTCAAACCCCATCCTCAACCACCACATAATAGTGTGGCTCTTACAGTAAGAGACCCACAATCCCAAGAAAAGGTATACAAGAGCTATGTATCATCCTGTTAACCAGATCCATTTGATTGTTTATACTCCATTTATGTGCATGCTGTTTCATTAATTAATTCATGTGCATGCTGTTTCATTAATTAATTAATTAATTAATTACATTTGTACACCGCCCCAAACTTTTGTCTCTGGGCGGTTAACAATAGTATAAAACAAGTTAAAATATATACAGAAACTTAAAACAATTTAACAATTTAAAAATCAACCATGAATTAAAACCTTAAAATTTAAGATTTTTTTTACAAACCTACCAGCCCCTACATTGACTTTAATTCAAAAAGTACCCTTCCATGTCCATTCTTTCAGATAGTTTTGTAGTATTCTTAGAAAATACCACTTCTGCTAACTGCTCTCCCCCATATGCCAACCCCATCAGCCACTCTACTGACTATATCTGAAAAATAACTTCAGTGCCAAAGAGGACAGGATTCTACACCTTTCCTAATTATGAAGAAGGTGGCTCTTTGACACATGCAGTTTACCTTTACATGACAAGTATACACTCTAAAGTGTCCTCTTCCACAGCTATTAAACATATGAGAACCCTGTCCTTGTTTGTATATCATCATTGTGTTGAGCAATTCTGCTAATCTCATATGCAAAGAGAGTATCTTCCATTGCTGTCCCACAGAAAGGGGTTGGGGCACCATGTCATGTTCAGCAAGCCCAGGAATTGGCATTGATTGGTGAGCAACTTATAATTTTGAGATACCACTCTTTATAGTTGCTTTGACATCACAGCCAAATTATCTAGTCAGAGTTTCCTTGCTAGTCTGTTCTCTCCACACAGACATCTTTGTTTACAAACAGCATCCACATCATCTCCTAAGGGATCTTGCTATATAACTTTATTTGAAAAAACGCTGTATACAATCCCTGTAAGCAATTGTATGGATGATTGCAAGGTACCCCCAATGTAGCCTAAGACCAAGAGGCCTCTTTATTTCTGTAATCCATCCTTGAAAATGTACTGACAGAACCCTAAAATAAGACCTTCAGTTTATTTGGTCGTTGACCGTAAATAAATGAGTTCAGTAAGACCTTCAGATGAGTTGATGCACCGAACCAGTTTTAGTTTGAAAGATATTGCCCTTGGTCACACATCTTGTTATACCTTCCTCCTTCCAGGAAATTCTGGCAAAGATACAAAGTTTCTGCGGTGAGGAATGCTACTTGTATGGCCTTTTCATTTCACCATGGGAAGTCCTCGGATTTTTCTTTCATGTAACCAATGTGTTAACTTGACATAACGGATAGAAACTACCATACAGAATCCCACTCAACTGCTGCCCTAGTTATTGCTATCAGAGAGTTAATATATGTCTCCTGCAATTTGTTTAGGGTCAAACAACGTTATGTTAAATGTGAGTTTGGCCCATCATGCTTGTTTTTCTTTGTTAAAAATAAGCCACGGGAATGGGGCAATTAGGAGCACAGCGGGAATGGAGGGATGTTTCGACCCTTCCCCTCTGCCATGGTCCCAATCTGGATTGGAATTTGCTATTTTCCTTGGGATTGAAGTATACTGTCAGAAAGGGGAAAGAGCTATTATTCCATGCAATGCTTTTTCTTGGGCAGAATATGGAGTTTCCACAGTGTTAGTGGGTAGGCACATACAGCTCTACTTTCCCTTGTGAACGCTGAGTGCTTGTGCACCCTTAGCTTATGCATCTTCCACATGGTCATCTGGCTGGAAAAATGTGATTGGGTGTTCATGCCTGGCTTATTAGTTTACATTCAGATACCTTGCTTTTATGCTGCATGCTATAACTTGTTTACGTCAGAGCTGGCCTGGGTATAGACGGAACACCTAGTCATTCGTGTTACAATGAATATGGCTACAATCCTATTCACACATCTGGAAGTAAGTCCCATTTAGCACAATGAGGTTGACTTGTGAGTAGACATGCATAGGTTGTGCTGCACGTTAAAATGAAGTGTGGCTGAAAGTTTAGAAGTAGTCCTTTTGAACAAAATAGGAATTGTTTTTTATATGTATGTATAAACATTCATACATGTGTGAGCTCTTTGTATCTTAAATGATTTCTGTCTATTTTGTATTGCAGTATCAGAACCTGAGCAAAAAATTCCTTGTAAGACCCTCCCTATTTTGTTTGACCTTGTTAGCCTTTCTCATGATGCAGTTCTGAGCATAGTGTAGATTCTCCTACTACAATGCCCTTGTTGAGAAGGAGCAGTTTCTAGAGAGACAGAATACTGCTGCCAGTAGATAATTGTCATGTTTGGGCATGGGGAAATCCTGGGGACTGAGATGAAAAGGTAGTAAAGATAATTGAGCTCGTCAAACACAATTCATCAACAAGTTGTTCTAGTAAAAAATAATCTGCCCACTTTCCTTTCACTATCCCTACAACTGGACTAAATTCGGTTCAGATCTATTGTGGCCTACAAGTCAGACTTCTTGTGCCTCACACGTTCATGTATCCACCATCTTGGACCAGGGTGGATGACATCATTACAAACTACGCCATAGAGGTGTCCCTGTGTGTCACTCACTACAACTATACCTAATTTGGTTCAAATTGGTTAGACAGTCCATAAGTTAGCCCACTTGCACCTCAAACATTTATGTTTCCACCATCTTGAATGGGGTAGATGACATCATCACAGACTATGCCACTAAGGTGTCCCTATGTGTCCCTACAGCTGTAGCAAATTTGGTTTAAATTGGCTCGGCGGTTCACAAGCTAGCCCACTTGTACCTCAAAGGTTTAGGCATCTGCCATCTTGAATCAGGGTGGAATGACATAATCACAAGTCAAGTCAAGTCAAGTTTTATTTACGGTCCTAGACCAAACAAACATAATCACAAACTGTTGTAATGTCTTTGGGGTGTCTCTTGTATCACCCACTGCAACTCTACCTAATTTGGTCAAATCAGTTAAATAGTCCACAAGTTAGCCCACTTGTGCCTCAGAAGTTTACACGTCTGCCATCTTGAATTGGGTTGAATGCCATCATCACAAAAGATGCTGTTGAGGTATCCCTACAATTTCATATTGGTCCAGGCACTGCAAAGTTGACGGGACATACTCACACAGATGGACACACAAACAGAATGCCTGGTGATCTCATAAGCCTACTGGAATGTAGGCTAAAAACTGACATATTTCCTGACTGTCATTAGAAGAAGAAAATAATTGGGAAACTGTTGAAATATAAAAGGGTTAGTAAGGGTTTCCAGGTATAAAGGTGCTGTAAGATCTATGTCAGCCTGTGTATATGGATGACGAATGCATTAAAAAAAGAAAAAACAACAACCCTGTCTTGATAAGGCACCTGGTTGCAGGATGCTTTTAAACTTGAAAAGACACCCTGCTGTTGACACATGGTGTGTTGTCTTTCCTAACTAGTGAGTCTAGAAAATGTTTATGTTATGGTAGCAAGCATGACTTGTTCCCTTAGCTAAGCAGGGTCCGCCCTGGTTGTATATGAAAGGGAGACTAGAAGTGTGAGCACTGGAAGATATTCCCCTCAGGGGATGAAGCAGAAGGTTTCAAGTTCCCTCCCTGGTTTCTCCAAGATAGGGCTGAGAGAGATTCCTGCCTGCAACCTTGGAGAAGCTGCTGCCAGTCTGTGAAGACAATACTGGGCTAGATAGACCAATGGTCTGACTCAGTATATGGGAGCTTCCTATGTTCCTAACATGCAGTACCTTCAGAGCCCCTTTCTGCTTTAGAGATGAAATATAGGTGACTTTTAAATAAGAAATGTAGCAAACTTGCATTTCCTATGTAAGTGATGATAGTCATAAAGCAACAGGACTAGGTAGTTGAATAATGCATTTGGAAATATGGATGAAGGGCAATGGATACAAGACATGGATGATTTCTGTTGATGACTATTTTCGAGAGGGGTAGTGCTATTTACAATTAATCACCTGTCAGGAGTTCCTACCCTCCCCTGTGGGACAGGGTTGTGTACCCAGCCAAACGGCAGGGTACCAAGGAAAGCCGGGGGCTCCAAATGTCAAGGCAACCCCAGTAATTACCTCTCAGGAGTCAGGAAGAGCTCAGAGAGAAGTGCAACAGCCGCTGGGGGATGGGCAGGGACAGCCCAGGAGATGGCAGCTTGGTGGAGAGGGAATAGCCACGATATTAACTTGACAGCTGCAAATGGGTGCAGGGATATTAAGGAAGGGGGTGGAGTTAGAGAACAAGTCCCTTTTGGGAGCCAGGGGTTGTCTGGCCACTACACTTGCCCAGCCAGGGAAGGCATAGCAGGTTGGAAGGGGGGAGGAGTGTCTCAAATGCAGGGCTCTATTTAAGCCAGTGGCTGTTGAGGATGAGGAGATCATCCGGAACAGGCTTGCTGGTATGACTGTTTCTTGGCGAGGAGCTCAAAACCTTTTGCTCCCGCTGATAGGAAAAGAAGGGAGTGAATGAACTTCTCTCCTTCCCCAGCTCTGAGGCTGTGCCCATGCCTAGAATTTAGTGCTGGAGGATGGAAAGTTTGCCTTGGAGAATTCCACCCCCCAGGAACGCTGACATCACCCAAGCAGCTTTGGTTTATTTTATTTTAAAGAAGCTGCAGAATTTGCCATACTCTTGCTTGTATTTTCTGTTTATAAAACTCAAGCTCTTTTTTTTTTTTTAAGTCATTTGTAATGTAGAATGTTGAAAATGTTAGTGTAGGAACCAATACTGCTTAGTCAGTTCCAGGGAAGTCAAGGAAAGAGAGTGTATTGCTCAACTAATGGGTATTCATGAGATTTTGTGATTCACTTGAGTTTTAAAAAAAGGGATATGGAGTTGTTTCAGGTCATTCTGGAACCCCTCCTTGAATGTTTATAGATAGGTTACACTTATTTTAACACATTAAAGGTAAACTTATTGGAGATATAATCATCAACTATGTGTAATTAATTTGATCTTCAGCATATTTTAATATCTGAAGTACTGTAGATAATTCATTTTGTCAAATATATAAAGTTTAAAAAATCCTGATAGATTATATATTAAGAACATAAGAACAAAAGAACAGCTCTGCTGGATCAGGCCCAAGGCCCAATCTAGTCCAGCATCCTGTTTCACACAGTGGCCCACCAGATGCCTCTGAGAAGCCCACAAACAAGAGCTATCTCATCTGGTGTTGTTCCCCTGCAACTGGTATTTATAGGCATCTTTCCTCTTAGGCTGGAAGTGGCCTTGTAGCCCACAGCTTAGCAGCCACTGATAGACTTGTTCTTTATGAATTTATCTAAACCCTTCTTAAAGCCATCAAGGCTAGTGGCTGTCACCACATCTTGTGGCAGAGAATTCCATAGGTTAATTATGAGCTGTGTGAAAAAGTACTTTCTTTTGTTTGTCCTAAATTTCTTGGCAGTCAGTTTCATGGGATGACCCCCTGGTTCACCTGCTATGCAAGAGGGAGAAAATTTTCTCTCTCTCTAATCTCTCCACACCATGCATAATTTTATAGACCTCTATTATGTCACCTCCTCTCTTTTTTTCCTAAACTAAAAAGCCCCAGGTGATGTAGCCTTACCTCGTAAGGAAGGTGCTCTAGGCCTCTGATCATCTTGGTTGCTCTTTCTGCACCTTCTCCAGTTCTATAAAGTCCTTTTTGAGGTAGGGTGACCAGAAGTGTACACAATACTAAATGTGGCCACCCCATAGATTTCTGTAATTGTATATGCTTTATTTTCAATCCCTTCCTAATGATTCCAAGCATGGAATAGGCCTTTTCCGCAGCTGTCGCACATTGTGTCAACACTTTCAATGAGTTCTCCACCACAGCCTCAAGATCTATCTCTTGATTAGTCACTGATACTACATCAGCGTATAAGTAAAGTTGGGGTTTTTTGGCCCAATATACATCACTTTACATTTGTTAATATTGAACCTCATTTGTCTTCTTGTTGCCCACTCTCCCAGTTTGGAGAGATCCTTTTGGAGCCCTTTGCAATCTGTTTTGGATTTCACTACCCTAAATAGTTTGTTGTCATCTGCAAATTTGGCCACCTTGCTGCTTACCCCAACGTCTAGATAATTTACGAATAAATCCCTCAGGGGACTTAACTTATTACTTCCCTCCATTGTGAAAACTGTCCATTTATTCCTACCCATAACTACTGAGTTTGCTCAAGAGTCTTTGATGAGGAACTTTGTCAAGAACTTTTTAAAAGTCTAAGTATACTGTGTCAATTGGATCATCTTTATCCACATGTTTGTTGACACTCTCAAAGAACTCCAAAAGGCAAGATTTACTTTTGCAGAAGCCATGCTAGTTCTCCTTCAGCAGGTCCTGTTCTTCTATATGGTGAACAGTTTTATCTTTGAGAATGCTTTCCATCGATTTGCCCAGCACAGACATTAAATTATGCTGTGTTTGAAGGCAGGATTTAAAAAGTCCCTTATGTGCAATGGTTATGTCCTTGCAAGTCAGGTGCTATTGAGAACCGCATTGAAAACCAGAACCGTATTGAGCAGGTTTACAAATATAAATATTTAGGCATTCCCCCCCCCCCAATATAATCTTAACTGGAATACCCATGGACTGTCCTCCATCCATATAGCCCATAAAACTCTTAGTGCTTTTTTGCGCTTCTACTATTCTAAAGGAGGCCAGTATATACCTATGGCACTCCAGGTATTTCGGGCTAAGATTGTGGCTCAATTACTTTTTGGAGCCTCATTATGGATACAGGGGGTAACAATTGAATTGGAGAGAGTGCAGTCTATATTCCTAAGAGCAATCTTTGCAGTGCCTAGGTGTGTGCCTTATTCTGTTCTTTGCTTGGAATCTGGGTCTTTTTCTATAGTCTGTAAAGCTTGGGAATCCACTTTTGTTAGATGGATTATACTCTGTTTAGAGATCTGGGGATTTTCTTTTTTCTGTTACTTATGGTTGGACTCTTATCCTAACCCCAGGTTCTCTTATGTAAACAACAAAATAATGCAGTTGGGACTCTCTCCTTCTGAACTACTTACTCTGGAGAATAATAAGGTGAAGGAAATACTATTTCTAAGGTTGCATGACATTGAACATCAGGAACTTGCGTCTTTGGCTAACAGGACCTGCTCTCCCCTACATTTTGGGATTTCCCCCCCTATGGGAGATAGAGGTGCAAGTTATCTAACAACGCTTCACTTCTCCAAGTTTTGGGTTGTGTTTGCTCGGGCTCGCTTAAATGTGCTGCCCTCCTCTCTTCTGGAAAGGAGGTTCGCTAAGGATTCTTCAGCTACGGTTTTCTGCCCTTGTGGCTCTGGTCTCCTGGAAACTGTTACCCATGTTTTGTTATATTGCTCTTTGTATCAAGGTGCTAGAGAAGAACTTATTTCCCCCCTGTTAGCTAGATTTCCTGGAAGGTGTGAGCTTTTTTATACACAATATAGCCTTGCGGATACTAGCTGTGAGATCACAAAAGTGGTGGCTAAATTTTTTTATATTGCTATGAGATTAAGGTCTCAATTTTAGGAGTTGTTTTACTGCTTTTAAAGTAATCTATCCTGGATGCTTGTATACTGTTTTATTGTGTGTAATTATCAGTCACTATTTGTGTATATTAGTTATATTTGTTATTCTGATTTTTATCTCTTGGCTGGCCAACGGCTGTAATAAAAACTGACTGACTATTGAGATTATCCCATGTGTTGTTGTACTGTAGTTTCTACAGGGACATTCATTATGAGTTAATAGTATCCCTCCTAGCAAATTATTCTGGCTGCGCGAATGAATTATATGTTACATATCACTTATCTGATAACGATGACAAAATTACTTATGTAGTTGCTAAGTTTTTTCTCATTGCCATTAGAATTTGAAGTAAGAGTATATCAGTACAGTTAGATTTCATAAGGTTCACAAATGACTGGATTTGTGTATTGTTTGAGATTAATGTATATGCTAACTTGGCAAAGCTAACCCCTGCTAACTTGGCAAAGAGGCACCTTTTAATGTGGTGATACTCTTTATTTAGCGGGGAAAGTAACTGGCCTTATCCACCCCCAGCACAGTATCTCCAGTGACTGTTGCTGGTGTCTATCTTATGTTTCTTTTAAGACTGTGAGCCATTTGGGGACAGGGTTCCATCTTATTTATTTATTATTTATCTGAGCCATTTTTGGAAGGGCAGTATAGAAATCAATGATGATGATAATAATAATAATAATAATAATAATAATAATAATAATAATAATAATAATAAATAAATAATTAATTGGCACCCTGGGTGCAGTTCCAAAAGACCTTGGAGAGCACCTCAACACCATAGGGGCCACAGAAATCACCATCAGCCAGTTACAAAAAGCAGCTTTACTGGGAACAGCCTATATTCTGCGACGATATCTATAACAATTGACAATAAAATCCAGCCATCCCAGGTCCTTGGGAAGGACTCAATGTCTGGATAAAACAAACCAGTCAATAACACCTGTCTGACTGTGTAAACAAGAAATAATAATTGACATAACAGAACAGAAATAACAGAATAAAGGCTAGCAGACCAGAGAAGATTCATAATAAGAAATAAAGTATTCACAGAAGTTGAGCTGGAAGAACTGCAAAGATCAACACAGGCTGAAGATATGGAAGAAGAATTACCACCAACTGAAGAAGTTGTTCAGGCGCAGGTGGAGGAGGTGTTGGAAATAGAGGATGCCACTGTTGCTGAACTGTTTCAAAATCAAAACCAGGGAACCTCCCCTTTGCCTTCACCTCAAAAACCCGAATGCCATTGAACAGAAAAACAACAAGAACTAAAGCAAAAAATAACTGAGCACATGAACCAAACAACCACCAGGGTTCGACTTCCAGCTCTAAAAACAGTTGTCAAAAAACAACTTGCTCAGGCATTAAAAGATGTCAATGCTGCACTTGCAGAAATATCAACCAATAACTTGCAAGAAACAAATCAACTAATGTACAGTGCAGCAACAATAACAACACAAGAGCTCGGATATAAGGTCAGTGGACCCGTAAAAAAAGAAAGTAGTACATCACCTAAATGGAAGATTAGATTAGAAAATAAAATTGCCAGGCTTAGTTCAGATGCTAGTAAATTGAAAGATATGAAAGACAAGAAGCTGAAGAATGAAAACACCAAACAGTATCTGATCCAAAAATACCACCTAGATTCAAGGAAAATTAGAGAAGTCCTGGAAATAATAAAACAGCAAATAACAGCAGTGTCAAAGAAGATTAGAAGATACGAAGCCAGAATTACACAACACAGGCAGAATCTCCAATTCCAGTTGAATCACAGACGTTTCTACCAAAGCATAGAAGGAGAAACTGCAAGAAACATAGAATCACCCAATAAAGAAGAAACAGTGCAATTCTGGGGGAAATTATGGGACAATCCAATAGATTATAATAAAAAAGCAGACTGGATGAAAGAGGTTGAAAAATGTAACCAACAAATGCAAGATCTAACAATAACACCAGAATTAATAAGTGAAAGAACAAAGAAAATTAAAAATTGGACTGCTCCAGGCGACGATGAACTGCATGGCTTTTGGCTTAAACACCTAATAAGCCTTCATAAATAACTATCAGAACAGTTCAATCACATTTTGCAAGGAGGTGATATTGAACAATGGCTAACAACTGGGAAAACTCTTCTCATAATGAAAGACCCAGCAAAAGGTGCAGTTCCAAGTAATTATAGACCGATAACCTGCCCGCCAACCATGATCAAATTATTAACTGGAATAATAGCAGATGAAGTCATGCAACACTTATTAACTAACAAACAGCTTCCAGTAGAACAGAAAGGAAATTGCCCGAACACCAGAGGCACAAAAGACCAGCTGCTGATTGACAAAATGATTTTAGAAAACTGCAAGAGAAGAAAAACAAATCTCAGTGTTGCATGGATTGACTACAAGAAAGCCTTCGACTCATTGCCTCACACATGGATACTAAAATGTTTAGAAACAACTAGTGTTGGCAAAAACATTCAGATATTTATTTTAAAAAGCAATGAGCATGTGGAATACACAGTTAACAATTAATGGCGAGACACTTGGACAGGTTAGCATTAGAAGAGGTATTTTCCAAGGGGACTCACAATCCCCTCTGTTATTTGTAATTGCCATGACTCCACTTTCACAAATACTAAACAAAACAGGTCTCGGATACCAAATATCTAAAACATCAAGTAAAATCAACCATCTGCTGTACATGGACGATCTGAAGTTGTATGGAAAGTCCCAGTCAGAAATCGAATCACTGCTAAACACTGTCCGTCCGTATATTCAGTAGCGATAAAGCAATGGAGTCTGGACAAGACAAGTGTGCTGCATTAATAATGAACAGAGGAAGAATAAGAAAAACAGAAGGAATAGAACTGCCCAATGGAAGCAACATCAAGAACGTGGAAGAGAAAGAACCTTACAAATACTTGGGCGTTCTCCAGGCGGATAACATTGCACACACTGAAGTTAAAAGAAAAATTGGAAGTGAATACATCAGGAGAGTTAGAAAAATCCTCAAGTCCAAACTCAATGGCGGGAACACCTGGGCTATACCTGTTATCAGATACACTGCAGGAATAATAGACTGGACCGAGGCAGAGCTAGAGACACTAGATCGTAAGACCAGGAAAATCATGACCATCAATCATGCTCTGCACCCCCGCAGTGATGTCGATAGGCTATACCTCCCTCACAGCTCAGGTGGAAGAGGAATGCTGCAAGCCCATCAAACAGTAGAGGAGGAGAAAAGAGGCCTTGAAGAATATATCAAGGACAGTGAAGAAGATGCACTTCAAATGATCAATAATGAGAAACTATTCAACACCAATGAAACAAAGCAGGCCTACAAGAAAGAACAAGTCAGGAACCGAGCAGAAAAATGGAAAAATAAGCCACTGCATGGTCAATATTTGCACAGTATAAGTGGAAAATCAGACATCACCAAGACCTGGCAATGGCTTAAGAATGGTTACTTGAAGAAAGAAACAGAGGGTTTAATACTGGTTGCACAAGAACAGGCACTAAGAACAAATTCAGTAAGAGCAAAAGTTGAAAAATCAACCACAAACAGCAAGTGCCGCCTTTGTAAAGAAGCAGATGAAACCGTGGACCACCTAATCAGCTGTTGTAAAAAGATCGCACAGATTGACTACAAACAAAGGCATGACAAGGTAGCAGGGATGATACAGTGAAACATCTGCAAAAAATACAAACTACCTGTAGCCAAAAATTGGTGGGACCATAAAATTGAAAAAGTGGTAGAAAATGAAGATACAAAAATACTATGGGACTTCCGACAAACAGACAAACATCTGCCACACAATACACCAGATATAACTGTAGTCGAGAAGAAAGAAAAACAAGTCAAAATAATCAACATAGCAATACCAGGGGATAGCAGAAGAAAAAAAAATAGAAAAAAAATCACAAAATACAAAGATCTATAAATTGAAATTGAAAGGCTGTGGCAGAAAAAGACCAAAATAATCCCAGTGGTAATTGGCGCCCTAGGTGCAATTCCAAAACAACTTGAAGAGCACCTCAACACCATAGGGGCAACAGAAATCACCACCAGCCAATTACAAAAAGCAACTTTACTGGGAACAGCCTATATTCTGCGACGATATCTATAATAACAACAAGAACAATATTGATAATAAAATTCAGCCATCCCAGGTCCTTGGGAAGGACTTGATGTCTGGATAAAGCAAACCAGTCAGTAACACCTGTCTGACTGTGTAAACAATAATAAATAATAATATATGTTTTTCTGGTCAGTGATCATAAATAAACAAAACAGAACTGAACTGAGACGTTAAGTTAACTGGCCTGTAATTTCCTGGCTCTCCCTGGATTCCTTTTTGAAAATTAATGTTACATTGGCTACTTTACAGCCCACTGGTACATAGCCTGATTGCAGGGATAAGTTGCATATTTTTGCAAGGTCATAAATTTCATATTTGAGTTCTTAAAGCATCTCTTGGGTAGATGCTATCTGGTTCTGGTGATTTGTTAATTTTCAATTTTTCAAGACAGTCTAGAACATCATCTCTTATCACCTCTGACTCAGTTCTTTGCCTCTGTCTCTGAGAAGCCTGGTTCAGGAGCAGGTATACACTCAGTATCCTCTGCTGTGGAGACAAATGGAAATAACTCAGCTTCTCCGCAGTCTCCATATCCTCCTTAATCCCTTTCACTCCCTTGTCATTTAAAGGACCAAACACCTCCCTGGCAGGTTTCCTTAAGTACATTACAAGTTCCCTTAAGTACATTCCTTAATGTACATTCCTTAATGTACTTAAGGAGGTTTTTGTTTTTCCCCTTGATGCTTGTAGCTAAATGTTTCTCAAACTCTCTTTTCACCTCCCTGATTTTCTCCTTGCATTTCTTTTGTCTGAGTTTTTTTCTTTCTGATCCCTTCATTTGTGGAGGCCTTCCAATAACTACAGTCACTACAGGCCTCCAGTAACTACAGGCCTGTCTCCAACCTTTTGTGGCTGGGCAAGGTAAATGAGAGGGTGGTGGCCTCCCAGCTCCAGACAGTCTTGGAGGAAACTGATTATCTAGACACATTTCAAACTGGCTTCCGAGCTGGCTATGAGGTGGAGACTGCCTTGGTCGGCCTGATGGATGATCTCCAACTGGGAATTGACAGAGGAAGTGTGACTCTGTTGGTCCACATCACGGAGCCAGCAATCGTGAGCTGCCCAGGGCTCCCTCTCTGATCGTGAGCGCGGAGAATGAGCTTAGCCCACTCTCCCTGCTCTGCTGCAGAAACCGGGTCTCACTGATCATGAGACCCGGATCACTGTTTTGCAGCTGGATCAGAATACTATAAACCAGGGATCCTCAACGTTGGGCCCCCAGATGTTCTTGGACTTCAACTCCCATAATCCCCAGCCAAAGGCCATTGGGCCTGGGGATTATGGGAGTTAGTCCAAGAACATCTGGGGGCCCAACGTTGAGGATCCCTGCTATAAACTATAGTATCAGCATAAACAGCTAAATTAAAGCATCTTGGAGAGGGGGAGCAAATGAAGGAAGTATTTGCGTAGAAACTCTTTAATGCATTTTTTTAAAAATGGAAGTGCATAAAGTATTATCAATTTTTTTTTTAAAGGCCGTGTGTTAGGATAACACACAGTTGATTGTCTCTATTTGGCATTTGTGTTCAATGTTCATGGCTGCAATTCTACTTCCGTTGCATGTAATTAAGAATTCTTAAGAATTTGGCATGGTAAATTCTTATCATTGACACAAGTCAATATGTACAAAAGTTTTCCCATATTGTACTCCTTACATATAAGTCCATTTTGGCTGAGTCTGGGAGAAGAGGGCTGCAATCAGATCCTCTTTTTTTCTTTTTTTAAAAAAAAGCTGTTCAGGGTGTTCCAGGTTAAAGTGCTGCAGACCTGCTGGAGACCTTAAAGTGACAATTCTTCAATAGAAAAAATCCAAAGAAAAACTAAATTGAGAATTGGTTGAACTGGAATATACAATGAGGCCTGACACCATCTCCTAGGGTGTTAATTGGGACAAAGGTTTTTTTAATATCACTTTACTGTTTTATATACCATTACACACTTAGCATTTCTAGAATGTTATCGTGTATTACTTCAGTTACAAATTGTCAGTAGATTTAGCCTCTTGCATTTCTTTTTGCATTTGGTTTCATTATTTACTCCTTTATTCTGTGTGTGTGCGTGTGTGTGTGTGCGTGCATGTGTGTGCGCATGTGTGCACATGTATTCACTCACATGTATGCAGACACCTGTGTTTAGGATTATACTTCATGCATCTGGTAGACACAGTGGTCCATGCTATAGTAAATTTGGTTCTGGCCACAGTACTCTTTTTTGTTTCTGCTAGAAACTATCTCCCATTTACTATGGCAAATGATTAGAAAGATACTACCAGATATCCTGTGACAGTAGTATAATTTTGTGATCCTGTGACAGTAATATTGTTTTGCGATTGAAACCAGTAAATTAATAATTAGTTATTAATGGTGGTGCTAGAATGACTACATTCATAAAGGGCATTAAAAGTAATGATAATATGAATCCTGCAATGGCTGTTAACATTGTGAATGTAATGTAATTCTTGAATTTTCAAATGAGATCCACCCTAAGGAAACAAAAAATACTTTTAAGACCAACACACCAGGTTTTTAAAAACCATTTCTTCTGCTGTGACATAATCTCAGAAAATATGTTCAAGTGAGAATCTGAGTTAGGGTACTTGTAGCAACCTGTATACTTGTCATGCTGTTAAGCATGCCATATTGCATCAATAAAGGGTGACATTGTGTAATTACAAATTAATTGTTCATTATTCCTTGTTGAATTTAAAGATACTGAAAGAGGAATGGAGAGAAGACTGTTGCAACCTGAAATTACATGGCTGGAAAAGCATACCTAGCCCCACTAAGAAATCAGCAGGTCTTAACAAAACTATTTGCTTTGACAGTAAATGCTCTAATCATACTAC
This sequence comes from Hemicordylus capensis, assembly GCF_027244095.1. Classification (NCBI taxonomy): domain Eukaryota; kingdom Metazoa; phylum Chordata; class Lepidosauria; order Squamata; family Cordylidae; genus Hemicordylus; species Hemicordylus capensis. The sequence goes on from NC_069658.1 coordinate 411,759,687, forward strand.
AGTTTGATATTTTAATGTAAAAAATTATCTCTGCTAAATTTTTCTACCGTTCTCTCTCTTTCTTCTAGGGGGTTTGGGAAACAAGGATTTCAGTGCCAAGGTAAGTAATAAATAGTTTAATAATGGCTTCCATTTCTCTTTTCATTATTAGATCCAGAAAAAATGTGAAAGATATAGCTTAAAAAGAAATTAGGTGTGCCAGGAAGGAATTAAATTATCTAAAAGGGTGTGTATTGTTTAATCATTTATTTTCTCATGAAATGTGAATCATGCACAGAAGAGTTTCATTTCAGCAGAGTTTCCTAAAATTAAATGTCATGTAATCTGCATATAGAGCACTATTTAATTTTTCATGAAAAGAATCTTTGTGGTTTATTTTTGTAAAGAACATTTTTCTTGTCGGGAATTGCTGTCTGTGTGTGGGTGTTCTGAAAAGTGGATTCACTCTTTATTGGGCTTCCTTTAATTCTCTAATTTATCTTTTCTCAATCTACATGATTTTCATTAATGCATTCAGATGGACCTTTGGTTTCCTTTTAATATGTGTATTTGATTATATAGAGTGAAATACTGTAAACACTTTGATATGCATGAATTTCAATATAATGTCAACTGTAATAATGAAATATTTTACGTCTTGGGACACAAAATATATTCTTCATTTGAGTAAGTTGCATTATTGGCAAACAACATGAGTTGCATCTTTTGTTCAGTGCCTATTTTGACTCTGCTGAGGCATACTTATTGAATATGCACATATGGAGCTGTTTTATATCAAGTCGGGCCATGAGTTTGTCTAGCCCAGTACTCTCTGCTCTGACAGGCAGTGACTCTCCAGGGTTTCAGACTGAGGTATTTTCCAGCCCTGCTATTGGACATCATTTTAATTGGTGATGTTGGTGACTGATCCTGGGAACTTCTTCATGTGAAGCATGTGTTCTACCTGTGATCTATGCCTCCTCCCCATATTCTTTTTTTAAAGATGCCTGTTGTAAACCTTCTTAGATTTATAATTAATACATTAGTGGTTTTTTAAAAAATAAAATAAATCTGTAGTTTGACCAGCATTTCAGTATTCTACATGAATCCATGTTTTCACCTGCATTCATGCCTATGGCATACTTTTGCACCATTAGTATCTTTTAGTTAGCTACCTTCCTATTTAAGTCCTTATTATTAGTGCTTGATTAATTGTGTAAGTTACTTTTTTCCACCATGGCAATTGGTTTTGTAAAGTGGTTGAGTGAAAACGGCAATTAGTAATAGTAATTTTTCACTATTAGTGGACAATTTAAAAAAGCAGCTGGTAAGTTTTGGAGTTGATGTGGCACATGTTTTTAAAAAAGAAATATTTTCTTCTCCTGCCCTCTCCTCTCCCCTCCCCCATATTTCATTGATCTGCTTATACATGAGGCTTGATTGGATATAGCATGCACTCATGTATTTCATGAAATACTTTATACTAGCTGAACCCGCACATAGCATCTGTGCAGTAGTTTACTTACTTTTTGGAGTTTTATTTTTTGGTGGGCAGATCAGCTGGTGGGGAATGACACAGTACCTCCCCCCACCTCTTACCCCATTGTCTCACCTTCCACCCCTCTCTCTTGCCCCAGTGTCTTGCCTTCCATCCCCCCACCTCTTGCCCCAGTATTGTTCTTTAAAGCCCCCAGGGTTTTTTTAAAAAATTATTTTATTTTTTGGTGGGTGGGTCAGCTGCTGGGGAATGACACAGTACTTCCCCCCTCTCTCTTGCCCCATTGTTTCACCTTCCACCCCTCTCTCTTGCCCCATTGTTTCACCTTCTACCCCTCCCTCTTGCCCCAGTGTCTCGCCTTCGATCCTCCCCACCTCTTGCCCCAGTGTTGGTCCTAGAAGTCTCTGTTGAATGTTGATTGTGGCTATTGTTGGCCCCTTCCCCCTGCCCTCAGTACTTTTTTTGGGGGGGGGTAGGGGGGAGTATTTGTAGGGGACTGTTTTCCTCACAGTCTGGCTCTCTGTAGCTTTGTCCCCTCGCCACAGCCCTTCAGTCCCCCCGCCTGCCTGTTACTCTACCATGGTCCTTTTTTCTTTGTCAATCTTTACACCAAGTCCCCCAGTCTCCGTCTCTACTGTGCAGGTACTGTGGCAGATACAGAGAGTGGCCAACCATTGTTTAACTGCTCCCTTTTGCCGCGCGCCTGTCAAATGTCTCCAGCATCACGTGTCCCCCTACTGGCTCCCTCTAGCGATCCCCTCCCTCTCTCTCCCTCTCTCGACCCCCTCCCTCTCTCGACCCCTTCCCTCTCTCTCCCTCTCTCGACCCCCTCCCTCTCTCGACCCCTTCCCTCTCTCTCCCTCTCTCTCCCTCTCTCGACCCCTTCCCTCTCTCTCCCTCTCTCTCCCTCTCTCGACCCCTTCCCTCTCTCTCCCTCTCTCGACCCCCTCCCTCTCTCTCCCTCTCTCGACCCCCTCCCTCTCTCGACCCCTTCCCTCTCTCTCCCTCTCTCTCCCTCTCTCTCTGCGCTCTTCCCATGGGCTCTTCCTTGGGCTGGGCCGGGCCCAACCTTTCCTTGTTGTGGCCGTGGCACGGCTTCTCCGCCGCCTCAGTGCTGCTGGATCCAGCGGCTCTGGCTGGTGGGTCCATTTCACCCAGCCGCCAAGACCCGCCGCTGGCCTCCAGGGCTGGGCCCGCTGCCGTCGCTTGCCTGGGTGTGCCTTGGCCAATCAGGCGCCTCCGCTGCCCAGCCAATCATCTGGGTGCCGGGACACACATTCTAAGGCACACCCAGGAGAATTAATATAATAGATACAGCATGAGGCTTGAGTGTATATAATGTGGTGGCTAAGAGCTTGAGCTATGAACCAGGGAGTTTGAATTTTTCTTAGGTTGAAAGGGAAACTCGAATGTAAACTCTTCCTTTGTGACTTCATAGTTAGTAAAATATGGCAGACCATGAAAGCTAGATAAATTTTTCCTGTACATTAAAGGTTTCACCTTACATTAAAGGTGAAAGTGAGATGTCAAACGTGCCTATGAGTTTGAGCTGGGATGTTCAAATGTTTCTCAGTCGTTTACCTACTGGCGTGCCTTACTCAGCTTGCTATCTCTCAGTCTAATTTCCCCCATGGTGATAATTGGTAATAATAATACTGACTTATCTAGTATTTTCCATAATAAACAAAATTTCATGTTTCTAAAGCTGAAAACTGTACATAGATTTTTCTGCTTATGCACTCTGCTCTTTGGATTCCAGTTGTATCCTTTGACCCTTTTGCATTTTTTAAAAAGACAGAGTGTGTTACTCAGTTTCCAACTTTCTGTCACTGATAAAACTGTTTGTGATAAATATTTCTTCGTTTAATTCAACTGTATAACTTTTAAAGTGCTGGAAATCTATTTCAACTGATGACTTCTTGTAAACTAGTGACATTTATTTTAAGGCTATTTGCTGTTAGGAATTTCTTATGTAGCTAAAGTTTATCATTCTTTCATAAGCTATCTTTTTGGTTTTGCACTGCAAACATAATTTTAGGATTGTTAATACACATTCTGACAGTTTATTTTGAAGAGTAAGCAGGAGAACAAACTGACTGTGAAATTAATGGCATTTATTCTAATACAAATTATGTGAAGCCATGACAAGGAAATTATAGGAAATTTAACAAATCTAAAAATGCCCCCCGCCCCACAGAATATGAATGCTTGTATGTTAAGGAAATAAGTGAAAGATAAGCACAATGCTTTGCTCCTTTTTATTAGCTGTATTTTCTTCATTGTATGAAATATTGGCCTGCTTTCTCTTGGCTCCATTTTTGAACAAATTATTTTTCTTGAGGAACAACACATAATTACTTCAGGGAAGGAGAGAAATATGTTAGAGAATTGTGAGGCCAGGAGGCATTCATATGGCTTGTCTGCTTCAGACCTGAGGAGGAGCACTAATGGATTGTGTAAGAGCACTAGAATTCCTTGGGACACACACTTTTCACCTCCAGTAATTTTTATATAAATAGTGCACAAGATACATTGAAACAGTATATTCCTCTAGATTGCAAGTTTAGAGTTGGTGACCATAAAATAGGCCCCTCTACTTTGCTTGTTTTTACATGCTGTTTATTTAAATGGTTTAACTTCTTTGCATACATTGAAACTCTGGGGGGAAATGACCACAAACCCTGGCAGTGCCATTACCATCTCTTTCCTCCAATAGAAGGGGGGAGGGGGGCGTTATGTATGGTAAAACGTTACACTTTGGAATTTAACTGGGCCCAGGAAAGGTAGAAACCTAACTTTCAATTTGATTGACAACATTAATGATTTAAAACTGAGACACATACACTGGGGCTTCCTAGTTTTTCTAGTTTATGTATGATTTATGGCGGGCATTTCTTCTATGACCAGCTGATTACTTATCAGTGATATTCAGTGGTCCCTCTAATTTTTTTCATCTCTGTGCAGAATTCATTTTGTTCTGGGTGGCAGTATCAAGACAGTGTACGCGCTCTCAGAATGGGGCCTTCCTGATTCAACCTGAGTGGGCTCTAAAATTAACTGAACAGACATCAGAAAACTTGTGAACGCACGCTCATGCACACACCTTAGAGGGAACAGTAGTGATATTATAGTGTTCTTCTGCTTGTTTGTTTTAAAACTCTTTAAATAAACACTATTAAAATGGTTTTGTTACTTCATCTTCAATAGGTGGAGTAGATCAGAAACTGGCTCCCACACTTCTCAACTATGAACATGATTTATTATAAAAATATATTGATATGAAAACATACTCCAGATCAATTGCTGGCTATGGAAGGCATATGTCTAAATATTTGTTTATAATTGTACTGTTCCAACTTTTAAAACTTTATTTAGCTAGCTAGCTAGAACGCACATTTTTATACTGCCCCATATGCAAATCTCTGGGCGGTTTACAATCTAAAAACACAACAATTAAAACATTAACACAGTTAAAACAATTTAAAATACAGATTAAAAACTCTAAAACTTTAAAACTATAAAATAAAAGCCTGACTAAACAGGTATGTTTAGAAGATCCTTCCTAAAAACATCCAGAGAAGAGGAGACTCTAATTTTGTTAGGTTGCATGATACAAAGACCTAGGGCAACCCTAGAAAAGGCCCAGTTTTGAGTCACCACCAACTGAGCTGGTGGCAACCACAATGTAAAACAGTTTAAAAAACAAAAAAATACAGATTAAAAGCAGAAGCACAGGAGCAGTGATTTTGTTGATCTACCATATTTGGAAGAACACGTGAGATTTTATAGAGAAAATTTGGGATCCATCTTGTGAAGGCCATTTTAGCTTGTTTCATGTGGAAATTGTCTCAGTGTAGTAAGCCAGTCCTCTGCAACATCTCCTGAGTGGATTCAGAGATTATTTCCTCACTACCGTCCTTGAAAAAAAGATGGATTGCAGTGGTATGGATAATGTCATCCAGTTGATATGAACTCACGAACAGCTTGCTGTGTGGATAGTTGCTACGTAGAACAATTGCAAACAGCCCTCTTGTCACAGTTCTAGTGTATGAAGTGGAATAGACAGGATAAGCTGTACCTCAGAAATGAGCAGATGCAGCAGGGCCTGACTAGGGTCTAAATTAATAAGCATGCTCTGTTTCAAATTAGTCAGACAAGGTCTGACAAAGCATCACACCATTAAAGATATTGAATGTCTTGATTCTTTGTAATCTGCTAAAGAATACAGGCATAATAACAAGAATGTTTTGGTACCTTTGTGCCAGAAACGGATGCATTTTATAGACTCCAATAGTTGAGGGAATACTTGCCTAACTCAGTTAATGGGTACACAGAAATTGCTGTGGCCATTGCTTAATGTTCTTTCCCCTACTTCAGTCTTAATGAGAAATGTTATTTATTAATTTTGAATGTTTTACTCCTTGATTATATCTGCCTCTGCCCACCTCAGTGGGAAATGCACGGTCAATATAAGGGCTAAATGTGCTGACTCATCTGATGCCAGTTAGAGACTGGCTGGCACAATGTGTTATGAACACATGTATGTATGTATGTATGTATGTATGTATGTATGAATTTATCTATCAATCATATTTTCATACTGCCAGATACATACATCTCTAGGCACTGTACATAAAACAAATTACAATATAAAAACAAAAAGAGATTATTAAAACACTTTCACAGAATAAAAACAATTAAAAACAATTCACAAAGTGAAACCATTAAAATAATTTCACCAGATGAAAAAAATTAAACAGTTCAAAATTAATTTTTATCACAAGTCTGAGAAAACAGGTGTGTCTTAAGCGTCTTTTTAAAAGCAATCGGAGATGGAGAAGCTCTGTTTTGGAATGTAGGGAGTGCATTCCAAAACACTGGGGCAGCCACAGAGAAAGTCTGGCCCTTTGTTGCCCCCAGATGAGCTGGTGGCAACCATAACTGGATCTCCCCAGATAATCTTAATAGGCGGCAGAGTATAATGACAAATAAGGTGATCTCTTAAATACCCTGGACCTAAGCTGTTCAGGGCCTTATAGGTAATGACCAGCACTTTGTATTTTGCTTGGAAACATATCGACAGCCAGTGCATTTCTTTCATAATTGGTGTTATATGGACCCATTATGTTGTCCCAGAGATCAACTTGGTTGCCACATTCTGTACTACTTGTAGTTTCTGAACTATGTACAAAGGCAGCCCCATGTAGAGTGCATTACAGTAGTCAAGCCTTGAGGTTATCAGCATATGCACTACCTCTTTAAGGTCATTTATGTCCAGAAATGGGCGTATCTGATGTATCAGCCGAAGCTGATAAAAAGAGCTCCTGGCCACTGACGCAACCTGAGAAACCAGAGAGCGTTTTGGATTGAGGAGCAGTCCCAAGCTATGTATGTGATTTTCAGGGGCAGTGTAACCCTATTGAGAACAGGCAGATCTATACCATATCTTGGGTCTTGACACCCCCCCCCACAAGTCAGTACCTCCATCTTATTTGGATTCCACTTCATCTTGTTACCCTGCATCCAGCCTGTTAATGCTTCCAGGCAGGCATTTAGGGAAATTATACAATTTCCTGATGAAGTTGATAGGGAGAATTAGATTTTGGTGTCGTCAGTATATTGATAACACCCTGCACCAAATCTCTTTTATGATCTATCCCAGTGCTTTCATGTAGATGTTAAAGAGCACTGGAGACAGTATGAAGCCTTGAAGTCCATATAGTAACTCTTGCTTTGCAGAGCAACAATCTCCAAGTGACACTTACTTACATGCAACCCTTTTTATTAAATTTATTGTAATGTTTATATCTTAGAATCTAAAATCAGTTGTTTTAAAAGAAAGTTATCTATATAGAAATCTAAAATCCAATTGGAGCATTCCAGAGAACCCAATCTGTGTATAGAAGCAGACTCTACCATGAACAGATCAGCTGTACTATGTTTGCAGCACAATGTGCAAGTCCAGGCAGAGGATAGAAATGGGAGGGGGCAGAATCCTCGTATCACTTGTGATTTTTTGTTCAAGCCCATCAGTCTTTAGAATTACATCCGAACTTATACTTTCTCAATTACTGTCTGTTTGAATACCCAACATTTTGTCAAGATAAATGTACTTAGGCAATCTGTAATCAGTGGGTATCTAAGGAATTCCCAGTGTAGTCTAGGGGCATGTGACAAGACTAGAATATAGACTGCATGGTCCATGTTTAGGGAGGAGGAATTCTTTAGATAAACGTTCCACCCTCTCCCACTAAATTATAAGCATGGGCATTACCTCAGAGTTGGGGAGGAGGGAAGTATATTCACTCCATTCCTTCTCCTATCAGCGGGAGCCAAAAGCCTGAGCTCCTCTCCGGGAGTCCACCAGACCAACAAGCCCCATCCCTGCTGATCGTCTCATCTTCGGCAGCCCCTGCCTTAAATAAAGCCCTACATTTAGGACACTCCTCCCCCCCCTTCCAGCTTGCTCCTTCTTCCCTGGCCAGACAAGTGGGTTCGCCACCCAATCCTTGGCCTCCAAAGGGGACTTGTTCTCCACCTCCACCTCCTTCATCGCCTTTCTACACCCTTTTGCAGCTGTGGAGCTGATATCATCGCTATTCCATCTCCACCATTCTGCTTCCTCTTGGGCTGCACCCGCCCATCCCCCAGCAGCTGTTGCATGCCTCTCTGAGGGGTTCTTGATTTCTGAAAGGTAATTACTGGGGTTGTCCTGGCTTCTGGAGCCCCCTTGGCACACTGCCGTTTGACTGGGTAAAAAACCCTGTCTCGCAGAGGAGGGTGGGAAACCCCGACAAACAATAATACATTTTTTCTTTCTGCTCACTGTTCTTCGGATCCAAGCCATTGTTCTGCTGTGATGCTTTTAATGGGTTCTTTGAGGACAAAATCTCCTGTATTCAGGCCGACATGGACTCTACTGTTTCTGCAGAGTCTATTAAGGTGGTGTCCAGCAATCCCTCTTGCAGTATTAGATTGGATCAGTTTCGATCTTGATGCCTGATGATGTGGACAAGCTGCTTGGGGCGGTGTGACCTACCACTTGTTCTCTGGATCCTTGCCCAACTTGGCTGCTGTTATCTAGCAGGGAGATTGTTGGGGATGGCTTAGTTAATATCATTAACTCATCACTGAGGGAGGGTAGGATGCCTCCTTGTTTGAAGGAGGCAATTATTAGACTACTTCTTAAGAAGCCTCCCTAGATCCCAAAGTGATGGACAGTTATAGGCTGGTCTCCAATCTCCCATGGTTGGGTAAGGCGATTGAGAGAGTGGTGGCTAATCAGCTCCAGGTGGTTTTGGAGGAAACAGATTATCTAGACCCATTTCAAAATGGCTTTAGAGCGGGCTATGGGTTTGGGTCTGCCTTGGTCGGCCTGATGGATGACCTTTACCGGGGAATCGACAGAGGGAGTGTATCTCTGTTGGTTCTTTTGGATCTCTCAGCGGCGTTCGATAGCATCGACCATGGTAACCTTCTGGATCGCCTGGGGGAATTGGGGATAGGGGGCACTGCTTTGCAGTGGTTCCGCTCCTATCTCTCAGGCAGATTCCAGATGGTGGAGCTTGGTGACAGTTCCTCTTTAAAACGGGAGCTATTATATGGAGTCCCTCAGGGCTCCATTTTGTCAGCAATGTTTTTTAATTACATGAAACCGCTGGGTGAGGTCATCAGTAGATTTGGTGCAGGGTGTTATCAGTATGCTGATGACACCCAAATCTACTTCTCCTCCTCCTCCTCCTCCTCCTCCTCATCATCATCATCATCATCAGGAAATGGCATTCACTCCCTAAATGCCTGCCTACAGGCTGTAATGGGCTGGATGAGGGAGAACAAATTGAAGCTGAATCCAAGCAAGACGGAGGTGCTCATTGTGGGGGATCGGAATTTAAGGGATGAGTTAGATCTTCCTGTGCTGGATGGGGTTACACTTCCCCAGAAGGAACAGGTATGCAGCTTGGGAGTGCTCTTGGATCCAGGCCTCACCATGGTATCTCAGGTGGAGGCTATGGCCAGGAGCGCTTTCTATCAGCTTTGGCTGATTCGACAGCTGTGTCCATTCCTTGAAAAGATCAATCTCAAAACAGTGGTGCATCAGCTGGTAACCTCCAGGCTCGACTACTGCAATGCGCTCTGCGTGGGGCTGTCTTTGTACGTAGTTCAGAAACTTCAGTTAGTTCAAAATGCAGCAGCCAAATTGGTCTCTGGGGTAACCCGGAGAGACCATATTATGCATGTCTTAAAACAGCTGCATTGGCTGCCGATATGTTTCGGGCAAAATATAAAGTGCTGGTTATTACCTTTAAAGCTTTGAACGACTTGGGTCCAGGTTATCTTAGAGAGCGCCTATGATCCCCATCGCTCATTGAGGTCATCCGGGGAGGTCTGTCTCAAGTTACTACCGGTACGTCTGGTGCCAACTCGGAACCGGGCCTTTTCTGTAGCTGCTCCTGGTCTATGGAATGCACTCCTGGCAGATATCCGCAGTTTAGGCTTGCCTGTCGGCCTTTAAGAGAGCCCTAAAAACCTATTTATTTGGCCTGGCCTTCCAAGGCTTGTAAAGTGTTGTAGTTTTTAAATGTATTTTAATTGGTTTTAAATAATTTTAATCACTTTTGAATTGTTTTTATATTGTTTTTAGCATTGTTTGAATTGTGGGCTTTATGTCTTTTAAAAAAGTTGTTGTATACCACCCAGAGCCTCTAGATGGGGCGGTTAAAAAGCAAGCTCTGTTGAGCAGCAGGTGAGGGGATGTGGGCGGGGAGGTGGAGTGGCTGTGGTCTATAAGAATAACATCTCCCTTACCAGGATCCCCGTCGATGTGTCTGACCATATCAAATGTGTGTACTTAGTTTGGGGATCAGGAATAGACTGGGACTTCTGTCAGTGAATCAATCACCCCACTGCCCAGCAGAGTCCCTAACTAAGCTGATGGACTTGGTCTCAGTCTTGGCTTTGGGATCTCCCAGGCTTATTGTGGTGAGGGACTTCAGTGTTGACTTCAAGACCAGTTTATCCGGGGCAGCTCAGGAGTTCATAGTGGCCGTGACAACTCTGAGCCTATCCTAAGCAGTCTTGGGACTGACACATGTTGCTGGACACATGCTTGATCTGGCCTTTTACTCTGATTATGGTGGTGTTCCATTGGTGGAGACTTTTGTGATTTCCCCCTTGTCATGGACAACCATCATATGGTTAAAGTAGGACTCATAATCACTTTCCAGCTTTGCAGAGGTGACTTGCCTATTAGGATGGTCTGCCTAAGAAAGTTATTGGGTCTAATAGGATTCCAAGAAGCCTTGAAATAATTTAGTGTTGGCGCTGCTGGTGATTCTGTTGATGCCCTGGTGACGAATAAATAGCAAACTCACCAGGGTTTGCTATTCTGTTGATGCCCTGGTGACGAATAAATAGCAAACTCACATGATTACTCGTAAGCGTCCTCTCCAACTCGCTTCATAATTGGCCTCTTGGTATATGGAAGCAGCAATACAGACTACTGGAGCAGCAATGCAGATGACTGGAGCACAAGTGGAGAAAGACTTGACTCAAATTCAATAGATTACAATATAGAACACATTTGAAGACATATGCTTAGGCAATATATGCAGCAAAAAAGGCGCAATTCTTTTCTGCCCTTATTGCATCTGCAAGCTAGGGTTGTGAGAGGGCTAGTGTGTACTCCACTTTTCTTGAATCAGAATTTGGAACCATCAGTCAACCATTGTGACATTTTTAATAAGTTCCTTTTGGATAAAATTTCTTGTATTTGGGCCAACTTCGATTCAGACCTTACATTTATTGCAGAGTCTAATGCAGAAGTGTCCAGAAACTCTTCTTATGTGGTTAGGCTGGATCAGTTTCAGTTTGTGACTCCTAATTATGTGGATTGGAATGTGCTTGGAATGGTGTGGCCCACCACCTGTTTTCTTGAACCTTGTCTGACATGGCTTATACTATATGCAGGGGGTTTGTTTTAGAAGGCCTGGTAGGTATTACAAATGCTTCTCTGAGGGAGGGCAGGATGCTTTCCTGTCTTAAGGAGGCAGACCTTTTCTGAAGAAGCCTGCATTGGATCGCTCAGAGTTAAGCAACTGTAGGCCTCTCTCCAACCTTCTGTGGTTGGGTAGGTTAATTTAGAGTGTGGTGGCTTCCCATCTCCAGACAGTCTTGGAGGAAACTGATTATCTAGACCCATTTCAAACTGGATTTCAGGCAGCCTGTGGGGTCGGCCTGATGGATGATCTCCAATGGGAAACTGACTGAGGGAGTGTGACTCTGTTGGTTCTTTTGGATCTCTTGCTGACTTTCAATACTATAGACCATAGTATCCTTTTGGCATGTCTCAGGGGGTTGGGAGTAAGAGGCACTGCTTTGCAGTGTTTCTGCTGCTACCTCTTGGGCAGATTCCAGATGTCAGAGACTGTTGTTTTTCAGAAATGTGAACTTGTATATGGTCTCCCCTAGGGCTCCATACTGTCTCTGATGCTTTTTAATGAAACCACTGGGAGGTGATCATCAAGAGATTTGGTGCAGGGTGTTATCAGAATGCTGATGACACCCAAATCCATTTTTCCATGTCAACATCATCCGGAGAAGGTATAAACTCCCTAAAATGCCTGCCTGGAGGCAGTGATGGGCTGGATGAGGGATAACAAATGAAGACTGAATCCAAATAAGATGGAGGTACTTATTGTTAGTCAGAACTCAGGAGACAGTTTTGATTTGCTGGTTCTGGATGGGGTCATACTTCCCCAGAAGGAACAGGTATGCAGTTTGGGAATGTTTTTGGATCCAGAACTCTCCCTGGTGTCTTAGGTTGAGGCAGTGGCTGAAGAAGCCCAAAGCTGCTTTCTATCAGCTTTGGCTGATATGGCAGCTGTGCGCAGCCAGGTTGTTCTCTGGGTCATCTTGAAGATACCATATTACTCCTTTATTAAAAGAACTACACTGACTACCAATAAGTTTCCGGGCAAAATACAAGGTGCTTGTTATAACTTATAAAGTCCTAAACAGCTTAGGCCCGGATATTCAAGAAAACGTCTTCTTCACTATGAGCCCCATCGCTGATTCAAATTATCTGGAGAGGTTCATCTGCAGTTGACACCAGCTCATCTGGTGGCTACATGGAGACAGGCCTTCTCTGTTGCCACCGTGAGACTTTGGAACACGCTCCCTGCTGAAATAACAGCCTCCCATCTTTGACAACTTTTAAAAAGTCTCTAAAGAAACATTTATTCACCCAAGCTTTTTAACTAGACTTGCGGTTTTAAATTGTTTTAAGGTTTTTATTTCTGTTTCTGTTTCTGTTTATGTTGTTTATGTTGCTGTATACTGCCTAGAGATGAAAGTTTGGGGCAGTGTATAAATATAATGAATAAAATAAACCATGGAGTAACACGTTGCTTCCACAGACTTTGTTCAAACTTAACACTTGGCTTTCACCATCCTGCCTCTGGCTCTCTTTGAAGCTCCAGCTTTGGGTCTTTTCTGTTCTCCTACACAATTTTCAGAGTTTTTTCCCCTGCCCCACCCCCACGCAACAGACTTGCTGTTCTAGGATATGACCCATTGTAAGGATATTTGATTAGGATTACTTTGGCCCTATTACCTATCTTCAGTATTTTTCGAGAGAGGCACATTGGTAAAAAAAAAAAAAAGCCCCACCAAAAAACACAACTCTTCAGTGTGAGAGTCATTTCCCACTATGCTGACCACTGCACAGTGCTGAAGTTTTCTCAGTGCTGAGAGGGCCCTTTCAAGGAGATGGAGCCCTTTCATACAGGCTCTATGGAGAAAGTGCTGGGAAGGGCTACACTTCCCCAGAATCCCCACACTCCATGCACACCTTTCCAAGATGCATGGGCGTCCACAGAACCTTTTCTGCAGGGGAGGGGATAGGATTGCACATGTACAGGACTGCACTGTATTTGAAGTACTATTATTTCAGTGGGTCTATTCTAAACAGAACTAACATGAACTAAGTAAAGTTGTGCCATCGAGTTGGTGTTGGCTTCTGGTGACCACAAAGTCATGTGGTTTTCTTTGGTAGAATACAGGAGGGGTTTACCATTGCCATCTCCCACGCAGTATGAGATGATGCCTTTCAGCATCTTCCTATATCGCTGCTGCCTGATATAGGTGTTTCCAATATTCTGGGAAATATACCAGCAGGGATTCAAACCAGCAACCTCTTGCTCCCTAGGCAAGTTACTTCCCACTGCGCCTAACATGAGCCACAACCCAACAAATTTATTAATGTTATAGACCAACATTGATACAGCATAACCAGAATGTTACATTTTTCTCAGTGGGACAGGAGAAGGAATCAGATGGAGGCTTTTTATTTCTAACACTAGTGTTTTATTGAAACTTCATGAAAGATAGAGATAGATACATAATTATGTCTTAGCTTAAGCTCACATTTTCTGCCATGCTATCAAACAACAACAATTGTGAGATCCTCACATGTTTGGTACCTGCAATTCCTGTTCTCCAAACTGAGAACATTGATGTTTTGATGATGGATCGTTCTCACACGATGAACTTATTTTCCTTTTCTTAATACTAAAAAAGACGTTAAACGTTGCTACCCTTTTGAAGTCATTCCTTCACTGTCTTTCCTGACTTTCTCCTTTCTCTTCTATAAACAAAACAAACACAAACAAATACATCCTAAATATACAAAACAAACACAATAATGAGGCTATTCTCACGATCGACCAAAAGCAGCTAACCACCCTAAAGACTCCTCTCCTTAGCTCCTTTAGCTAAATACTCTTCCCTGAGTGCTCCGTTAACCTTGTCTTTTTGATCATGTGTCGCTGCAGTGTGCAGTGACACACAAGTAGACCCCCGACTGGGAAGCTACAAGCTGCCTCCTGGGCTCGGGGGTCTCTCCAGGATGCCCTGCACACTTTCATGGGGCATCCTGGAATTTCTGGGGGCTTCCTCACAGCCCCTGCCAGCTCTGTGATGGAGCTGGCAATCGTGTGGGCGGTTGATCCAGCCACCCAGGGCTCCCTTTTGATTGTCAGTGTTCCCCGCAAACCCCCTTATGGCTCTTCTCACTGATCATGAGAAGAGCCTCAAAGTATTCCATCGTATTTGAGATCAGTTTTCAAAAAAGCTATCTGAAACCAATGAAAGATACCATATCAAGTTTCAAGACTAACTTCTGAACATCTGCTTTAAATTGTTTTCCAGTGCAACAACAAAATGCCACAAAAAACAAGTAAAAAGAAACAGGGCTAGCTGCAGTTCAACAGAAGGAGTAGAAACCGTGTGGGAGAAAAAGATGTAACTTCACCAAGCCAAGCTGGAATAGGTGGGGCTAAAGTTATCCTTACAGCCAATAGAAAGTGGAACCTTCAGATTCGCACATCAGGAATGGGATGGGATGAACTCAACCCCTTTTGTGGCTTAATGGATGGACAAGAGCTCTGGAGCTCCTGCTCACATCCCCAAACAAAAGGGTTGAAAGAAAAGCCAAAACGTATTGGCTCTGACAACTAGAGCTGATTGATTGAAAGAAAGAAAAACAGAATGTCTGCGTGGGTTTTTTGCAGATGACACTTGGAGGCCATAGTGGAGAAGGGTTCCATGTGAACCCTTCTCCACCTGACACTGACACACTGTCAAAGCAAATAATACTTATTAATAATATTAATTAATATAATATCATAGTAATATTATTAATATCATTATTATTAATATAATATTGCTATTATTATTATTATTATTATTATTATTATTATTATTATTATTATTATTATTATCTGCACCCCTGCAGTGATGTAGATAGGCTATACCTCCCTCGCAGCTCAGGTGGAAGAGGAATGCTGCAAGACTATCAAACAGTAGAGGAGGAGAAAAGGAGCCTTGAAGAATATATAAAGGACAGTGAAGAAGATGCACTTCAAATGGTCAATAATGAGAAACTATTCAACACCAATCAAACAAAGCAGGCCTACAAGAAAGAACAAGTCAAGAACCGAGCAGAAAAATGGAAAAATAAAACACTGCATGGTCAATATTTGCACAATATAACTGGAAAATCAAACATCACCAAGACCTGGCAATGGCTTAAGAATGGCAACTTAAAGAAAGAAACAGAGGATTTAATATTGGCTGCACAAGAACAGGCATTAAGAACAAATGCAATAAGAGCAAAATTAGAAAAATCAACCACAAACAGCAAGTGCCACCTTTGTAAAGAAGCAGAGGAAACAGTGGACCACCTAATCAGCTGTTGTAAAAAGATCACACAGACTGACTACAAACAAAGGCATGACAAGGTAGCAGGGATGATACACTGGAACATCTGCAAAAAATACAAGCTACCTGTAGCCAAACATTGGTGGGACCATAACATTGAAAAAGTTGAAGAAAATGAAGATGTAAAAATATTATGGGACTTCCGACTACAAACAGACAAACATCTGCCACACAATACACCAGATATAACTGTAGTCGAGAAGAAAGAAAAACAAGGTAAAATAATTGACACAGCAATACCAGGGGATAGCAGAATAGAAGAAAAAGAAATAGAAAAAAAATCACAAAATACAAAGATCTACAAACTGAAATTGAAAGGCTGTGGCAGAAAAAGACCAAAATAATCCCAGTGGTAATTGGCACCCTAGGTGGTTGTGCACCATAGTTAAAAGCCTGAGGTTGGAGCAATGTCCATATTTTAAATCTCTAAATTTTAAAATAAAGGGGCATAAGTAGAAGTAGAACAAATTCGGGGGCCTGTCCCCCAAGATATTTGGCAAAGTATCAAGGAATGTGTACACAATAGTTTTTACTGGAAAATATTTCTATACAACACTTCCAAGTTGAGAAATTCAGAGTAAGTGAGAGATTGAAGTGAAATTAAACAGAGGGAAAGTCCTTGATGGTCTAGAACAATTCTTTGGAAATTGTAAAGATGTCTCCCTGTTTGATACTTGGGCAGTAATGCAAAGAAAACAGGTCATCGATTTTCAAAGAAGCTCAGAATAATAGGTTGACAAAAATCCCTATTGTGTTGGAATGGTTTATTAAAAGGAGAAAGGAGCAATTAGTTTTCCAGTGGGGAAAAATGCTTGTCAAAATCTTGTGTGTTCTTTTTAATTTATCACATTCATCTATCATCTTTCTAGGTATGATTCCGTAAGACTTTGGATGTGTCTTGAAATAATTTTATGAAAGGCAGTATATAAATCTAACAATAAAATAAAATGAAATGTGTGTATCTCAAATTGAGGTGCACAGCAGTCAGGGCCCAGCACCTTATACCAGGGACTATTAATGCTCTCTTAAGTGTTTTTTTCAATGCAAAGATGCCATCTAATTGTCTGTCAGCCGAACCTGCAGGCCAGTTCTGACTCACCTTATAGCTGGTCCTTCGGACTGAGCACTTTGTCATTGTGAGCAGCACTCGTAGACTCCTGGCACCTTGGCTCCCTGTCTTCTCTGAAACTAAATCCATGACCCAGCACTGACTATGCTTCTACTTCTTGCTCCTTAGACCTTAATTGGCTTGTTGTTACTTTGACCTTGCCTGTTTGGACCATGCCTTTGCACTACTCGACAACCTGAATTGAACTTCCACGAAGGCCTAAAAGGCTCTGGGGTATAGTGTGCTACATTTTAACTAGAGGTGACAAATTCTGACGGGTCCATGGTCTGGCACACTGGTGTGGTCTAATTTGGTCAAACTGTTGACCCCTGCCAGATGCAGGTTGCTGGGGGAAGTGCTGCTGCAGTAGGAAATTGCCAGGAGCAGCAGTCACATAGATAAGGATCTGTGGCTTTATTTTACTTTTTACTTTACTTTACTCACGCCCCCCACCCCCATTGCCCCCTTGAACCACCAGACCGGTCCGTGGTTCACCTGAACCAGTTTGCCGGACTGTGGCCCAAACAGCAGTCTGTGCATGCCCCTAGTCTTGGTAACAGCAGCTTTTCTTCTCCCCCCCCCCTCATATTTTTAGCAGTTCTTTTTTACTTTTAACCATCACAGTGTTTGTTGTCCTGAAATGTAGTTCTGTGAACCACTTTGGATTCTAATAGATTGTGTAGGAGTGTTATATATTTTGACAACGACAGTCAAACCAGCTCAAGTCTTAGGCAAACAAAGTGTGTGTGTTTGTGTGTTTTCTTTTCTTTTGATAATGTGTGTGATTGCACAACAAAACTCCAGAGCATCTGCTCAAATTGAGCTGTGCTGTATCTATTCTCATATCATGCAAATCAGCTTACTAAACAGAATATGAAAAAGATACCTTTTGTTGGAGCTTGTGTTGTGTTGTTTTGTTGTGTTGGAGCTTCTATAATGTGGCAGCTGTTATAATGGATTTTTATTTCAGAACTTGCATTTATTTCAAATATAAGGAGCACTTTTAGAAAACTTGAAGTAGAGAAAAACTGTTCTAAGTTTTTAGTTCTTGTCTGTCTGTTTGGTATAACAATGAAGATACATAATCTTTTAGCAAACAGTATCAATTTGCAGAAGCAGATGCAATATTGTAATCAAATGTGGTAAACCACATGCAGGAACTGGAAATGGGAAAATTGCAGAAACCTAGGATTTGTTCACATATTACTGTTCAATATTTTAGGAGAATAAAAAGTAAGGAAGCGATTATTTTGGAGAAGTTTGTGGTAGGGAATTGTTAACATATTAGAAACACTTCCCCCACCCTGCCATAGTTGAGACAACATGAAATACTGGATTCTATTCTTTTCACAAGTTTTTTTTGCTACTTAAATATTTCTCTTGTAAAATGAGATTTACCCAACCAGGCACACATTTTTTACTCTTAAGAATTACATTTGTCAGTTAACTTATATGCTTGTGGTTAACTTCGTACAAGTTGCATTCTTAACTAATGGGCTTGAATTTTAAAGGCCTAAAATGTGCCAATATGCTACGTGGGGGATACAAACTTGAGGAGCACACAGACATTGTTGGGTGGTGCCACAATGATTTAAATGCTTTTATACATTTAAATCATTATGTTGTGGTGCCCATAACAACATCTCCCCCATCACAAAGCCCATGTTCTGAAAATTCAATGCGGCTGAAATTAAGCAAAGGCATCAAAGTAAATCAATCAAACAAAAAACATTTGTAATAGCAAAAAGCAGGACAGCAGAATTGCACATGACAGCTTGTCAACAGAAAAAGTCAGACCTGAAGCGGAAAAAAAAATTCATAGTAGGTACAGAAACAGAGAGATATTCCTTCCTGCATGTGAAGGGTGGGAAACCCCTCCTCCTTTGGAGATGCTATCTACTACTTAAAACAACAAAACCCACAGGTATTAATATTTTTAAAAAGTATGTTGGGCTTTGTGTGTGTGTCTGTGGTTTCCCCCACAAACTGCACCCTGTGTAAACAAGGGTAACTTCATTGGAGCAAAATTTGTTCAGCTGTTTTAAAGATGAAGCAACTAAGGCCGCAATCCTATGTACACTTATCTGGGAATAAGCTCCATTAAATTCGGTAGGGTATGATCCTGAGTAGATATGCATTGGGTTGTGCATAGTTAAAAAGCACGAGAGAGAGAGAGAGAGAGTTCAATTGTACATATAGAGTGCTCTCACACTTAAAACTTTATATTGGACAATCCAGGCAGCCTTGAGATAAGAGTGATAAGCTTTTCCTGTGTACTTCAACAGCATGTGTACTGTGCTGTTTTCTGCATGTCTACCACTTTCGTTTATGGCAATTTATTGGAAAATGTGTGTTTTAGTGATCCCCAGATTCCTGCTGTATAACATTTTAAAGATACGAGCTGACATCCAGACTAACCTTCTGCAGAAACACCAGGGTTTTCTAGTCCATGATGGGCAATTATTGGTGATATTCACTTCCCTTTGCAGCAGCCAGCATTTCTTGAAACTGTGTCCCTGCAGGATAGGGTCAGTGCAGGATTAGTCTGGATGTTGACCATTGACTGTATTGTTAATACTAGTTCTCTTATCAGCTTAGGCTATAATAAGTAGTATGTATGTTAGAGAACATCTGGATTGAAACTGAAACAAGGGCTTCAATATAGCCAAGAATGTGGTGTCTGCCTTACTGTATTACATGCTGTTTACTTTGATTAAACCAATGATCACTGATGTTATCTGACAGCACTATGTTTTGACAGTTGCAGTTACATGCTCTGAATAGTTCTGCTTTATCTGTGCAGCCATTTGAGTGAATTTTATTACAGTCATAGAGAATTGGGAAAGGCTTTTACCCATATACAGGAAAATTCATACTGTTCTCATGGTAAGCGACAAATTCCTGTTTAAAAGAAAGAAAATTTCTTTTTAAAAAACCCTTCCTTTGCAAAACAAACTTCATTTTTATTGTAAGTTCTTTATAATTCCTGAGATTATTAATATAACTAAAATAATAGTTATATGCTGGCTTTAAAAACTGAAGAATAAGATCGGACCTTATTTGTTGATTAGGACTGGAAGAGTGGCCATATGTTGCCCCTCTCTTATATCCTGCTCTGCCTTGGAAAGCCAAGAACATCTTCTGTGGGGCTCCCAGCAAGACACTGACCAAGTCCGCATTTTAGCTTAGCTTCAGCAGTGCTACATCATGAGGTTCTTCCAGCACATTTTCTGAACCTAGTACCATCTAGCTGACTGTCGGTCTCCAGGGTCTCAGGTAGAGCTGTAGTTTTTCACTAGTGATGCTAGGGGTTAGTGTTGGGACTTGGAATCTTCAGCTACTGATATATTATAATGGTGGTTATGTCTTATGTATCAGAATATTACCAGAATACGTTGCTGAGGTTAGACATTTTATATTAACCACCCACGACTTAGTGAATCTGTAGTGAAATGTGCCCTTCCATCCACTGTGTTGGAGTGTTATCCCATACTTAACTCCTACAAAGATGGAAGTATATTCACCAGAATTGTTGGGTCAAAGGGCTGTTTGTTTGTTTTTAAAGCAAACCCTGCAAGGAGATCATGCTGTCCTTTATAAAAACTTGAGAGCTAGTATCGTCCAAAGTACTGTGTGATTTGGACCATGAAGGCCTAGTTTCAAAATCAGCCATGAAGTTCACTTAGCTCAACATATGACAAGCCCAACATATTTTGTAGGGTTATGGTGAGAATAAAATCCACACTGCTCTGGGCGGGATTCAGAGGTAATAAACAAAGCTGACTTTTGTCTTATATGCGGGGAGTCCT
Organism: Hemicordylus capensis; assembly: GCF_027244095.1. Taxonomy (NCBI): domain Eukaryota; kingdom Metazoa; phylum Chordata; class Lepidosauria; order Squamata; family Cordylidae; genus Hemicordylus; species Hemicordylus capensis. The sequence continues at coordinate 411,780,358 of NC_069658.1, forward strand.
CTGTGGTGGTGAGCCATCTATGAAGGGGGTGCTAGATGAATACAGCAGAAAAGACAGAACACTGAAGACTTCCATGCATGCAGTATTAAATGTGTGCCCCTATCCAGCCGATATATTTACTGATCCTTCTACAGATGTTAATTTGTCTAATATAATTGAACTAGTTCAGACAGTAGTGGCTGCAAGCTCTGCCCTCTACACAATGAGGGGTGTGAGTGCATACAATCCGTTCCCTCTCTCAGCACACCCTTCTGCTTTGCATAATCATGTAGGGATTTGATTTAAATACTCCTTAAAATAGTATTGTTCTGATACCAGTAATTATGTTGAGCAGAATGGGGTGCTGATAAGGAGAAGTGCATGCTTATGCCTCTCTTGCATGGTGAATGGGACCAGTGGATGGTATCATTTGAACTGGCCCGTTGTTACTAAGGAATGGTCTTAGAAATGCAAGAAGAATTAAATGACAAAGATTTTTTAAAAATCTTAACATTTTAAAGATTCATTCTAGAAGAGAAAATTTTAAAATTTCATTCTAGAAGAGAAGGTCACAGTTATGAAGATATATTTGTTAATATCCTGTCTGTTTCAAGATTATGACAGGGTGTGATCTATTCATTAAAACTGCAGATTATCCAAAATATTTTACAAAGCTGATTTTGACATGGCCTTTAGTTATATAAAAGAGAAGATATTGGTTAAAGCCCTCATTAATATGAAAACTTTGCATTGAATAAAACTTTTATGTAAATACTATTCTTTGCCAAATATTTCAGTGGGAAGAAAGGTGGTGTTTCATCATGGTGTTTGCTTTCTAAATGTAGCTATTTCCTTGTCTAAAATTCACCCACATGCTAGTACAAATAGCACAGTGTCTTTTAATTTTAGTTTCTGAATCAACATGCATAGTAATTGCCATGACTTGTATACAAAGGGTTGCTGTTTTAGTTGTTTCTGAAAAACGATGGTTATTAATAGCCATGTGGTTCTGTTAAATTGCTCCTCTTAAATGAACTTTATTTCTGGTGGATGATCTTCACTTGAAGATTAATAGAGTAACACCTACCCTGTCAGTAGTTCTAAACCTTTCAGCAGTTTTTGATACCACCATTTCTTCTTCTTCTTCATTTGTGTATATGTTGTATCTCAGATCCAGGAGCAGTGGTGCAGTTCCCAAGAATGCACAACAGCCATAACAGATTGGATAGGAATGAATAAATTGAAGCCAGTGTGTTGTAGTGATTAGAGTGTTGGACTAGGATTGGGCAGCCCTGGGTCCAAATCCCCCCTTGGATATGAAGTTTACTTCAAGGCCTTGAATAATTGTGTCAGCTTCAACTGTTTCAGAATGGTGAGGTTAAAATGGGGTAACTACAGCGGAATACACATTACAGCGGAATACACAAATAAATATTTATTTTTAATATTTATTTATTTTACATTTTGTATCCCGCTCTTTCTCCAAGGAGCCCAGAGCAGTGTACTACATACATACTTAGGTTTCTCTTTATAACAACCCTGTGAAGTAGGTTAGGCTGAGAAATATAACTTTCTGGTTGATATAACCCAGTAAACTATCCTCAACAGTAGTAGGATTTAGAACCTCCCACCACTCCAGCACTCTTTAGTGAAGCAGTAGAAGAAGAGGAGTGACTAGTATTTATAGATTATAAAGTTAGCTGCAACTGAAATTTCCTGTGAAAAGCTGTGTTTGGGAAACAATGGCCCCAATGTACCATCAACAAACCAGTGTAATGCTGTTAGCTAGAAAATTGAATGTGCTGCTGAATATGACAGGAAGAAATGTGCAAAGGTAATATGTTTTTGTGGGACAAAGGTACTGGATTTTAAAACATGACTTTCTGTAACTATAAGTCTTCAAGGCGATTTAATCTTGGTCTTTGGTTGTTTTGTTTAAACCCTGTACAACTATAATTATTGACCATCTGAAGGGTTACAAAAATAATTAGTGAAGAACATTTTATGTGAAGTAGGCTCTAGCTTATGGAAGTCCTTGTAACCATATATCTCTTTGTTTTCAAGGTGTTGGAGGACTCTGATTTTTCTTTCTTTTGCACTTGCTCTTTCTTGAACATAGATTGGTACAATGTTTGACTTCTAAATCCCCCTAGTCTTCTCTCCTATTGCTTTGTTTTCATGTGCACTGTGTCTGAAATTTTTAATTAACTTTTTATTCAGCAAAGTACAGGTGGACCTATATGTGGATTCATTATCCACAGTTTTATGTATCTGTGGCTGGGTAATTGACTCCCAGCCTCAGCATGCACCAAAAAGGGGGGGGGGACCAGCAAAAAGGGGGTTAGTTTCATGTATCCACAGTTTGGAGACAGTCAGAAATGACCTCGGAAGTAATTTCTGGCAGCCATTTTGTAGTTCATTTACTTTAAAAAAATCATTCTGTGAAAAATTATGGGGAAGTGGAAGAATTTTTACTTCTGGGGGGCATCGCTGGAGGCTGGTAGAGCTAGGGGATGGAGCTGCTCTCGGAAGAGCAGAAGGTTCCACGTTCTCTCCCTGGCATCTCCAAGATAGAGCTGAGAAAGATTCCTGCCTGTAACCTTGGAGAAGCCGCTGCTAGTCTGTGAAATGGACCAATGGTCTGACTCAATATATGACAGCTTCCTATGTTTCTATGTTCCATGGTGGGGTACTTTATTTCATCCTTTAAAACCTTTTTGGCCGTTTCCCTGTGATTTTTGAGCTTCTTGGAACCTAACCTTCCAATTCTCATAGGCAGAATGACTATTTATTTATTCATACATACATACCCCGCCCCTCCAGTGCACTACTGCTTGGGGTGGCTCAAAACAATAAGATAGACACGAGATACAATAGTAGTAATAAAATTAACTAAATTAAACAAGAAAAGAAAAAAGAAGAAAAATAGTTGTCAGATTAAAAACCACAATCATTAGGTTAAAATTGCCTGCCTTCCCTGCAGACCTCTCCAGCGGTGGTGTGAGGTCATGTGAACGATCTCAGTGTGTGCTTCCCTGAATTCCTTGGAGGAAGGGTGAGATAAAATGTCACAAATAAGGCTGCCTACCTATTTTCCCATCCAGCTGAATCACCCAAATATTTGTGCACTATTGTGGACTTTATGAGTGCCTTTGGGTTGGAGGTGGTGCTGAGTGGCTGCACTGGGAAGTGCTCCCAGGAAAGTTTCATGTGTGGAAGTCCTGCACATGGCCCTTTGCAATCTGGCCTCAAACTTAAAAAGTCTGAAATAATGTAGTGAATCTCATTCACTGAGCAACAGAGAAGTGTAAGTCCATTTGATTTTGGGCTAGAGTTATGAAAATACTCCCAGGTTTTTACACCAGTGAGGCTGACTTTAATGTAATCTCACTGTAACTAATCCAAACATTCTTTTCTTTTCCAGGGTCAAACTCTGAGAATATCATGCTCATTTGCAGCAGAAGGTAGCTGTGGACAGTACTGATAGGTCGAAGGCCGTGATATATGTCCATTTTAGACATTTGGCCTAAAGCAGGACTGCACAACTTCAGCTCCCAACAACTCCCATCACCCCGACTATTGGCTATTGTGCCTGGGAATGATGGGAGTTGTAGTCCAACAATAGCTGGAGGGCCAAAGTTGTGCAGCCTGCTTGGTCTTGGATTTATTGGGGCAGGAGGGTTTCTTTTTTCAGCTGCAGCATGTATGCCTCTATGTACAGACTGAAAGCTAGTTGTGAAACTCATAAGTAGCAGCTTATGATAAAGCTCTAGGAATGTGAGAAGGAGGTGCAAGGTGGCAAAGAAAATAGAGAGACTGAAGTGTATGCTGATTGTCAGTGGCGCAGCGGGGAAATGCTTGACTAACAAGCAGAAGGTTACCGGTTCAAATCCCCGCTGCTCCTATATTGGGCAGCAGCGATATAGGAAGATGCTGAAAGGGATCATCTCATACTACACGGGAAGAGGCAGTGGTCAACCCCTCCTGGATTCTACCAAAGACAACCACAGGACTCTGTGGGCGCCAGGAGTCATAATCAACTTGATGGCACACTTGACCTTGACCTTTAGGTATAGGGCAGTGGTTTGGGGGAGAGAAATGGAGCCAATCCTTGGGGAGATACTCTTGTACCTTTTGATGTGATCAGGAGTTGTCTGTGCAGGAGCACTGCTTTTGGTAGCAAGCATGACTTGTCCCCTTAAGCTAAGCAGGATCCACCCTGGTTGCATATGAAAGGGATACTAGAAGTGTGAGTGCTGTAAGATATTCCCCTTAGGGGATGGAGCCGCTCTGGGAAGAGCATTTAGGCTCCAAGTTCCTTCCCTGGCATCTTCAAGATAGGACTGAGAGAGATTCCTGCCTGCAACCTTGGAGAAGCTGCTGCCAGTCTGTGTAGACAATACTGAGCAAGATGGACCTATGGTCTGACTTCCTATGTTCCTATGGACCTATGGTCTGACTTCCTATATGGCAGCTTCCTATGTTCCTATGTCTTTGTATTCAGGAAAGTTTGTTTGGTATGGTTTTTAAATACAAAGGCAGAATTTAATTGAGGTCTCCAGGAACAGTCTGATGTTGATGCCAAAAGCTATTTTTGTTGGCATTAAATGAAGAGTTGTGGACAAAATACTGCATATTATTAACATAATGGCACCTTAATACAAATTCAGCTTCTAGCCTTCACTTTGTTTTAAGTGGGCAGCTACTCCCTCTCTGTTTATAGCCATTGATGGATATTTGTTTAGAATACAAACTATTCAGCATGACCAGCTCTCTGCCCACCCACAGTTTTTATTTGTTCTTTCCTTTTAATAAGGAAGGAACAGTGCCCTTAAGACATTCTTCCAGCTATATAGGAACCCCTTATCCATGAGCAGCTCCAGTGTATCTAGGAGAATGTTTAAGTGACCCAGTCACACAGACCTTGTCCCATATAACTGGCACCCCAGGAACAGTGTCACTTCTGTGATAAAGGCCCATGTAATTGGGCCACTTTAGTGGTATTCCAGCCATGCTGAGAGCTGATCATGGAGAAGTGGCTCCCACGTAAACGAGAATCTTCATAATATTGATCTAGCTGATAATCTTTTCTAGGAGGAAGCATCAAAACATGCATGTAGGCAGCATGTATAAAACTGATTCTCATGTTTTAATTATTTTATTTAACATATTTCTATATCACCCGTACGTCTCTGGGCAGTTTACAAGAAAAACGAATTAAAACAAAATCAGAACATTAAGACAGTTTAAGATTTAACAGTGCTGCAAATGGGGGATGCTGTCCCAGTGCAATGAACAGAAATTCAATACTGCAGTTCAAATTGCATGAATGAAAGAGACTGTCCATAGGTGGATAGTCTCTGCGCGAAATGGCATCTGTGAAAAGCAAGGGAACCTCTGTCTGAGCTCATGTGTTGTGCTGCTTTTCATCTTAAGACCCCTTTTCATGTTACTTTTAACAATATGAAAGAAGTACCTTCCCACCACACATGCCCGTGCTTGGGGGTTATCAAACCATGATGACATTTGATGGGAATGTTGAGAATGGTGATCTACCAGTAATGGAATGAAAGGAAAGGAGAGGATCCAACACTGGATTATGACTCTTCTCATTGTCATACTGCAGTTGCAAAACCAAGTTTTTCTAATGCATTTTTAAAAAACTGGCCTAATCACAACAAATAGCCGTTATGGAATAGTTCTAGAGATTAATAGTTTTAGAGTGCCGAAGTCTGAGTGTGGCCTCACTCAGTTGATGATGGACTGGAGAATGTACCTTCGTAGGAAAAATTATACATTCATACAAAACTAGCGTATTGGGGAGAAGGTGACTCTGACATGCTAGCTTTGTATGTGCATGAAATTTTTAATATGAAGGTGCACTCTAACATTCAGTCCCCACCCCCACCATCTGCAATGTGAATTGTGTAAGCCCTACAACAAATGCACCATGTGAATGCTAAACATGTAGTTTGGTTCTGATTGTGATAGCCACTGAGGACCTACTTGAGATTTATTTATTTATTTTTTTAAAACCAAGCTAACAAAATTAATCGCCATGACCTCGAAAGACGTTAGATTTTTCAGAGGACTTGCTTTGTTCCTCTTGGTCTGCACTGGAGATTCAGCTGTGTTGAAAAGGTCATCAAAATTAGTTGGCATTATTTCAAAGGCTGCTACAGAAGGACTCCTAGTCATGGCTAAGCCCATTTGCAGTGCATTAAGGGACCTGTTTGTAGCTTTCTACCTAATTGGTAGGGGTTTCTTTTTCTTCTTCTGAAGAGCATAATTTTATTCCATTTTTGGTTTGTGCCTTTTCTTTGTGTCCTTTTTACTGTGCTTTCTCCAGTGTCTGCTTTCATGCACAGAAAGCAAAAATCCCGGACTTGCCTGCTACTGAAGGTAACAGTATTCACTGCTTTGGGGAGAATGGTTTCTTTTTCCAGGAGTGTTTCAATGGCAAAAAAATAAAATAAAATAAATTGCAGGAAGGTTCTGCAGAAGCTTTCTGTGAACTGCTTCAGGCAGAAGCCAGACCCAATAAAGCAAAAGGAAGCAGGAATTTTAAGTAAGGAGCCAGGAGTCCCTCACTTATGTGTACTATTCATGAAAATCATACTTGTTTCTCCCAAGTAACCAAACTATACCCTGGGCCACTGAAATGATAACAAAAGATTGCCTTGGCATTGCAGTGCACTTTGCATCTAGATTTCATTCAAAATTAGATCAGTGTGTGGGCATTTCAGGAAGTAATGGCAACTTGACGTACAGTTGTAGTAGCTATTTTGCCACTCCTTTTTGAAATGGCCTCATGAGGCTTTTTCTTAAGGCATTAAATGCTCATGCTTGGGATTGACAGTCTAATTTGAGAGGTGGCTTTAGATGTGGTGGTAGCTTGTCACAACTGTAATATAATTTGTTTGCACTCAGTTGAACTTAAATCCTTCCTTTGAATGAGAGAGGCATTTGATTAGAATTCTTGCTAAAACTACACTGGTAATGGAATGTTTTAGATACCAGTGTACTCACAGAAAAAAAGTACCAACCAACTTTGTGTTGCAGTTATTTATAGCTGAAGTTTTATGAGCTAAGGCTGTCAACATCTGTAGAATCGTAGTTCTCTCTGCAAATCACCCGAAATGGAATCATCATTGTTAAATATGTTTGTAACTGAAAATAGGATAGCTTTAACCTCTCATGTCATTTGAGATCAGTCCTGGGTTGTTAACATAACTACTGCAAATGCCCTCAACAACAACAAAGTATGAAACATGGTTAATCTGTATATCCAGCTGTCTCACAAGAAAATGCCTTGTATGAGAGACACAGAGCCTATTCAAACAACCAGAGGCTGGGTGAGTGGTGGGGAAGGCTACGCTGAACTATCCCCAGACTATCTCCATGCCCTTCCTGCCACCCCAGCCTCTGGGAATCCCACATTGCACTGCACGATGAGCATGGTGTATTGGAAGAGTCCCCCGTCAAACAGGCACTCTAGGTGCCCGTCTGTGTCTCCACGGGTTGCGTGCAGCCCGAGGAGACACACAGTCCCAGCAGCCAGATCAGTGGTGCACTTGTACCTTTAACCTTGGGTAAGAGCTGGGCGTAGAACCCCGGCACTCCACACAAGCAGCCTAACCCAAGTTGGGTTGCTCTAGCCTGGGTTAGGCTGCTTGTGAGAACAGGCTTACAGTGTTGCAAAAAGGAAACTGATATTTTTACACTCCTGATTGGATTTTTCTGGCAGAAGCTGATACAGCTGCTTCTCAAGACTGTCTAGAAAGACTGTTTTTGGTAAGTAATCTGAGCAGATAGAAGAAGAATTTGAAAGGATTGCAAGCTATTTTTATGATTTAATTTCTTTTTCTATTAAAATGAAGTAAAAGCTACAAAAAAGGAAAACAGAGGCTACTATTATTTTAAAACTATGTTTGAAACTTTTATTTCCTTTAGTGACATTTCTATCTATCTATCTATCTATCTATCTATCTATCTATCTATCTATCTATCTATCTATCTATTTAAAACTTTTATACCACCCTTCCAAAAAGCTCAGGGCAGTTTACATTAAAACAGCATTAAAATCAGTTAATAATTAAAACAAAAATTATAAAAGCATAAAACAATGATTAACAATTAAAAACATCGCAAAAGAGCAATTAAATAATCAGAACAATTTAAAAACAAGTTTTAAAAAGCTGAGAAAGCCTGGTTGGAGAGATGTGTATTCAGAAGTTTTAAAAAAACTGCCAGAGATGGGGAGGATCGTATCGCAGCAGGGAGCACATTCCACAATCTCGGGGCAGCAGCTGAGAAGGCCCGTCTCTGTGTAGCCACCAAACGAGTTGGCGGCAACTGGAGACGGACCTCCTCAAGTGACCTCAATGGGCAGTGGGGCTCATAGCGGAGAAGACGCTCTCTTAAATACCCAGGGCCTAAGCTGTTTAGGGCTTTATAAGTTATAACTAGCACTTTGTATTTTGCATGGAAACCTATTGGCAGCCAGTGTAGCTCCATCAACAAAGGAGTAACATGGTCTCTCTAAGATGACCCAGAGACCAACCTGGCTGCTACATTCTGAACCAACTGAAGTTTCCGGACTACATACAAAGGCAGCCCACGTAGAGCGCATTACAGAAGTCAAGTCTGGAGGTTACCAACAAATGTACCACTGTTTTGAGGTCATTGATCTCAAGAAATGGGTACAGCTGGCGTATCAGCCGAAGCTGATAGAAAGCACCCCTGGCCACCGCCTCAACCTGAGAAACTAAGGAGAGACGTTGATCTAGAAGTACTCCCATACTGCGAACCTGTTCCTTTTGGGGAAGTGTGACACCATCTAGAACAGGTAGATCAAAATCGTCTCTAGAGTTCTGACTCTGCACAATAAGTACCTCTGTCTTATCTGGATTCAGCTTCAGTTTATTCTCCCACATCCAGCCCATTACTGCTTCCAGGCAGGCATTTAGGGAGGATATACCAGCTCCTGAAGAAGTTGACATGGAGAAGTAGATCTGAGTGTCATCAGCATACTGGTAACACCCAGCTCCAAATCCCCTGATGATCTCTCCCAGCGGTTTCATGTAGATGTTAAAAAGCATTGGAGAAAGTACGGAGCCTTGAGAGACACCATACTTAAGCTCAGATTTCAAAGAGCAACAATCTCCAATTGACACCATCTGGAATCTGTCCGAGAGGTAGGAGCGGAACCACTGTAAAACAGTGCCTCCCACCCCCAACACCCTCAGACGTTCCAGAAGGATTCTATGGTCGATAGTATTGAAAGCCGCCAAGAGATCCAAGAGGACCAACAGAGTCACACTTCCTCTGTCAAATCCCAGTTGGAGATAATCCATCAGGCTGACCAAGGCAGTCTCCACCCCATAGCCCGCCTGAAAACCAGTTTGAAATGGGTCTAGAGTTTCCTCCAAGACCGCCTGGAGCTGAGAGGCCACCACCCTCTCAATTATCTTGCTCAGCCATGGGAGATTGGAAACTGTCCTATAATTACTCAACTCTGAGGGATCTAATGCAGGCTTCTTTAGAAGAGGTCTAATAATTGCCTCCTTAAGACAAGGAGGCATCCTGCTCTCCCTCAGAGAAGTATTTATGATTTCCACCAGGCCGCCAACAACAGCCTCCCTGCTAGATCGAACAAGCCATGTTGGACAAGGGTCAAGAGAACAAGTGGTAGGCCTCATTGCCCCAAGCAGCTTGTCCACATCCTCAGGAGTCACAAACTGAAATTGATCCAGTCGAATCATATAATAGGAGTTGTCGGACACCTCCAGTTCAGACATCAAATTAATTGTGGAGTCTCCATCTAATTTGGCCCCAATCCGAGAGATTTTGTCTGTGAAAAATTCATTAAACACAACACAGTGGGTAACTGATGTTTCCAAATTCTGATTCAAGGGAGAGGGGGCAGATACTAGTCCCCTCACAACCCTGAACTACTCCGCTGGATGTGAACTCGCAGAGGCAATACGGGCAGAAAAGAACCTCTTCTTTGCTGTATTGCCTGGGCATAGATCTTTAAATGTGCTGTACGTCGTAATCTGTTGGATTTGAGTCGAGTCTTTCTCCACTTGCACTCCAGTCGCCTACCTTGCCACTTCAGCCCCCATAGATCTTGCGTATACCAAGGGACCAATTTTGAAGCAGGTCGGAGGGGACGCTTAGGAGCAATCATGTCTACTGCCCTGGTGAGCAAGTTGTTCCAGTTCTCAATCAGGGCATCCACAGGATCAGCAGCAGAGCCAACAATGAATCCCTCCAAGGCTTCTTGGAATCCTATCGGATCCAGTAACCTCTTCAGGCGGACCATTCTAATAGGCCTCTCGCCGTTTCGGAGGTGGAAAGTGGTTGTAAGTCCAACCTTAACCAGATGGTGGTCCGTCCATGACAACGGGGAGATCGTAGGAGTCCCCACCCACAGAACACCACCCTAATCAGAGTAAAAGACCAAATCAAGTGTGTGACCTGCAATATGTGTCGATCCAGAGACTGCTTGGGATAGGCCCATAGTTGTCATGGCTGCTATGAACTCCTGAGCAGCCCCGGACAAATTGGTCCCAAAATGAACAGTGAAGTCCCCCACTACCAAAAGTCTGGGAGACTCCAACGTGGGTTCTGCAACCAAGTCCGTGAGCTCAGTAAGGGATTCCGTTGGGCAGCGGGGCGATCGGTACACCAACTAGAAGTCCCAATCTATCCCTGGTCCCCAAACTCAAGTACACACATTCGATATGGTCCGATACCCTAACAGGGACCCTGGTAAGGGAGATGTTATCCTTATAGACCACAGCCACTCCACCTCCCCGCCCATGTCCCCTCACCCGCTCCTCTACAGAATATCTTGGAGGAAGAAGCTGGGACCAGACTGGGCCACTAGGCTCCCCCAACCAAGTCTCGGTAATACACACCAGGTCGGCCCCTTCATCCATGATCAAATTTTCCATGATTTATATCATGGAAAAGCCAAAGCATTTGAAAATAATATTAAAATGATAGTAAATGATGTTGTACAAGATATGTAAATATATATTTTTATGATTTAAAAATATATACAGGTGAAACTCAGAAAATTAGAATATCGTGCAAAAGTCCATTAATTTCAGTAATGCAAATTAAAAGGTGAAACTGATATATGAGACAGACGCATTACATGCAAAGCGAGATAAGTCAAGCCTTAATTTGTTATAATTGTGATGATCATGGCGTACAGCTCATGAAAACCCCAAATCCACAATCCCAGAAAATTAGAATATTACATGGAACCAAGAAGACAAGGATTGAAGAATAGAACAATATCGGACCTCTGAAAAGTATAAGCACGCATATGTATTCAGTACTTGGTTTGGGCCCCTTTTGCAGCAATTACTGCCTCAATGCGGCGTGGCATGGATGCTATCAGCCTGTGGCACTGATGAGGTATTATGGAAGACCAGGATGCTTCAATAGCGGCCTTCAGCTCTTCTGCATTGTTTGGTCTCATGTCTCTCATCCTTCTCTTGGCAATGCCCCATAGATTCTCTATGGGGTCAGGTCAGGCGAGTTTGGTGGCCAATCAAGCACAGTACATGTATACTTTTCAGAGGTCCGATATTGTTCTATTCTTCAATCCTTGTCTTCTTGGTTCCATGTAATATTCTAATTTTCTGGGATTGTGGATTTGGGGTTTTCATGAGCTGTACGCCATGATCATCACAATTATAACAAATTAAGGCTTGACTTATCTCGCTTTGCATGTAATGCGTCTGTCTCATATATCAGTTTCACCTTTTAATTTGCATTACTGAAATTAATGGACTTTTGCACGATATTCTAATTTTCCGAGTTTCACCTGTAGAGCCAGCGTGGTGTAGTGGTTAGTGTTCTGGACTAGGACTGGGGAGACCCGAGTTCAAATCCCCATTCAGCCATGACATTTGCGAGGTGATTCTGGGCCACTGCTCTCTCAGCCTAACCTACTTCACAGGGTTGTTGTGAGGAGAAACTTAAGTATGTAATGCACTGCTCTGGGCTTCTTGGAGGAAGAGCGGGATATAAAATGTTAATAATAATAATAGTAATAATGATGATGATGATGATGATGCAAGGTGCAAATGAGAAAATATAATTATTAGGTCTTCAATAAATAATATTTCATGCACAGTCAGTCACTAAATTATATAGAGACATACAAAAGAATTTTATGCTAATCTTTCATTATCATAGGTTGTAATGCTTTTCACAGGTTGTAATACTTTCTTGAAGCAGCGGCCTTAGTTAGAAAATTGCACACAACCTGTTGAGTTTTGCTCTTTGCTTCACAAAGAACTTGATATTGCTTGATATACTGGTCTATGGCCATAATAAAGTTAAGTAAGTAATTACTTGAAAGTTTGCTATTGCGAAATAACTAACATGGATCAAATAAAAAATGTTAAGATGATGATTGTCATTCACAGCCCCATGGAGGCATTGCCTGACATGATTCACAGCATCTGATGCAGTTAGCAGCAACATGTTGGCCATTAACTGGGTTCAAATATCATATTCAATTATGGTTTAGTGTTATGATTTCTGGCCTCACGTGCTTCCTGGTTTGATAACCAGCTTTCTTAACAAATTGTAGTTAGAATAAGCCAGGATTTCTTGGGTTTGCATGCAATGGCAAAACCAGGAATGAGCAGTGCAAATTTCCTCCCCTTACATGCAAGAGGCAGGGAATGCATAAACATGAGACTCATGATGGTAACACCAGACTATAAACCGTGGTTTAGTGTAAAATCTGACACTTGTCACTGGTAGGCATGCGATCAGCAGGTTCCCCATTTTTCTCAGTCTAGGGCAGGGGTGGGGAACCTTGGCCCTCCAGCTGTTTTTGAACTACAACTTCCATCATCCCCAGCCACATGTGGCTGGGAATGATGGGAGTTGTAGTTCAAAAACAGCTGGAGGGCCAAGGTTCCCCACCCCTGGTCTAGGGGAATGTGAACTGCATGCAAGGCAAACCTAAATAGAAAAGAACATGGTATCCTCCTAGCACATAGTCCCTTTTGGGCACACTGGAACAACTGAATTTGAGTGTCTATTGGCACTCAAAATGTGGTATAATTGTAGGGTTGAATTTATTTTTTAAAATGAATTTGAAATCATATACCTAGCTTATCACAGTTACATGAGGCCTCTTCTATTGTGGTAGTGGCCTATTCCACCCTGCATAATTTTTCTGTAGAAAAGTGTTCACTGAAATTGAGGACCAGATAAATGTGCATCTAGTGATGTTAAGGGAAAAAAAATAAACACTTTCATTGGGAAATAAACAGAATTAAAATCTACAAAGCTAAGAAAATTTTGCTGGTTTTGAGCGTTTAGCATTTTGCCTCCATGGCATGTGGAAAGGACTTAAATTGCACTTCTGTTGCCATAAATATTGGTTTGATACTATACCAAGTGACGTCTCTCACCGAAGAAATGGTTCAGTTGGTCTGAACTCTTCCCGAGTTCATATCAGACGCAGTTGGTAATATAGTAATCTGAACTCTCACCTGAGTTCCTATGCAGTTGGCAGTATACTAGGAACAGAAACCACTATGCCTAACTCTTAGGGTTATTCACTGGGCCATCTGATTCCTACATATGACTGGAATGTCTCTTGCATTCGTAGCCTGATACACGGTACCTCATTTATTATGAATGAAAGCTAATTGTCTGGTTAATGCAGGATTCCAGCCAACACTTAAATATGGGTGCTGCTCTTAATCAAGTATTTGTTTCAGTAATTAAATTTGTGGGGCTCCCATTGAGTAAGAAATGTAATCTCATGTGGTTTAAATGCAACAGGCAACACTGATAAATTTTTCATATATCTTGGTGGGGCACACAGAGGAAAAGGTTATAAAACTTGTATTAGTCCAGAGCTATCCTTTGCTAGATAGCAGGACCATAGTTGTTTCCTTTCCGTAACAGGATTTCACTTTCCTCTGTTGTATTGCTCCCCACTCCACTCATATTTTTCCTTTTTTCCTCTTACATAGAATATATTTTCCTCTTACATAGAATATAGGTACTTTTTAGGGGAAATATTTCATACAGTGTGAATCATCTTGCTGGTTCAATGTTCTCTGACATTTCTGTTTAATATACTAAGAACCATTGACAAGCTGTCTTGTACCTTATTCAGGACCACAACAGACAGGAAATATTTAGTCATCTAAAAGGATTCTGGCCTTTTCTTCTTTCAGTCACAGAAGTTATTTTACATGACTGCTGCTTTCAGAAATGATAGATGATGCACTAGTGTATACTAGTTGTTACACTTTCTATAAGCTAGTTTGTCAAACAGAGCATGTGGTTTAGTAAATGCATGCTACGCAAAGGGTACATAATAAAAAGTCCTGCACCTAGTATCTTCCTCAGAAAAGGAAACTTAGTCCTGTTAGAGTCTTTTGTGAGTGGGGGAGAAAGAAAAGATCTTGTTAACCTCTCCTAGGATGTTGCTACCAGTGTTGTCTTTGACTTTATGGCTGGCCTGGGCTTACAGGTTCAAACAGGACTGAAGTTGGTTCTCTTCCTCCTCTTCCATAGTTTGTGTGACTTCACCATGTGTGACTTCACCAGGTCTAGTCCACCAAATAAAGTTAGTTCAATTCCACCCCCACTCCTACACACACACACTGCTAGTGTGTTGGGGCTAGCAATTTTCATTGGCATTGTACCAAATATGGTTAGTCACAAATACACTGGCTAAATAAATAGTTAGCACTATTGAAGTGCATGGTTGCATAACTGGCAGTCTCCCCCACCCCACACATTCTCACAGAAGTGGATGTAAATTTGCAATTTATTAACATGAACCATGGAAAGGATTGCACACTTCTGTACAAAATTGTCATAATGTTTGAAAGGCTTGAGGAAGCATATTTCACAATCTGACAAGTTGTATTGTCTAGCGGTTCATTTAAAATTTTTTTTTTGGCCAAAAATCAGGGAATTGACCCATAGCTTTTGGGGGAAAAATTACAGAGTCCTTCCAATGTGGACTTCATGTGTGCCAGATTTCATAACTGTATGCCCATCTGTACCAGAAATATATAAGGGGTGTGTGTGTCAAAAGGGGTATGCTGTTACCCTTTTCGATGAAGGCAAAGGGCAGATTCCTTCACATGCTGGTGGAATGATGGTCCAGGGAGGGTCTTCAGTTTTAGAAGCTTTTATAAAGTTCTGACTTGAAACAAGCCAGGTTTCACCATTTTTAGCCATTTTAAACAAAAATATCAAAAAACAACACCCCCCCACTATAAAGCAGGGGATTTGACTTAGTCTCTTCAAATTCACTACAGGGTGTTCTGATCCCCTCCTCACATGCATGTGGCATGTTTAGGACCCACCAGTGATTCTGGTTATTTTTTTCGATTTCCCCACTTACCTCTATGGGGGAAAATCCAAATTTAAGTAAGAATTCGGATTTGAATTAGATCGAATTAGATCCAATATCCAACATCACCAGAGCCCATAGAATGCAAATCTGATATTGTCAAATTTGGATTGGGTCGAATCCAAATACAATTTTTTTGAACATGCACAGGCCTGACTGTTGGATTAATTTGGCATTGTATACACGATCAAATGGATTTGTGATTTCCCACATGTATGAGGAGGTTGTTAGGACAGGTATATGATATTGTGGAATGTGTTTGTATTGGTTATTTAGCAAAAATTTCTGCTTTCCTTCAAATTTTGTATTTTGGCTGTGTGGTAGCTCAGTTACTGTGTGTGGATGTTTTTGAATAGTACTCAAACAGGTCCCCCTCACCCAACACTTCTTTTTTATTGGAAAGGAAGCTTTTAGATCTGGTTTACCTATATTTATTCCATATGTTACATTCTAAAGCAAAATATTAGAGAGATTAAGCCTTTGATATGTAGGATTCATATCTAGGGAAATGCATGCTATTGCAGTTCCCAAATAATTAACAAAAGATTGTTGATACTGCCAGTCTCATCCTGGCACAGAACAATTGCTGTTTCATCTGGGAGTGTTTGCTGTTCACACAGGTAGTTTATTACTTGTGCGTCAAATGATACATGTCTTTTAATCGCAGGCAAATCAGCTGTTTCATATTTTGGTAAACCTTTTCCCCTACTTGCTTGTTTAAATTTATAAAATTAAAGTAGTACTGTATGTGTGCCCCATTATTAAAAAAATGAGGGTTATAATTCTGTAACTACATTGTTTAGGTTTTGTTTGTATTCCAGGCTCCTGTGAATTAAAGAAGCTGCAAGTGATCCATTCATGTTCAATAAGTGACCAGTGCTTCAAGTGTTCTTCTATATACTGATATTTGTCAAAGATCCTAAGGGTATCAAGGCTAGGATCAAGCTGTACTTGTATAATTGAATGCACATGAAAATCCAGCAACATAATTGCACAAATTTAGGTAAATGTTCCTCACTCAGGGAAGAATGTGTGAGGCTGGAAGTAGGGCATCACAAGTAATGGTAGCTTCAGGTCAGGCTCTCTATCCTCTCCCTGTAACACTTAATTAGACAGTGTCATCTCTCTGTCCTGCTACACATCATTGGTGCTGCTGCAGAGAAGTATGAGGAAATATCTTAAACAAGTCTCATGAAGAATTGTGGTGAGAAATTGCAATAGGGCAGCTATTACTGGTGACAGTCCCAGGTCTGATATCACATCTCATTTCACACTTTTGAGGGAACTCAGTCTAAGATGAACAGAAGGAGAGGAAAAACTGTGCCACATCTAAAAAAAGGACATTGTAGAACTAGAAAACGTGCAGAAGAGGGCAACCAAGATGATCAGGGGCCTAGAGCACCTTTCTTATGAGGCAGGGCTACAACACCTGGGGCTCTTTAGTTTAGAAAAAAGACGACTGTGGGGAGGCATGATAGAGGTCTATAAAATCATGCATGGTGTGGAGAAAGTGGATAGAGAAATTCTTCTCCTCTCCCATAACACTAGAACCAGGGGTCATCCCATGAAATTGATTGCCAGGAAATTTAAGACCAAAAACGGAGATACTTTTTCTCACAACACATAATCAACTTGTGGCATTCTCTGCCACAAGATGTGGTGACAGCCAGCAACCTGGATGGCTTTAAGAAGGGTTTGGATAACTTCATGGAGGAGAGGTCTATTAACAGCTACTAGTCAGAAGGCTATAGGCCACCTCCAGCCTCTAAGGCAGGACACCTCTGAGTACCAGTTGCAGGGGAGTAACAGCAGCAGAGAGACCATGCCCTCAATTTCTGCCTGTAGGCTTCTAGTGGCATCTGGTGGGCCATTGTGTGAAAGAGGATGCTGGACTAGATAGGCCTTGGGTCTGATCCACTGGGCTGTTCTTATGTACTCTGCTTATTAAAACCAATGTTGTCAGAGCAAGCAGTGACAACCTTGCTTCTAGTTGCTATGCTGCATTTACCTCCACAGTCACATCCTTCCAGAGATGCAGAAGGCAGTCTTACAACCTTAAGTTACCCTAGCATCACTCAAATCGTGATCTGAAGTTTAATCAATTGAGGGATTTTCCTGAAGTTGTCTTAGTCCTGTCCAATGGTATCAGGTCACCCTACCCGCCTTAAGAGGAGCAGCAAGACTGTATTATATTGTGCAATGCCCTCCTGTAGGAGATGCATTCCCAGCCCCTTTTAGTAAATGGGCTAAAATACATATCTGGTGATCTGCTGCTGACTGCTTATGTTTCACTTTAATTAATTTTAAATTTTGCTCTTGTGCCTTGCTTTATTAGTTTAGTTGCTTTGTTTATTTAAACCTCTTTGTAAATTAAAGTTGAAACATGATATACAAATACTGTGAGTAAATAAAAAATTTAGGGTGTTTGCCAAGATGTATAATTGGCTCCCCTATGCAGCACTACGCTTGCCCTACCTTGAGAAAACCTTAAGGTAAAAAATGAAAGCTAATTAGAGCCAGTAAGTGCTCCTTTTCCCTAGTATCTTTTCAGAGATTTGTTAGGAAAGCAATTCTGTGGTTGACAGAAGAGACTATGGAAAGAATTCCTGAAGATCTTCAGATGCAGAAAGAACTTTCTAAGCAATGATATTCCATTACTTATGCGACACCGTGCATGATTCATAAAATAAGACTCAACATGCAAAAAAAGAAAAGGATAAAAAAGACAATCCTCAAATTTTACTAGTGTCTTTGAAACAGTAAAATATCTTTCTCAAATATATTGTTGTGGAGCAATTTTTTCCCTACCAAATTTCTAGACCTAAGACAAGTGGGGATGAGAGGTGTTAAGCAGATTTCCTTTTTTCTGGGTAAAAGGTCGTCAGCATTAGTTCTGTTCATTTCATTTGTCTCACAGTCAGCTGTAAAAATTGCTGGTCCATAGATCAGTTTAAGAATCACAGTGTAAACAGACAGCATTTTAAGGCTGTGATTGTTATTACAATCTTAAAAGTATCTGTAGACACTCAGTAATGAAATATTATGATAATCTGTAATGAATGACATGCAGAATGTATTTCTGGCATTGAAAGGGTAAACACATGTTTAAAAATATGGGCTGACGTGATAAGAAAAACTTTCATCATCACATCATCCATTTGTTATAAAATGTTAGTTTCGGGATTCAGCTTGTGATCTGATATTCCTAGGCAAGGGTCACAGCAGCCATGCTCTTGAATGTAATTGACCCTCATTTGCATGGGTAACTGGGTTATTTCTACTGTTTAGATGTTAGGGGTTCACCGAGAAAGCTCAGATATCAGAATATGTCATGCAGAATAATATATTAAAGTGGATCTAATTGTTGCATTAGAGAGAGAGGTTGAAAAAACAAACAACCAATCAATTTATAAATGGGCAATATGGAGTTTCCTGTTCAGATTTTGTGTATGGTTTTTCTTGTACAGAGCTACTGGATTCAAATCTGTTTGGGTATTTTTGTGTTTGCATGATGCGCTTCAATAATCTTCTTGTAATCTCATGATAAACTGCTTAGTTTGATATAGAATATCATACATCACTCAAGCATGCTATTATGGCGGTAAAGTCAGTCTCAGTTTATAACATGCTTTCAAAGGATGTACTACAGCAGCTGTGTAGCTATCATTGCATTAACCTAATCAACCCTCTTCTGAAAAGGGGGCATATCCCAGATTAACATTTTTAAAGCCTTGCCATTATCAACAGTGCCACTGGGTCTGCACATTTGAAAGGTTTTTAATCATTTTACATCTCTTTGTGTACTGATAACGCTTCCTCATTTATATAATTGCTTTTTGTTTCATCTCTTTCCTTTCTTTCTTTCTTTCTTTCTTTCTTTCTTTCTTTCTTTCTTTTTTGAAGTCTTGCTTCAGACCTTGCTAACCAGTGTTGAGGTGATATGTTCATCCAGAGCAGCTCCAACCTGGTTGGTCAGATAGACTGTGTTTTGCCGACCCCTTGGTGCAAGTGCTGATTATTAACAAAGCAAGCCAAAGAACCACTGGGAGCTCCCCAGTGCGTTCTTCAACTTTGGAATAGAGCTTTGGACTGGTTACAGAAGGAAGAAGCATGCTTTCTGTTGCTGTGTAAACTCTGACCATATCATCTGGTATCTTGATGTTCTGATTGTGGTACTTGCTTTCCCCATGTTGGCAAGCTGCATTTTAAATAACAAAAACATAATTGGAATATATGCCTGTGCTTTTTAAAATAAAATGAAAGTTTTGGCAGTCTTATCAAAGAGATTTCATTTTAAAGATTTTTCTTTGTGTATTATTGTCAGTCTTTGGCTTTTTAAAAACAAAATTACCAGTTTTCTTCTACTACTATTTACATACCACTTTTCAACAAAAGTTCACAAAGCAGTTTAGGAGGAGGAAGAAGAAGAATATGATGAAGAAGATAATGATGATGATTTCCTACCCCCCAAAAGGCTCACAATCCAAAAAGAAACAGTGTAGATACCAGCAATAGTCACTGAAGGGTTGAATTTCTAATAGCAGAAAAGGCCAGGGTCAGGGGGTATCGCTAATCTTCAAAGTCTTGGGTAATCTTACTAACAGAATATCAACCATCATTGGTTATGGAGGCACTTGCCATGGCTCTGGATAGGCAATTGTCCTATTTTAGTTAATGAGTGAATTTATTTATTATTCAGTTTTTATACAACCTTTCATAATGCATCTCAAGGTGGTTTACAAAAGTTAAAATACAATAAGATTCCATAAAAGTTACATTTAAAACCTTGAAAACAACCAAATATTAAAACCATAAAACACCAAGAAACAATGAAAAAGAAACTGAAAAACCAAGAAAGCTGAAAAACCAGGCAACCTCTAGAAAGTAAAAGCCTGAGTAAATAACAAGATCTTGAGTTGTTATTTAAAAGCAGCCACAGCTATCACACAGCAAATGTTCACTGGGTAACAACAGAGAACACCCTGTCCTGTGTGTACAACAATCTAGCCTCTCTCCACGTTGACACACGGAGCAAAGGCAATCTTTTTGGGTGGGCAGAAACCATTGGAAGCAGGCGGTCCTTCAGGTATCCAGGGCCCAAACCATTAAGCTCTTTAAAGGTAATAACTAGCACCTTGAATTGGATTGGGGGGGAAATTGGCAATCAGTGCAGCTCTTTCAGAAGGGCTGCAGCTGGAGCACTAGCCGAAGCTGTGCAAAGGCACCCCTGGCCACCACCTCCACCTGAGCATCCAAAAGCAGAGCTGGGTCCAGAAACATGCCCCCAAGCTGCATATTTTCTCTTTCAAGGGGAGTCCAACCCCATCCCGTGCTGGTTGAACCACCCTATCCCAATTGGCTTTCCTCCTCACCAACAGCACCTCTGTCTTGTCTGGATTCAGACTGTTTGCTAGCCCACATCCAGCTGACCACCGCCTCCAGCCCCCAGTTGCGTACATCCACTGCTTCCCTAGGATCTGATATCAGGGAAAGGCAGAGCTGAGTTTCATCTGTGTATTGATGACACTTCAGCCCAAACTTCCTGAAGACCTCTCCCAGCAGTTTCATGTAGATGTTATACAGCATGAGGGACAATACTGAACCTTGCAGAACCCCATAGGCCAGATGCCAGAGAGTCGAGCAGAAGTCCCCCAGCACCACCTTCTGGAACCTTCCTCCATGAAAGGACCAGAACCACTCCAATGCACTGTCCCCAATCCCTCTGCCTGAAAGGTGGTCCAGAAGGTTACCATGGTTGATGGTATTGAACGCTGCTAAGAAATCCAGCAGAACCAACAGGGACACACTACCCCTATCTAGTTCCTGATGTAGGTCATCCACCAGGGTGACCAAGGCAGTTTCAGTCCCAAACCAAGGGCAAAAGCTAGATTAAAAAGGGTCTAGATAATTCGTATCATCCAAGACCCTTTTCATTTGCACAGACACCACACGTTCTACCACTTTGCTTAAAAAGGGAAGATTTGAAACAGGTCAATAGTTATCAAAGTTGTTGGAATCAAGGGAGGGTTTTTTAGTAGTGGTCTTAGCACCACCTGCTTGAGGCTCAATGGCATCTTGCCCTCCTTTAGTGAAGCAATAATAATTGGCTCCAACTACTTACCTGTCCTTTCCCTGGCAGATTTTACTAGCCATAAAAGGCCAGGGTCCAGAACACACAATGTTGCCCGCACACTGCCGAGGATCTTGTCCACTTCATCAGGCTACACTAACTGAAAAGAATCCACCACAGTCTGACCAGATGGTTGCCTAGACACATCGCCTGAAACTGCCAAATCCCTGGAGTCCAGATGGGCATGGATGTGAGCAATTTTATCTGCGAAGTGACATGCAAACTGGTCACAGTGGACTGCTGATGGTTCATCACCCAGGGGCCTGTGTGAAACAATGATTTTGCCACACTAAACAGCTCCACTGGCCTACACTGGGCAGATGCAATGGAAGCGGAGGAAAAAAATTTCTTCACCGCTCTCACTGAGTAGTCCCTAAAATGGGCTCTAGCCTGTGTTTGGTCAGATTCACTATGAGTCTTCCTCCAACATCACTCTAGCTGTTGTCTGAGTGTCATCACCCTAAGCTCTAAGGAGAACTAAGGAGCAGAATGGGCTGGAGAGGGTGTTTAGGAGCAACCATGTCAATAGCCTGGATTGTCTCCATATTCCAAAGATTTACCAGGGCCTCGACAGAGTGACCAGTTCTGAACACTGGAAACTTCTCAAGGGCTCTCTAGAAACAGAGCAGATCTATAAGCCTTCGCAGGTGGACCATTCTAATTGGTCCACCACCCCTGCAGAGGTTGGTCAAAGCAGTCAAACTAAATCCCACCAGATGATGATCTTTCCATGACAAAGGAGTTACAACAAATTTCCCCACCTGCAGATCATTCAGTTCCTGGTTAGCAAAAACCAGGTCCAGCGTATGTCCCACCACGTGAGTAGGATCTGATATTAGTTGAGATAGGCCCATGGTTGTCATGGCAGCCATGCAGTCCTGAGCTGCTCGTACTAGCGGGGCTTCGGCATGGACATTGAAATTCCCCAAGACAATAAGTCTAAAGGAACCCAACACCACCTCTCTTGGAGAGAGATGGAGGTGCAGCGGGGTGGTCGGTCCACTAACAGAATCCCTGTCCTATCTCATAGATTTGCCTTCAGGGACAAACACTTAAAATTCTCATATCTAAGTGGGCATCTGGAGAGGGGAATGAACTCAAACCAGATGACTGCAGCTCCTCCTCCCTGACCCAGCCCCGAAGTCCAGGGGTAAGAGCGCCTTTGTACTCAAACGTGGTATATAAAGGCATGGTCTTAGTTCTGTTCTGTTTATTAATTCACAGTTACATCAACAGAGTTTTTAAGGCTTGATAGGCATAGGGCTCTGTTAGGAGTAATGCAATACTATCCCCCCCCCCAAAAAAAAGTGTATAGGCATAGATTTATGTTTTGTACCTGGGCAGTACTTTTTTTTAACACTGTGGTTTCAACGGTCTTTAGAAACAACTGTATAGGAATGACTCAAGGCAAACCTGCTCATTTCAAAAGCAGAAACTCTGTTCTTAGATAAGAAACTTTTGGGGTAGAAGATGTGGTTTATCTGAAATTATACAGTAAGTCAACAGCTGAAGTAGACTGATATGAATTAGTTTCCTGTACATGACCTTATTGACTGAGAACCTGAGAATCTAGTCATTTATTTATTAGGTAAGTAGTGCCAAGTTGCTCATAGAACTCAATTGCTGTGTTTGGCTTTAGTCTTAGACATTGAGGCTGTTCTCACGCACAGGCAAAACTTGACTAATGAAGCCTAGCCCAGTCTTGCCTGCAAGTGAGAACCATCGAGATCATGCCCAATCCTGGTGGCATCTCTGCGGCAAACCTGTCAAGCCAGCCAACCTCTTCATTTCTTCATCCAAACAAATCCTTTCACTGTATTGAACCAGTTTCTAATGCAGATAGTCCCAACATTTAGAACTAGCTCAAGCAGATATATTAAGGCCATTCACATGAACTTTTGCTGGACCAGGGAGCATGGGCAGGGGAAAAGCAGGAGAGCACCTACCTCCCCAAATGATCCGTGGCGATCCCATTCATGCGGCTTGTGTGCTCACACAACCGGTGCTGACACGTGGCATTCTAAAAACCAGGAAAATGCATTCCGGCCTCCAGATATCCCATGATGCTCCTCACAACAAGCACGGCACATTGAGGGATCTCCCCCTGAGTTGGGTGCTCTAGATATCCAGCTCTGTGCATGCAGCCCAAGCATATATATGTAACCCTATAACTAGGTAAAAGGGCACACTTACGCCCTTTTACCCAGGTAAAAGGTCAGGTAAATTTCCTGGGGATCGACTTTGATTCCGGGACTGGCTTTGATTCTGGTGCTTCACACAAGCAGATGTACCCAGGTAGGCCGGATGTGAGAGTGATCTGGCTGCGACATCTGTCACCCCTTTGATCACCAGGGTTGATTTGGCTGATCTGACTGGCTAAGCAGGTGTCCCCTTCCTCCATCACCACTCCATGTGCGTCCCTCCCGACGCTGCACGCTTGGTGGAGGAGGACGGCCATCCCAGATAAGAGTGTACCATTCTTCAGTCAAGGGTATATGATAGCTGCACTCTTCTGCTAGAACCTCCAAAGAAGCCCAGGTAGGCCTGCTCGTGTGAACAGTCATATTGTCTACTGTGTTAACTCATTTTTATTTTCAGGATCATCAAACTTTGCTGTTCCCAACTACATATTACTGGGGTTGCAGTAGCTGAAAAGGACCAAATACTTCACACAGTTGTGCAAGGCTGCTTAAGATCTACTGGCATTCTATAATTTTATTAATGACCTATTCATTACTGTTCCTCTAAATAGGTTCCTCTCATTAGTCATGTATACAGGCAGGCAGTTCTATGCCAATTTTTTTGTAGCTGGGGCATGAAATCTGGTAAATAAGAATTCTCTTTGGCCTGGCCTTCATTTGGCAAAATGATGCTTTGTATCCCCTCACTGTAGTTTGAGTGACATGATTGAGCTTTTTTATAATCTAATATTAAGCCATCTGCAGTTCACATTTTACTGGCATCATTGTCACTATGAGTAATTGTAATAATGGTAGACCTCTTGACTTCCACCCATGCTGCAGAATGAGTAAAGCAGCCCTTATCCTGAAGAATGTATAATATGGAAGATAATTACATTACAAGATCTTCTAGGTCTGTGAAAACGTAGGCTGCCTTTCCATCTATCTCTTGTCTGTTATCCATACTACTTGGTTATTGTCCAACTGTCCATCCATTATACCGTTTGCCATACAGATACTCTTTATCCTGCCCCCCTGAATTGAAGGAAGAATTTTTAAACTCTTCCTTATAATTATAAATACATTTAAATGCGTTTATACTTTCTAAAAGGACAAAAATAGCAATGTTGATGGTGTTGGTTTCTTTGTCCTACACATAAGTTCCATTCTCAATGCTTTGAGAAACAAAGCAGTTGGCAAGGAATGAATCTGAGCAAATTCAGTTACCTGTATATGGTGTTTATTTCAATTGTGGATGAGGGTTTAGGTCAAAGGCATCATGGAAGAGGTAGCTTTTTGAAGGAAAATGGACATTTGCATAAGTAATTGAATGTCAGAAAGTAGGATATTTTGATTCTAAAAGTATGTGGATATTGTGGTATAAGCTGTTATCACAGCTACGAAACTGGTTTCATAAGCTTTTGTCTTTGAATTTGAAGAAATAAAGGTGTCATATTCTATTTAGTTATCTCTTGTGTTTTGGTGTTTGGATGTTTTGTCCCAGTGGAGATCCTGTAGAGAGTGTGCGGGGTGGAGTCAGAAAGAAAAAGGAGGGGAAGGAGAAACAAGTTGTTGAGTAAGAACTAATCTGCCTACTTTCCTTTCACTATCCCTACAACCAGACTAAATTTGGTCCAAATCGGTTAGGAAGCTCACAAGTTAGCCCACTTGCATCTCAAACGTTCATGTGCCCACCATCTTGAATTGGGGTGGATGACATCATCACAAACTATGTGTTTGAGGTGTCCTTATGTGTCCTTACAATTGTACCAAATTTGGTCCAGATTGATTAGACAGTTCACAAGCTAGCCCGCTTGTGCCTGAGACATTCACACGTCTACCATCTTGGATCAGGGTGGATGGCATCATTACAAACTGCACCATTGAGGTGTCCTTATGTATCACTTACTACAACTATACTAAATTTGATCCAAATCAGTTGGACAGTCCACAAGTTAGTCCACGTGTCTCAAACGTTTATGCTTCAGCCATCTTGAATCTGTGTGGATGAAATAATCACAAACTATGCTGTTGAGACATCCCTGTGTGTCATTCACTGCATCTGTATCAGATTTGGTTAATATCAATTGGACAGTCCACAAGTTACACCACTAGTGCCTCAAACATTCGTGTGTCTGCCATCTTGAATCGGGGTGGATGACATCATCATGAACTATGCTGTTGAGGCATCCCAGTGTATCCCTACAACTGTACCCACTTTGATTCATGTTGGTCCAGGTATTGTGAAGTTGATAGTGGGGGGACACACATACTTAATGCTGGATGATCTCATAAGCCCACTGGAAAAT
Source organism: Hemicordylus capensis (assembly GCF_027244095.1). NCBI lineage: Eukaryota > Metazoa > Chordata > Lepidosauria > Squamata > Cordylidae > Hemicordylus > Hemicordylus capensis. Next base: position 411,806,380 of record NC_069658.1, read on the forward strand.
AGGCTGAAAAATGGAGTTTCTTCTGATTAAACCCCTGCTAACTGGGCAAAGAGGCACCTTTTACCGTGGTGATTCTCTTTATTTAGCAGGGAGAGAGTAACTGGCCCTATCCACCCCCAGCACAGTACTTCCAGTGACTGTTGCTGGTGTCTATCTTTTTAGAATGTGAGCCCTTGGGGGACAGGGTTCCATCTTATTTGTTAGTTATTTCTCTAAGTAAACCAACCTGAGCCATTTTTGGAAGGGCGGTATAGAAATTGAATTAATAATAATAATAATAATAATAATAATAATAATAATAATAATAATAATAAATAATTCCCCCAGTGAGGCACTACCTTGGCGTGGTTGTGGGGCTTGTGTGCTCTGAGGAAGGTGAGAGCTATGCCAGAGCTCCACCCATACTGGACAGGTCTCACCAGAGGAGCCAGACAAAGAGTGCCTCTCCCATCAACAATATGGTGAGACGTAACTTTAATAAATCTATACCGGATCGGTCGTCACCCAGGTCAACAAGGACCGCGCCAGGTGCTATAGTCCCTGGACATCTGGTGGCAAGTGGGCAACAGGACTCAGGATCTTCAGTTGAGCAACCAGGGCTGGAGACTCAAGGTTACTGGAAGAAACATCGCTTAACCGAAAAAATATATATGAAAACTGCCAACAAGGAAATAATGATCTGCTGTTACAAGTCTAGTCCAACTAGAAGAGGTTATTTAAAAAGAATGTACCAAATTTGGAAAGAGAAGCATCGAGTTACAGAAATAACAGAACAAAGGCTAGCAGACCAGAGAAGATTCATAATCAGAAATAAAGTATTCACAGGAGTTGAGCTGGAAGAACTGCAAAGAACAACACAGGCTCAAAATATGGAAGAAGAATTACCACCAATTGAAGAAGTTGCTCATGCGCAGGTGGAGGAGGTGTTGGAAATCGAGGATGCCACTGTTGCTGAACTGTTTCAAAATCAAAACCAGGCAACCGCCCCTTTGCCTTCACCTTAAAAACCCGAATGCCGTTTAACAGAAAAGCAACAAGAACTAAAGCAAAAAATAACTGAGCACATGAACCAAACAACCACCAGGAATGTGCTCCCTAGTGAAATAAGAGCCTCCCCATCTCTGACAGCTTTTAAAAAGTCTTTTAAAAAGTCTTTCACCCAAGCTTTTAATTTATATTGTTATAATGGTTTTGATGCTATTTTAAAATATTGTTTTAAATTTTTAAAATTCTTCTAATGTTTAAAACATTTTGTTTTTGTTTTAACTAATGTTTTACTTTTTTGTTTTTATTTGGTCCATTTAATTAATCCAAGTGGTCTTGGGACCGACACACATTGCTAGTCACATGCTCAATTTAGTCTTCTGCTCAGATCAGGGAGGTGTTCGGGGTGCCTGTGATTTTCTCATTGTCATGGATGGACTATCTCTTGGTTAAGGTTCAATGGATTGACAAGTACAATCCACCTCTGCATGGGTGAAGGACCTATTAGGATGGTCCACCCAACAATGTTATTGGATCCAATAGAATTCCAAGCCTTGGAGGGTTTTAAGGTTGGTTCTGCCAGAGATCCTGTTGATGATATGATTTGTCGGGAGATGACTTAATCTCCCTAAATGTTTTCTTGGAAGCGGCATTGGGCTGGATGAGGGAGAACAAATTGAAGTTGAATTCAAACATGACGCAGGTACTTGTGGGAGGCTGCAACTTAGAAAGTGGTTTAGATCTGCCTGTTCTGGATGGAGTTACACTCCCCCTGAAAGATTAGATACGTGGTCTGGGAGTATTTCTGGACCCAAATCTCTCCCTTATATCTCAGGTTGGCAGTGGCCCGGAATGCTTTTTATGAGCTTCGGCTGATGCACCAGTTGCACCCATTTCTTAAGACAAACTACTTAAAACAGGGGTGTTAATGCTGATAACATCCAGGCTTGACTACTGCAATGCTCTCAATATTGGACTGCCTTTGTAAATAATTCAGAAACTGCAACTGGTGCAGAATGCGGCAGCCAGGTTGTTCTCCAGGGCCACCGGTAGAGACCACCTTACTCCTATTTTAAAAGAACCACACAGGCTGCCAGTTATTATTATTATTACATTTATATCCCACTCTTCCTCCAAGGAGCCCAGAGCGGCGTACCACATACTTAAGTTTCTCTTTCACAACAGCCCTGTGAAGTAGGTTAGGCTGAGAGAGAAGTGACTGGCCCAGAGTCACCCAGCTAGTATCCTGGCTGAATGGGGATTTGAACTCGGGTCTCCCCAGTCCTAGTCCAGCACTCTAACCACTACACCACGCTGGCTCTGCGGGCAAAATACAAAGTGCTGGTTATTACCTGAATGGCTTGGGCCGGGTATTTATGAGAACGCCTTCTTCTTCATGAACCCCACCACCTTTTAAGATCATTGGGGGAAGTCTGGTTTTGAGCCCCGAGGCTCTAGAACACACTCCCGAATGAAATCAGAATCTCCCCATCTCTGGTTGTTTTAAAACAACTTTTGAAAATGCACCTGTTTCATCAGGCTTTTAGTTTATGATGTTTTAAAGTTTTATTTATGGTAAAACTAATGTTTTAGTTGCTGCATGTTTAAATTGTAAATTGCCCTGAGATAGGAGAGTATATAGGAGAGTATATAAATGCATTACACAAACAAACAAACAAGTTTGTAGTATCTTGGGAGGTAGGAGGTGGGAGAGGAATTAATCTATGTATTCTCTGCAAGTGTATTTGAGACTTTAAAACCTTTGCAATCTTAAGGTAAATGTTGCTGGACTCTCTGTTGAGACTCCCAAGACCTAAAACCCGAGTCAAGGAAAAAAGGCAGGCTTTGTAGTAAATGGGGAGCAATAGCTTTGAGATGGGTGCAAAACAATAATTCTTAGGAGGAGTAGGATGTAGATGGGTGAGGTATGACTGGCAAAATGAAGTGCAAACTAATAATATTTTTGGATTTTATTAATAATAATCTTGATGGTTAAACTCTGCTGCCTTATTTAGGGTCCAGAAACAATTATAACTCAGTTGTCTGAGAAGTGTCTTGCCTATATATGAGGTTAATCTCCCTTCAGAGGATGTGGTCAGTGAGATAACAGAGTGAGTGGCTAATTTATTCTAGTCTTGTCGGGTTTTTTTCTAAATCATGCACAGTCAGCTTGATCTGGGAACTCTGCATGTGGAAGTCAATATGCTTTCGGGCTTTTGCCATCAACTTAATGTCACTGCTGTATATACAATCTCATTGCATATGTGGAGGTGAATTGCATTTTTCCCCTTGTGGATACAAAAATAGCTTGAGGGCAGAGATTCTGGATTGCAAAAATGATCTGTAGTAAAAGGTTTGAGCATCCCTTCTCCCAGCACCACTACTGTGATCACATTTACAAAACTCCTGACTGTATTTCAGTGTTGATAAACAAAAAATGGTAAGGAGACAAATTGCAGATTTCTGATGTCATGTGTAATGTGGCCCTAACACTCAAATCTGCAAGGAAACTGAGCACAAGCTTCATGTGTACACCAGGGTGCTTGTGAAACTTTGGACTGGAGGTTGTAGCTGAAAGTGAGATTAATAGATTCTACCAGCTAATCTTTATACAGTATTAGCAAGGTTGGATTTGACTCAATATTGGTGAAGAAGAAAAGTGATCATCTGAGAAGTGTTGAAGTGATGTCATGTCTGAAACAGTCAGCTGATCTGGCTCATGTCAGAGGTGTCCAACATGAAAACAGGAAATGATCCTTCAAAGCAGATATTTATTTTGTTCTCTTTTAAACAGATCTATTACGTTTATACCAATGACATGGAGTATTCTTTTGGATCTTTCTGTTTCCCCTTTGCTGTTCTTATTTAGGCTGACAAAATTTAGGTGTCTAATTCTGCACTTATGTGGTTAATAATAGGCAATAAGGCCTGAAATGTTTTACTGTAACACTTATCAATTACTTGTATTGTCCAGTCCCACTATTTGATTGAACAAGTTTACTTTGTACTCATTTAACTCGCTTCTGTTGTTCAGCACTTGCTAAAAGCAAATGGCCTTTATTCTTGGTTATAAATAATTATTGAAAACTAGCTTGCATTGAGGTGATAAATCTGTGCCTGGGTTTTATAACCTCACATTGCAGGTGAGGGTTCACATGAATTGACACTTCACCTCAGGATGAAGGGTTCTGGGCCAGCCTTCTCCCTCATGCATTAGTGTTTTATTTGGAGATATTTTTGTTTGTTCATATGGAAGAGCATTCAGTCATGTGGTCACCCTCTGTTAACATAACACCTCCTGTGGTCTAAAGCGATATAGCCCAGATGCACGTTTACCACCTGAATGAGAAGCAGGCCCAAAATAACCTAACCTTTTCAGTTGGTTATGGGCAGAGTGTTCTTAGTAACCTGACCTTGCTGAATGAACACATTGGACATCTTGATTTTGGTTATGTTCAGTGTGAAATTAAAGTACTATGTGCTCAGTTATTTCAGAAAATGCAGACATCAGGTCTGGAATGAGATTTCTTGGTCAAACTAATTTAGTATTGTTGAACATAATCTGATGTTCTTGTTCGCAAAATTGCATATTGGACAAATAAATATTATTTGTCACCAACTCTGGATCAGCACATTTTTGGAATATATATAAACAGCAGTATTGAACATGGTCAGTAGTTTGCCATGTAGCAATGCAAATCTTCAGTAGTGATGAAATGCAGTGAATTTATATAGCAGACAACAGGAAAGGATAACAGTGAAATCTCTTTTATTTTGTAACTTAATTTACAGTGTAGCAACTGATAATTAGCTAAAATTAATGAGCAAGAACTTGAACGACGTGGCTAAGATGCCACGTAATGTTTTCTGGCAGTTTATGATAAGGATTCCCTCTTCCTACACTCCCTGTTTAGTTATCTTGTTTGATTTTGTATTTAAAATCCTTTAATAAAAAGTTTCAATTACATATGAAAAAAACATTTTTTAGTTTAGAATTTATTTTTTTAAAAGTGCATGATATTAAAACTATTAATCTCTAGAGGTAACAACTCTCTCTTCAGCCTAGACAGATATCTCCCACATCCCTTCAGAACCCAAGACTTTGATTCCATTCTCATTTTTATTGCATAGCCCATTTCTGCAGTTGAGCTATACCACCATGAGGTTATCCTACAGCTGGTTTTACATTTGTTGACACAGCAGAGAATAAAGAGTTGAGGCATACACTTTGGAATGAAATGGACCACAACTTGAATCTGCAAGAAGGCAGGAGTTGCTGCTGATCTAATCTTATAATACCAGGCTGTCCTGGAGAAAATATGGAGTAAGGCTCCATATCCACATCTGCCCATTTTCTTCGGGTTTGCTACACCCTGACTCTGAACAGGAAGCAGTAGGATACTGCTGCCTTATGGTTATTGCCTCACACCTCATGGAGGTTCTGTTATTTCCTGAAGGCAAGAGCCCATGAGGCCTGGAAGAAAAGGCAAAGCAATAATTGCACCTAGGAATTGACAGGAAATTATTTCATTCTGCACAATGGTGGTATAAACTGAAATTGGAACTGAATGGCTTCTGCTTTCCTCATCACTGTGACTAATAATGAACAGAATCAGGCAAGGAATCTCAGATAGAATACCTATTTATAGTACAGTATGCATAAAAAGAAATAGCTTGTTGGTTTATGAATGCAATACAAGCAAATCAAAATGGAGTTTGTATGTTTATTTGAAAGCAAATAATCAGTTAATCACAGATTTACAGCTCATTGTCTAAAAGCTCTTTTGTATTTTTCCATTTAGTTGGCCAATAGTTGAAAACCTGTGTACCTAAGTATTCAATAAGAGCTCTGGTTTTATGTATAATTGCAAATGTTAAAAATGGATATCCATGTAAGCACTGACAGTGTTAAGAAGTAATTGGTTATGTATCCTCTGTGGAAGTAATATAACTGAAGTCTTAATTAGAAATTAATATCTGCTTTTTAAAATTGGGAATGTACACTAACAACTGCTGAAGGAATTCATTTTATTACAGAGTGTCACTTGAGGCAGAATTTTGACAGGAAAGTTTAAAACAAATCTGATAGACCAAATATTCATGCTGTTGTGCTAATTCTGTGGTTGGTGTATGCCTTGAATAAATTAATCATTTATAGAAGTACTTGAAGCAGAAAGATTAGGCTTCCCATTGGGAAAAGTATTCCTGAAAATGGAGAGAGTAACTTTGGTTTCCTGAAACCTCTATTTTGTTAGTTGAGAGAGAGAGAGAGAGAAAGGGAGGGAGGGAGGACCCAGGGACTTCTCTCAGTAGGGTTTCTACAAGCATTTCTACTTTGTTTTCAGATTTGGACAGCAGCTCTTTACTTAGATCTATGTTTAATGATAAAGGCTACTTGGAAATAGCATAATTGGATTTCCTGTTTGATGGCATTAACCATTGCTTTGGCTTAGCTGAGCTCTAATGCCTCTTCTGGTTAAGATATTGTTAAACAAGCAAAGAGAGGGGCTAAACAAGATTTGGCATAGAAGTAAATATTTGTACAACACATTAGTTAAGTGTTTGTGACTCTCAGGTTATAACATTCACACATTTATTTCAGTTAGCATATTTCCTTCACTCTAGCTTGCGTAAGCTTTCAGCTTACAAATGCAAAGTTGGTGCTTTCATGAAAGATTCTGAATGACAACTTCAGGAATGAAATGGACCAGCTTTATCCCTGGTGAAGAACTGTGGCCAGAAATATGTAATGAATTTCAACTGGTTTAGGCTTTGATTTCTGCCCCACCCAATATGTTCAGGGTCCTACTTTGCATTTGAAAAGGGAGACTAAGTAGAAGTGCTCTTCAGGCTGTAGCAGTAGAGTTTGTGGAAAAAATAGTAGATGAACTATTTGCATGATGCTTCAAGCACTTGTACCTGTAGGACTAGAACTTGTCCTACTTCTCAGCTTAAGCACAGGTGACCAACGATTCTTTAGTATTTTTTCCTGTCTTTTCAAGATGCCATCCTATGGCAGCTGAAATTCCTTGGCTTCTGGTTAAGTTTCTGTCTAGTCTTAATATTCTGCAACCAGACAACTTGCTGTCCTTGATATTCTAGCTGCTACCTATTTGCATTTGCTCTTAGTGTACTGTGCAGCTATCTTTTAATTTCCTCTACCTCTTCTGCAATTTCCATTCATTTCAGAAAATTTCCCTAATGGAGTGAGAGACCCATAAACTCAGTGGATTGTATTTTGTAGCCGTTTTAACCCAACAGAAAACTTTAATCCCCATTAGGGTATTTTTGTACATGAAGCGCAGTGAAAATATAGGCAAGATAGAAATTGTATTGGCTGAGGGTGTGGTTCAGCTGACCTGAGAACAGATATTTAAGCCCATCCAAAACAGTCTGAATGCCCCTATAGGACCAGGTTTGCAAGCTTGGGGCGTGATGGTGATTAAAAGTGACTATTAGCAGCATTGACTGATATACCAGCTGCAGCCTTTCCTTGAAAGGTCTCGCCTGGTCCCAGTTACCCATGTCCTGGTCACTTCTAGACTGGACTACTATAACATGCTCTACAGGAGGGCTGCTTTTGAAGAGCTTTTGGAAATCTCCATTGGTACAGAAAGGTGCAGACTATTAGCCAGGACTGCTTATTGGAAGTATATTACCCCAAATTCATTTGACCTACATTGGTTTCCTGTGCATTTCTGTACTCAGTTCGATGATGGTTCTTACCTTCTAAAGACCTACTTTGTTTGGCATGTTCTTTTGTGTGTGTCTCTCATGTGAGAGGAGAACCTCTCCTCATACACTCTGTTCATCATCTGAGGCCATTTAAGGCTTGGTAGCATCAACCAGGAGCATAGCCTTTTCAAGAGTGGCACAGACCATATGGAATGTCCTCCTGTTAGAGGACTCTTTGTCCTCTACACTGTACATATTCAGGCAAGGGTGTGGCTTAAATGTATATATGTATGTATGTATTTATTTCATTTATATACTACCCATGCAAAAATGGGTCACAATGGTTCACAATAAGCCATTAGGAATGACTCTTGTTTTCATAAAAAGGGTTTCTTCCCCTGCTGGCTTAGCTTTTTCTTTTGACTTAGTTGGCATTTTTCACTGTGCTGTTTATTTTCTTAAACATGTTTCTGTGTTTAATGTTTGTTTGTATAGCCTACTTTCCAGTAGGCCTATGTAATTACCTGGCATTCAGTGTCTGTCCATGTGTGTCTTCATCAACTTTGCAATACCTGGACCAATATGAATAAGTACAGCTATAGGGACCTGATGGCACATTTACCTTTACTCTATAGCAGGGTTTCTCAACATGTGGGTCCCCAGATGTTATTGGACTTCAACTCCCATAATCCCCAGCCCCAGTGGCCTTTGGTTGGGAATTATGGGAGTTGAAGTCCAATTACATCTGGGGACGCACGTTGAGAAACCCTGCTCTATAGGGACACATAGGGACACCACAACAGCATAGTTTGTGATGATGTAGTCCACTCTGATTCAAGATGGCGGATGTGTGAACATTTGAGGTGGAAGTGAGGTAACTGTCATGAACTTGCCTGACGGCCGGCACCTAACCAGAGTTTTATGCCCCAGGAGCCAGCAGCTCTGGTTTCAGGTTTCTTGCATGGGAAGAACGGTTCACAAGAGTCAGAATGGTGAAGCCTGGAACTACAGGTCGCAGAAGCTCCAACAACGGTGCAAGCCCAGCTGACGCATTGTTTCCAGCGGTTGCTCACCACCCACGCCACCAGATTTATAGACCTTGGCCTTAATTAATGCTCCACCCCTGCCAGCTGCTAGAGATTCAGTGTCTCTCTTGCTGTCTCCTGAGGAGACGCTGGCTTCTTCGCAGTTCCTTCACTTGCTGTTGCCATCTTTCTTGTCTGCATTCTTGAGGAGTCAAGGGCTGCTCACCCTCTGGCTTGGGGTCTGACCCTTCACCCCCAGGATCCCCTTACATATCTTCCTGAGCTGAAGAGGATGCCCTGGCCCGTCTCAATGATCTCCTGATTCCTGACATCAGACTGTTCTCCTTCAGGTGCCTCCCCACCTACCAGAAGGCTGCCTGCCTCCCACTCCTCTTCACTGTCCTCAAGCAAGGGCATGACAGTAACTTGTGGACTGTCTAACCAATGTGAACCAAATTTGGTACAATTGTAGTGAGTGACACACCTCAACGGCATGGTTTGCATTGATGCCATCCAACCTGATTCAAGATGACACACGTGAACATATGAGGTGCAAGTGGGAACGGATTTGGACCAAATTTGCACAGGTGTGGGGACACATAGGGCTCAAGGGCATAGATTGTAATGATGTCATCTACCTTGATTCAAGATGGCAGACATGTGAGCATTTGAGGTGCAAGAGGGAACCGATTTGGACAAAGTTTGGTGCAGTTGTAGGGACACACAGGGATATCTCAAATGTATAGTTTGATGATGATGTCATCCACCCCATTCAAGATTGATGCTTGAGGTGCAGGTGGGTTAACTTGTGATTATTTGGACTAATTTGGAACAAAAAGGAAAGTAGGCAGATTAGTTCTTACTAGAACAACCTTTTATTCTACTGTTGTAAGCTGTCCTTGGCTGCTTTTGCAAGGAAGGTGGAATATGAGCTTTTAAAAATACAAATAGCTAAATCCTGGTAACTGGACAAGGAGGCACTTTCCAGAATGGTGATTCTCTTCTATTTAGCAGGGGGAGAGCAACTGGCCCTTTTCAACTACAACACATTGTCCTTCCAGCAGCAGCTGTTTGTGTCTTTTTAGACTGTGAACCCTTTGGAGACAGAGAACCATCTTCTTTTTAAAAATTATTTTTTAGGGATGTGCGAAACGTTTTGGGTACAGAACGATCTGTACCTCAAACTGCCCATTTCGGGTGATTCATTGCCGAAATGAATCACCCTCTTGCCCTCCCGAAATGTTTTGGAGCCGAAACTAATCACCCCCATTTCGGCTCAGAATTATTTGTAGTTTTGACCCTCCATTTTGTGGCTGATTAAGTCCTTCTTCCTCCTCCATTTTGCGTTATCCCGCCTTTTTGACTCCTATTGGCTTCAATGCAAAAAGGTCTGATCTGACGTCTACTTGATTTTCAGGTCCCAGGACCAAAAGAGTGGGGTAGGGTGGGGTGGTAGTCCCTAATGCGTGGAGGCTGCCACCCAGATTGCAGAGGGATTGGGCAAAGGGCTGATTTTTGGTGAATTGTTGATGTCTATGCATCTTTAAGGTTTTTCCCCCATAAGGTATAATGGAGGTTTCAGCCGCTCCATAACTGCACTTGGAGGGTGCTGGGGTGGCCCAGAGAGAGTGGTGGTGTAGTGCACATAGGGTGTCAACCACTCCCATGGGTTTCTAACCCATGGGGTACAGGGTTCTGTTGTTTCTGAGGTGTTCTGGGTGTAGATTCTTTGGTAGCAAATGAGAGTGGATTGATGGTTTGTATTGAAAATCTCATCTGCCCCAGATCCCACTTTATGCCCCAAATCTGCCCCAAAGTTTGTAATGTTTGACACTAAAAGTTTGTAAAGTTTGACAATAAAACAACAATTTTTAGTTGAAGTTTCAACTAAACTTCAGAGCTTCCACCCATTAGGCACTACCACCCACCCCACTCTTTTGGCCCTTGGACCCATTTTCTTGATCTGAATCAATTCAGATTAATTTGGATCCGAATTGAATCTGGAGTGATTCGGATGATTCAGATTCGACCCCAAAAACGAATTGGGGGTGTTTCGATTTGGATCCGAATTGAAACACCAAAAATGCAAATTGCACACCCTTATTATTTTTTCTAAACTGCATTGAGAACTTTTTTTTGTTGAAAAGTGGTAAATAAATAATAGTAATAGTAATAGTATCCATTTAAAAAAATACACAGCACAGTTAAGTTCTTGAATCCCTTTGAGGTAAGTGATATATGAATGTGTTTATATTTCCTAGATTCTGCTCTTAGGTTTATGTTTTCCTTTTTGAGGACTAATAAAATCACTCGCAAAGTATAATGAGAAAATTACTCATGGGTAGGGATGTGCCTGAACGGCTCGTGCAGGCATGAGCAGGGCAGGGAGCGGTTCCTTTAAGGAGCAGGTTGCAGGTCCTTACCTGCTTGGCTGCCATCCCACTGTGTTTCCAGGCACGACTTTGCTACAACAAAGGCCGTATGGAGCTGCGGCAGTGTTCCCTGCAGGCTGTGCACAGCATTGGCATGCAGCGCCGGTCATGTGTGTGATGATGCCACGCACAGCCTGCAGGGAACAGCGCCACAACTGCATGTGACCTTTCCTAGAGCCACGCCATGCCTGTAAAAGTGGCAGGGTGGCAGCAGAGCAGATAAGGACCTGCTTACTTGCTCCTTAAGGGAACCACTACCTGCCTTGTCGAACCAGTTTGGCTGTAGGTGCCTGAGCCGGTTCAGCACTTCCCAAAGGAGGCACCAAACTGGCTCATGTACATTTTCCACAGATGTTTACTACTGTGTATGTTAAATCATGTAGTAGCTGTAGTAACGGGAGTAGAATTAATAATAAATAGTGGGATGGTCAGTTTGAAGGCTATTCCCTGAGTAGCACTAGGAAGACTGCAGCCAAAATAGATAATCGGACTGTAAACAAGGCTTTCTGTTTGTATCTCTACACTTTTACATTGACATTATCATTGAGATACCCAAATACAAAGTGGTAAGGACTTAGCTCCGTGCCTTACTACGCAGTCAATCTTTATTACGGCCATGGACCAGCATAGCCTTACTACCCATTGGGTTGGTTCAGACAAATGCCAGCTGTACTGTGTAATCAGAATGGAGTCGTGCGGAGAGGACACCCATCCTGACCTCACTGGAGGACATTCTGATACGCTGTCAGGATGGCCTTTAATCATGTTAGTATGTTAATATGAGTTGCCCCTCTAAACATAGTCCCCAAACCCATGGGGAAATCAGATGAACACTATCCTTATGTGATTAAAGGCTGTCCCGACAGCATCTTGAGACTCCCTCCAGTGACGTCAAGGCAGGCACACTCTCGGCATGATCCTGTCCTAAGCAGCTGGTGTTTGCCTGAACTGGCTGATTGTCATACACCACTCAGACTCTTAAACCTACATCAAATCTCTGTGTTCATGTAAAATATTTTATTTACCACCCATTAATTTAGTAGGAGTTCATGGTATGTAAGAAAGGAATAAAAGTAAAGTGTGCCGTGGAGTTGTTGTCGACTCCTGGTGCCCACAGAGCCCTGTGGTTGTCTTTGGTAGAATACAGGAGGTGTTTACCATTGCCATCTCCCACGCAGTATGAGATGATGCCTTTCAGCATCTTCCTATATTGATGCTGCCCAGTATAGGTGTTTCCCATAGTCTGGGAAACATACCAGCGGAGATTCGAACCGGCAACCTCTGGCTTGCTAGTCAAGTCATTTCTCCACTGTGTCATTAGGTGGCTCAACAAAGGAATACTTCATATGTATTCTGGTTTTGCCTCATTAATAAATCTTTCCTGTTGCCAAAAGATACATATTATGTTTTTAACTTAATAGAATTTAATGTAACAGATTATTAATCCATGGTGGTAGGAGGTTTTCTGGTCACATATTCTTGCTCTAAATAAAAATGCAATACGATTTCAACTTATTAATATCAAATAAGTTTATGTAATTTTTTTTGTGGATCTATTTTGGGAGTCCCAAGTTGATCTTGTACTATTCAGGTATATTTTCTGAAAAATCAAAATTACATTACATTCAAATAGAAAATTGATCACAATTGAAGTAATCCAACAACCACTGGAGAACCAAAGTTGTTCAGCCCTGGTCTAGAAACATACAAAGCTCAGGGTCCCCACACTGCTTAGAAATCCGAGAGAGTGGGGGAGGATCATGGTATACTAGGCCTTTTTTATCTGGAGACTATAGATCTGCCTCTCCTCATAATTAGAACTGCCTTGCAGTAAACTCTAAGTACTTACCATGTAGCTAGTGGTCATATGAATCCACACCAAGTTGGAATCCTGCAAGTATCTTAGTGATGGTGTGTGTATTTCCCTTGCTCTATGTGGCAAGTGGTCCCTTCCATGACTGTAGACCAAGTGGATACTATCACTACAGTGTGAATCTCCAGGATCCCAATGAACAATCTAGGCAGCCTCTGAGTAGGGCCATCCTTGTGATCAGTGTAATATGTGTAGTGGCCCTTATTTCATAGGTTTTTGAGCTTTCCATTGGGTACTTCAGTAGTACATGGTTTTGACTTGCTAATTTCCTTAGGACTCACACTGTGCATTAAGCATCTGTGTGGGATAATCTCATCAGTTAAAGGCTGTATTAGAATATTGTCTTTATCCTTCTGCTTTATCCCTTTCTTGCTCCACTGATAACAGCAGTACATCTATGCCTTCGATATATATTCATAAACAAGTTGGGAGATTTAGTGCAAATTCTCTAAAATCTATTAAGATATCTAGACTTTTAAAATTGCTGTTACTTGGCTTTTCTGGGTTGTTTAAATTGTTTTATTGATTTAATTGAATTTGCTAAAAGAGGAAACCAGGCAGTCCCAAAAATTAATAATGCACAGGCATTGGTAATTCTTTTATTTGTGCAAGGAAAAAGGGGCTATTCTAGCTGATTGACAGTGAACATGTATTATGGTCCTGTAGACCATTATGATCACTTTCAAGGTTTGGGGGGCATTGCTGAAGACCTGGAGAATAAGGTACAGGAGAACCTTGTTATCACAGTTCCACATATCTGTGGGGTGTCTCTTAGACACTCTTTTCCATTATCCGTGGATCCAAAGGGGTTAAAACCCACATATCCACAGTTCCTAGAGGGCTGGAAGATACCCCTTTCAGTATCCATGGATACAAAGGGGTCAAAACCCATGTATCCGCAGTTCCTAAAGGGCTGGAAGTGACCACAGAGATCACGTCTGGCTGCCATTTTATCTTTCAGAGCCCAGGAAGAGACAGGAGGCGCCATTTTGTGGCTCTTTTTTTTTAAAAGGCCTTTTCTCCACAATTTTTTGTGGGTTTGGGGGGCATTTTGCCCTTTGGAGGCCATTCCTGGGCACATTGAGGACCCGCAGAGCATTCCACAGTAAGTTCTGGGACGTTTTGGCACTTACAAAATTGTTTCCCCTCCAGCCTGGAACTTCATTCCCCTTTCCCAATACCCCTCATTTATTGTTACTCGTGGTTCCATTATTTGTGGCAGTAGGTGAGGAACGGAACACTGCGAGTAGCAAGGTTCTCCTGCACTGTCCTTTTCTTATATTTTTTGCCCCCCCCCTTTTATTAGTAAGTTCTCAGCACTGAAATAGGAGATAGATATTAGTCCTGGTAAATCCTAACTCATATTGAACCCTGGCCTTGTTAGTAAGGTAATCACAGAGCCCTTTCTCACGATTGGTGAGAAAGGGCTTGAAGGCTTACCTCCCTCACAGATGATCCCTGGTCTGGGCTCAGAGATCATGTGCCCAGGCATGCAGCTGCCTCCTCTGGCAGTGCAGAGGGTTGGGGGCTGAGATGCGTCGCCACGACCCTCCCATAATGGTGAATTATGGGGATTCTCCCGGCACTGGCCAGGAGGCTGCTGCTGTGTTGGAGCTGCTTGGCACGACATGGTACTGACACATTATCATTTAGCCCGGGTTAGGTGTGCGCTTACACCCTTAACCCTGACTAAGCGGTGGGCCTCTTAGATGGGTTTGCTGCTGCGCTGCTGCTGGGAGTAGCCTGGCTCCCGGCGATTCTTATGATCTGCCAAGACGAGTTCTGGCTGATTGCAAGAACAGCCTCAAGATTTAGTTGATCCAGGGTTTTCACATTAATATGCAGTAGGAAGGCCATTCTCCTTTATAAAGCATGGCGATTGGTTAGATGCATCATTTCATGAGTTTTAGGATTAGACACTAAGCAGCTTTTGGACATCATGCTGCATCAAATGTATACTACTTTGTTAGTGGATGTTAAAAGCCAAAAAGTCATAGTAGATTTAGCAGATTTACATTTGGATGCATTTCACTGATGACTTTCCTGCTAATGATTTTTTAATTTAATCACTTGAAACTTGTAGGTGGTTTCCTTATTTCTTGAGATGTCGGTGTGTCTTAAAGTTAGGAAGGAATGCAAGCATGGATGCTATTTTTCTACTATCACTCTTGCCATCCTACATTTTGTATTTTTGTAGCGTGACTATAAAAATGTGGGAGTTTAAATGAAGAAAAGTTGTGGTATTTAATGTTTTAAAAGTATTTTCTCTCAGAATATGTTTTTTAGTTCAATTTTTAAAAGGTTTTTTTTAAAAAAGTGTTTTTGTTTAGAATATGTTGCTTTTTAGTTCAGATTTGAAGAAAAAACAAGGTGGAAGCCTGCTTTTTTGTGTGAGGCATTTTCTTGGATATACTTACTTTCCTTGAATAAAAATTACCTATGCATAATAGGTAGAATAGGAAGTTTTAATTATTTGTTTTGCTCTTTTCTTTTTGCTTTGTAAACCACTTTTGATAAATGTTGTTGATCAGCAGTATATAAATAATAATAGTTATGTTGGTGTAAGAAATTTCCATGCTTTAAATGCCACAGTTAAAAAACAACAACACAGAAACAAAACTGCTACCTGCCATAGTCCTCTGAAAACATAATTTCATTGAGAGGCAAATTTAATTGCCCCTGCTAACTGAGCAAAGAGGCACCTCTTAATTCTGTTTAGCTGGGGGAGTAACTAGCCCTATCCATTCCTCCAGTGGCTGTTGCTGGAATCTCCCTTATGTTTCTTTTCAAGATCGCGAGCCCTTTGAGGGAAAGGGAGCCCATTTATTTATTTATTTATATGTAGATTGCTTTGTGAACTTTTTGTTGAAAAGCACTATATAAATATTTATTGTATTTGTAATTCATGGTTAAAAGATTTACAGGTGGTTATTGTTTATTTGTGGGGTTCATATAGGCACAAATACAGAAATTGCGAATAACGAAACCTTGAGGCGATTCTCACGATCACCATTAGTGGGTTGGGAGCGATGATACACGATCATCCAACCAACCCCGGGTGGTGTCGTAAATCTGTTAGCTCGGCTAACCCAACAGGATTTATAACCCCCTTCAGCACTCCCCCTGTGAGTTAACAGAAAGTAGCAGCGAAGCTGCACGAAGGAAAACAAAAAGGCTCACAAAGAAAACAGTAAATGAATCAAGTCCCCCTGAACTGAACTAGGTACCCCCCTCTAACAATAACTGAGTAATAACTGAAAAGAAGACAACAGATCAAGGAATGAAAAAGAACAGAGGATACCAGAACAAAGAATTAACGGAACATGAGATCAGAGCAGGAAGGAACAGAACAAGGGCAAACTGGAACTCGGAAAAGTTAAGAATTCAAAATAGAACACAGTCCGCAGTCAGTGAAAGTTGCTAACAGCATTGGTAGAAATCACAGTCAGCTTGATATATGGCTCAAGAGAACCAGCAGCCAATCAGGCTTCCCTGAATAAGCACTTCTGCTTCCTCTCTTGAGATCTCCTGCACCTGCATGTCTCCCACTGAGCTTTCCTCTTGAGATGTCTTCTCAAGACAGGTGAAATCCCAGCCTCCTACTGATCAGCCTGCTGCTGATCAGGATTCATGTCTGACACCTGTTCCAATTCCTCAGCTCCAGAGTCTGGTCTCCCTGCCAAATCCTGTTGCTGTGCCTCTGAGCCCTCACTAGCA
Source organism: Hemicordylus capensis (assembly GCF_027244095.1). NCBI lineage: Eukaryota > Metazoa > Chordata > Lepidosauria > Squamata > Cordylidae > Hemicordylus > Hemicordylus capensis. The sequence goes on from NC_069658.1 coordinate 411,823,086, forward strand.
GGCAAATCCTCCTGTTCCTCCTCTGATTCTTCTGAGTCAGAAGTCTGAGCCATGATAAGTGGCTGAAATGGCCGCCTAGATGACTGCCGGCTCTGCTACAGAGCCGGTGAGGGCTGGGAGAATCGGGGGCCATGTGGCCCCCAGAAGTTCCAGCATACCCTGCGCGAGTGTGTAGGGCATGCTGGAAGAGACCCCCAAGCTGGGAGCCGGCTTTTTGCCACCTCTCCAGGGGTCTGCTCATGAGGAGCCCTGGCACGGAGCCATGCCATGGCTTTTCACATTGTCCAAAACCAGGTTTGCAGAGCTCTCTGCTCTGCAAACCTGGTTTAAGCACCGGGCTACTTAAGCGGGTGACCTGCTTAAGAACCACTGGGCTCGCAGCCGAGCTTGGTGGTTCTCAGGATGGGAGAAAATCGGGCTAGCCTCCACTAGCCCATTTTTCTCCCACCTTGTGAATAGCCTCCTTGAGTCAATGGGAATTAGGGGGTTAGATTCCTAACAAAAAAAGTGGGGGGGGGGAGCAAAGTTAGTTTTGTGAGCCGCTCTGGGAAGAACAGAAGGTTCCAAGTTTTCTGTCTGGCTTCTCCAAGAAAAGGGTGAGAGATATTACTCCCTGCAACTTTAGATAATCTGCTGCCAGTCTGTGAAGACAATACTGAGCTAGATAGACCAATGGTCTGACTCAGTATATGGCAGCTTCCTATGTTCCTAAATAAGCGAAGAAAGGCCTTATTCTCTAGGTCTCCAGCAGTGCCCCCATAAATGGTGAAATATCCCCCCCCCTTTTAAAGAGCCACAAATGGCTCTCTGCTGGGAAATGTTGGCCAGAAATGATGTTGTAAGTTATTTTCAGGTCATTTCCGGTCCCTCAAAACCACAGATAGGTGAATTTTGCCTTTCCCCCCACCCATAGATAATGAAACTGGGTCTCTAAGATCCAATCGTTAATATGCATAACCACGGATATGGAGTCTGTGAAAAAAGAGGTCCATCTGTAATGTAATTTCCCTGTCCCTGGAAAATGTGGGCCACAGTTGCCCACTTCTCACTAGAATCCACACTTCATGATGGACAGATGCTATCCTTTGCTTAGAGCAAGGAGGTAACAACTAATGTTGTAGTGCCATCATTACAATAAAACCTGTGTTTCCATGTTTCCTTGTCAGTCAAAACACTAATGTTGTCTTCATATTTGAATGGTACAAGCAATCTGTCTTCTAAATCCTATGCTTTTGTTCATGAGCTTCATTTCCTATTAATATGACAGCCCTAAAACAGTGCTATACTCTCCTTCATCTGTTCATTTTGATGGAACTTCCAGTATAAGCGTACTTTAGGACTTGTACTCTGCAAAATGCTCTTTGGCTTTTCATGCCCCATACCTCTGTGATTTGCATAATTGCAAGCTAATGTTCAGTACTACATGGATGTCACTGTGTGTGTGTGTTTGGTCTAGCCTTAATCTTATTCTGTGCATGCCCACTTCCTGCATTTCTCCTGTTGACTAATATCTGGCTTGGCTGTCTAGGTTGTTTGTTTAAAATAATTTCTAAAGATTTTATTGTAATAGCTCATAGTCTTATAATCGTCCAGGGACAGGGGAAAACACAGTGCTTAAAACTCTGAGCCTGTTATGTGTGTGTGTAAAGTACTGTTGAAATGTTCCAGCCACTATTTTGGAATATCACAGCACTATTGAAAGACCTCTGCAGGGGATAGATGAATATTGTTTTAGAATGCCAGTCTTAAGCCGTCATCATGCAGTAAGTCTTGACAAAGTGTTCATCTGATAGATTTATCCTCCTTTTTCATCTGTCTTAATTCAGCATTCTCACTGACTCCAGTGGGAAACAAGCAGGAAATATTTGCTAAACAAAAATGTTTGAGACAGTTTCTGCATAACACATAATAAAATAACAGGTCCCATGTACAAACAACGTTGCCAGAGTGATTCATTTTGTTTTGTATGTCAACTGCATTGATTCCCAGATGATAGCTTCATGACAAATGAACTTGTTAAGCGGCAGGAATTGCAAGGACGTGGTCATAAAATAAATACTGTAATAATAATTTGTCAAAATATTGTTTTTGCATCTTCCTGGAAGCTCTTTCCACCTCTTTAGGGAAAAAGGCACACACTGTGGCTGTTCTCACACGCATTGGAAAACCAGGCTAAGGGAGCCCAGCCCGATTTCCACAGCGGGTGAGAACTGCTGGGAGCTGTGTGGCTCCCGGTTGTGGTGCAGTGGCAAACCCTCTTGGTTAGCCACTGCTTAACCCAGGTTTTGGGCGCAGGAGCTGCGGTGCAGCTCAGCTCCTTGATGGGGAGGCTACAACAAGCCTTCCAGCATCGGGAGGCTCCCCAGAATGCCTCATGCACTCGCCCGGGGCATTCTGGGACTTTCAGGGGCTGGGAGGCCTCCAAAGCCCGCTGCCCCAAATGGCTCTATGACAGAGCCAGTAATTGTCTGGGTGGCCGATCCAGCCACCTAGGGAGTGCCCCCTGCTCGTCTGCGAGGGAAACAGGTCAAACCCACTCTCCCTGCAAACCCCATTCAGGCTCTACACACGTATCGTGTATAGAGCCTTTCTACATTTTTAAAAATAATTGTCCCTTTTCTTGCATATTCTGCCCCCCCTTCCCACTTCAATGAGTTGTCCAGTTAGAATTCTATAACATATGTGTAGGAAAAGAACTATGCAGAAGCTTCAATTTTCAAAGGACTGTGGTGATGTAGCTATCATCTTAGGCTGCGGTCGCATATTTGACAATACAAAATTATCCATTGACTCAATATTAGTTGCTGCTGCAAGGAATAAAGCCAAATGCTTAGTATTTTGCAAGTGAAGCAAAGCCATCGTGACTTGTGTAAAAGCAACCCAATTGGTTAAGCAATACATCTGACTGACCTGGATTTTAAAAAGGCTTATTCTAGGACAGTGTTTTTTAAACTTTCTACCTTCAGGGCATCCTTCCCAGAGGTGTGCACAGAACACAAAATGCTTGGGATGTTCTGTTGAAGCAACTGGGGAGCTGGTGGAATGACCACATTCTAGCAGGAATGGGGCCATCCTGTTTTGAGCTCATAAGAGGACCCCTTTTTAAAGAGGGTTGTGTTCCAAGACATTTTTACACCCCTAATCCTTTTCACATTGGCTTGGTTGCCATGGAGTGGCAGTGCTTCCCTGCAGCTCTTTGTTGGAGGGAAAGAAGAGTAAAGGTGGCAAGCTGTCTTTCAGGGAAGCTTGTCCTTCATTATTAATCTGCTCCAGTGTGGGAACCCCTGAAAAGCTTAAAAGGAATCTCAGGGTTTCTCAGAACACAGACTGGAAACCACTGCCTTAGGGGATATCAGTGAAGGGTTCCAGTGGTTATCCTGGCACCAGTATTGGCCAGTTGGCTCTAGGGTGGCAATTACATGGGCCCATTCACACGTCCTTGCAGCTGGGCGAGGGGAAGGCTTCCTAAACTTTGTCTTCCCCTGCAGATGATCACTGTTTAGTGGGAGTGCGGAACACATACAATGCAGTGCATGTATCATGCACTGTACATGCACTGACACTGGGGGATTCCCCCAAGAGACAAGCACTCTAGGTGTCCATCTCGCTGTGTGGCTGGGCTGGAAGCAGCCCATATTTGCTCACGAGCAGGTAGCCAGGGGTAAGGGAGCACTTTCTCCCTTAACTTTGATTAAAAGCCAGGCTTAAAATCCAGGCTAGGCAGCACTGGCCCACCGGGACTGGGCCTGATCCCAGCAGTTGTCACACCCAGCCTAACCTGGGCTGAGCATCCCCAGCCCAGTCAGGTTGCACACAAGAAAAGCCTTGGTGTGTTGCTGGCCCCATTTTTGCCTATATTCCCTCCCTTAAATAGGTCTGGAGAAGAAATAAACTCTATGCCATATATTTGTGCGGCAAAAGGGAAATGAGAGGAGTTGTAGCACTGCTGGCGACTGCTGCTGTGTGTGTGCCTTTTAAACTGGGGTGGCTGGTCTTCGGCTGGCAAGAGAAAGATGTGGGCTTTCCTAATGCCAATACTGGGGCATTTGCGCCTAATCCTGTGAGCTGCTGCCTCATACACCATCTCCTGGAACCTGGCTGGGATCCAAAGGACACGTGTGCACCAGGAGTTCTTTCTCACTGCAGCCCCTTTTATTCCTTGGAAAGCCACGCTTGAAGGCCAGGAGACCTCCCAAACTTGCAGGGGAATGCAACTTAAGGGATGGGATGCAGGGTTTTAATGGGGTTGTGGTTTTTTTTGGTGGGCCTGTGCAGAGATTCAGCTTTGAAGCCTCAAAGCTGAATGATGTACATATTTCCCCTGGTCCCGCTTGGAGGTGGCCACTTCCTACACAGAGAGATCCTGTGCACAGTGACAAGGCTGGCCATGAAATGGATCTGAAGCTAGAGAGAGCCCCATTGATGTCCTGGAAGATGTGCAGGGAGTGCTGGGAAATGTGGATCCTGCCAACACTTGTCTTATGTGGAAAGCCCTGGAAAGGGCTACATTTCCTAGCACTGGGCCTTCCAGAGGTGATGTGTGCATGATTTGGCTTCAAAGCTGAGTCTTTGTACATTCCTTCTTTTTGCTTCTGTTAGCCCCCCTGGGAGCACTTCTACTGAAGGATGGGATTAAAATGAGTTGAATAAATCAATTAAAATAAGTGGGCAACCCTGCCTTCCCCCCCATGTGCACACATGCTGTCTACTTATACACTTGGCTATGTGGCTCTCTGCTGGTACATGATTGTGTTTTCCATACATTTCTAAGCCTGTGGATTGGTGTTGTGAAATTAAATTATTCTGATCTTGCTGGCTTTTACTGCCAACTTCCTTCAGTTTAAATGGTTTTTAGGGCACCTGGTTAATAACCTTACTAAAGTACTGCAGTAGAAACATGTCTTGTTTACTGTTCGTAAACCTTTAAGCATGATGTCTCATGCTAAGATCTAAGCATGTGGGAATACAGTCAGAAGTCCTGTTTATTTAAGGTAGACTGTACTGGGCACTGGGCATAGTAATCCTTCATGTCTTCATGCAGTGTATGCACAAGTGTGCAAGACAGCCTTATAGAAGTCAGTAGTGCTGCTTAAAACAGTTTCCTGTCTTAGGAATAAAAAATATTAGCATGTTTTTTGAGACAGTTTCAGAGACAGATGTTAAGGTAACTTGCCTTGAACCATTTTTAATACCAGGATTTGCTGAACATTCTTGTGCTCCAAAAAAGTAAAGTTGAAAGGGGACTTTTACTTTGGATATGCTTATCACTACCGACCATGAAGTAATTTGTAGTGGCTGTTCTAGCATTCTGTAAAATATTAAAACACTGCCAACCCTAAGTTTCTTTTTAAATGTGTGTCATTGAATTGCAGGATTTATTGAAATGTCACACGTCAAAGCCTTGTAATTGACTGTCCAGAAGTGTCTGCTATAATAACTGCTGCATTAAAGCAAAGCATACTTTGTAAAGATACATTGTTACAAATTTGTATTATTTCCTTCTGACAGAATTTATAAAGGTGCAAGACTGGAAATGAGTCATGTTTTCTTCTGCTGCCTAACTACTTTCAATATGAATCCTTGAGACAAATGTTGTAAAACATTTATGTCAGTGTAGAATTCTATTAATTCAGATGTGTGTGTGGGGGGGTGGGGTACATAAAATAATAGATTTTAAATTGTATATGAATGTGAATTAACCATCCATTAGCAAGAGCACAGTAATAAGATTGCTGTCCGAAGGACACTTCATAATTTTACTCTTTTGTTGCCCCCCAAACTTCTTGTGTTGATTGTTTAACACAATTACTCATTTTCTTCTTTTCCTTCAATGTGATCAAATAAGCGTTCACACTTCTTTCAAACTGTGCAGATAAGTAGAGCACATAGGAAGTTAGTATATCAGGGAGAAGACCAGGCTAGGCCGAAATCCTTCTCCCTGGCATGGTACTTTTCTGTGTACAAGGTATTTTCCTCATTAACATTGTATCTTCCTCTTGCAGTCTAAAGTGGACAGTCCAGTGACTTTACTGAACTTGTAGATTCGCTTTTACTCTGCAAATGTCTTTATGTAATGAACATATTATGAAATAAAGAAAAGCTACCATTCAGTGTTAGAAAGAAAATGCATCTGTGGCCAGTATCCATACTAAGGAAGTGCCAGTGTTAGGTTTAAAGCAGCATTACTCCTGATGGTTTCAACTCAGTGGCAATTGCACACAGGTATGTATGTGTGAGAATTTTGATGACCTCCCCTTTCCCTTTGAAATGCTCTGCACAACACAAGAGTAAGTCCCTGAGGGTTCAGTGACCCTCAGGGACATATTTTTCTTGTGACAAAGTGCACTCCTAGGGGGAAGGGGGGCCACTGAAATCTCCCCCACCCCGCATGAGAGTGCTGATGCTGAATAAATTGGGAACTCATTGGGAGAGTTGTTGCTTCAAATGTAGCACCAGCACTTCCTTAGTCTGGATGTTAGCCTGCAATTTTTTATTTCAATTTATTTGCTTGTTAAAATAGCTTTCAACAACAGATAACTGTGTCCTTTCAATCCCAGGCCAGGATCCATATACCCACTAGGGCATTTCTGCCTCTTCCTTCTCTGATTGGGGGCCCTCCTGTAGACCAGCCAGGAAACATAAGTGGCAGCACCTCAGTTAGACTACACCATGATGTGATATGACACCCTTGAACCACTAGTTCATTTCCGAAACATTGAGGCTGTTCCCATGCACAGCCTAACCCATGTTTCAGTCTGTGCTGTAGATAAGTTCTGAATTGTGCTTTTTGTGCTTATTGTGCTTTTTGCCCTTCAGGTATTCAGCTAATTAAATCTGTATTTGTGTTGTTGTTGGCTACTTTTTGTTCCTTAAAAGCAGGATATATTTCAGATGAGAGTATTTGAAAATCATAATAATAATAATAATAAACAAAGGGAATATTTGTTGCTCACTTTTATTATTTTTCCCGGGCAAGTTTCCTGTAATTTGAAACTTCTTGTAAAGTTCTCTCACACAGCTTTCTGAGGAATTATAGTTCTTTCTTCTTTATGAAGTTTTGCTCTTGTGAACAGCATAAAGAGGATATTATTAACCTTGTATATTTCTAAAGGTAGCAGATTTGAGACACACTTCTCCAATACATTGAGGGCTATTCTAACAACATGAGCCACCTGGGGTAACCCAGGCGGCTTGTGTTGTCTGGAGTGCTGGGAGCCCTCCACTCCTGGATGCTGAAGCCGATGGTAGCCTAATACTTCTACCCGACATTTTATTGAGGTAGAATGAACTGTAAACTGTGGGTTCATTCTATCTCGGCAGGCGATTGTCTGGGCGATCACCAATGGGTAGAAGGGTTCCCCCTGGCCTGCCACTGTCTTGGGCAGCAAGCCGGGGGTGGGGGGAGGAGTGGCCATGCTGACTGCAGTGGCTGTTCTAATCAGAGCAGCTGCTGCACTGCTGGCATGGGGCACTCTGGGATGTGGGAAGACTTCCTCCTCCTGATCCCAGATCTGCTGCACCATCGCTCATGTGGGTGCATGGCATTGTAGAGGCAAAGATGGCCACTGCTCATCTGCTGGGGAAGGCAGGCGAGCTCCTGTCTTCCCTTGCAGCCCTCCCAAGGAGAGAGGTCATGTGCACAACCTCACTATGTACATACTATTTGTCTACAAACCCTTGCTGCCTTAGCATAAGTAAGGAGGCATAGGCCAATGTCTTCAATACTCCATGTTAAAATTGCTGCATTCACCGAAGCTGAAGGTGTGTTTACTGATTCTACCATATTCAAACATATGACCAGCATTTTCTTCCACATCTAAGCCTCTTTGTTTCCCAAGTGCAGTAAATACTTGACAAGATTGGCCTTTATTAACTGTGCTTGCAAATGTATGATAGCCCACCTAGAGGGCTTTTGAAGCAGAATTGGTGGGATATAAATTTGAAAATAAATAATAAATATACAATTTACCACTAATGAGTGACTCTAAGCATTTCCTTTCCCCCCCTAGTTTTCAGACTCGGGAGAGGCAAGACACAGCTGGTCTCACAGCTTCTTAGTCTAATCAATATTCATTCTTTGGATGGCTTTACATCAGATATTTCAGGCTTTCCAATATCTGGAAAGTTAATTTGATGATCCTAGCAATGCACATGCCAATTTTATTTCATTTCAATCATTGCTGCTCTTGTTAGCTGAGAAATCTCATCTCATCTTATATGGATAAGATCTGAGACAGGTGCCCTGGGAGATAAAAGTCATAATTAGTTTTGCTTTAAGGCAAACTATTTTAAATTTTGTTGCTTTAGGAGTAAATTAATGCCTAACCTCCTACAATAATCAATGGTTTAAATTGGGATAATAAATTACTATGATTCCTTAACTTTCTCCAGGATACAGAAGAACACTTCTGAGGGGTTAGAATCTGATTGTTGAATACTAGCTGTGTGGTGGAATAAAGGCTGATTCTAACAAAATCACTGAAGGTTCAGGTTTTTGGTTTGAGTGTTGTTCCTGGATGCCCAAATGAGCTTTTTAGTAGCTTATGATCAGTTGTGCTTCTTCCTGGATAGAGAAGACTATCCACAGTAATAATTCATGTCTTAGTGACATCCAGATACATTGCTGCCATGTGCTCTATATGGGGCTGCCTTTGAAGAGTTCTTGGAAACTGAAGTTGGTTCAGAGGGTGCTCAGTGATCTTCACTATCTTTAAGCAGGGGCTACTTTGGTTAAGGCCACCTTAAGTGGTGCAGCAGGGAAATGCTTGACTAACAAGCAGAAGGTTGCCGGTTTGAATCCCCGCAGTACTATATCGGGCTGCAGCAAGATAGGATGATGCTGAAAGGCATCGTCTCACACTGTGTGGGAGGAGACAATGGTAAACCCCTCCTGTATTCTACCAAAGACAACCACAGGGCTCTGTGGGCGCCAGGAGCACACATTACCTTTACCTTACTTTGGTTAAAAGAAGAAGAAACTTCATTGGAAGAGCCATTTGCCAATGTGCTGACCTCTCTTAAAGGCCCCTCAAGAGTTCTGTGCGGAAAATCCTGGGAAGGGCTACAGTTCCCAGCAGTCTGTGCACACCTTCCAGAATGGTGAAGGGGCTCAGAGGGGCTGAGCCCCCCAGCCCCCCAGCACTGGGCAAAGATCATCTCCTCATAGTGCCAGGGGGTTTGTGCAGAGTATTCAGCTTTGGCCAAAGCTTCACACAGGCACAATAAACAATTAGTCGGGGAGCTGCACTTAGAGTTGATGGGGGCCGCCACTGACTCCCCGGTCTTACAATGAAGAGCACTGCTCTAGAACGTTGACCTACATAGGCTGTAGGGGACATGTGCCCATTTAAACACCATTTCAAATCTTGTAGTTGGTGTCTAGGCTCAATTATAAGTATTGCTTTTGAGCCTTTTACGGCCCAAAGCAGTCAGAGCCTAGGATACCCTAAGGACAACCTTATCTCATTTGAATTTTCCCTGGAGGCACTGTTCAAGGTCTCTCCACTGTCAGGATTACACTGGAGGGATACATGAGGCTGGATTTCAATCCTGAAAATTGTGATACTTGAAAAGATAAATGATAAAAGCAAGGCTTTTTGCATACATTGTAATGGTACTTAAAGAAAAATGAGGTTTAATTGTCAATGGCCTGCCTAGGTATGTATGGATGTATATGTGTTTGTGTGTGTTTAATTAATTAATTAACACATTTATATACCATCCAAAACATACGTCTTTGGGCAGTTTACAGTAAAATAATACAAATTAAAACAAAATAGATTTTGTATTGCTTGTCGCTCAAAACCTAAGCTTTAGTAAGTTTCTGCAGAAAGGGCATTTTAACAGTTTTGCATGTAGAAGCCTAACTTTTTACGGTGAATAAAACATGCGTCAGTGGCCAAAGGGTGCAATCCTAAGCAAAACTATTTGGAAGCAAGTTCACTGAAATTGTGGACAGGATTGGGCTGTACGGTTTCAATTTAATGCATACTTATATGAAAGTAAGTTTCAGTGAACTAGGTGGGACCTCTGAGTATCTATAGGACTGGACTGATTTTTTTTTTTTTCTGTTAGCCTACTAACCCTGTCCTAGCAAAAGAAAAGAGGCATGGGTCAGTGTCTTCAGTCTTCCATGCTAAGATTGCTGGAAGCAAATCCCATTTAACATAAGCAGCCAGGTGAATGGTTGCTTACCAACCTGCTACAATGTTAAAAACAAAAGCAACTTGGCATTCATTAAAAATGAAGCCTTTGTTATAAATGTATACCTGCTTTTCAGCCAAGGTTGGATCCCAAGCTGGCTTGCAACTAAACTCTACAGAGAGGTAGAATATAATTTAGGACTATGTTGGTGCTTGAGGGTGGGGCAGTTCTACTGCCTGACAGTTGGTTCCTTCCTCTAGAGCAGGGGTGCACAACTTCAGCTCTTCAGCTGACGGAAGTTGTACAGCCCTGTTCTAGAGTGAAGGATGCAGATTGAGCTGCAGGTGGATTTGGGGCTGGCAGATGGTTAAGGATGATCTTCCACTGATCTGCAGAATCTTCATGAAGTCTTTGACCCTACCTTGAGTATATACCAGTCATTTAATTTTGTTTAAACAAGACTTTTAGGGCCAGTCTGGTATTTTGGTCTGGGAACGCAATAAAATAACTGTGGGACTGTCTTTAATGTAGATTTATTTGTCATGTAGCAGTGAAGCTGGATCTCATGATAAACTCTGGGTTGATATAAACTGTTTGTTGGTAGTAGAATGAATGAATGACAAGCAGCTGGAATTAGGCAGCTTTTTATTTTAATGTTAAGCACAAGAATGTGGAACATGCACTCTATTGTGCATGTGTTGATAAACATTACTTTGAATGAGCTTTTCTTTCTCTGTACAATGTACTCTCAGCATAACACAAGAAAAGTCACCTGGGCCCTATTCATGTGAGATTTATATGGCAAAGGGGTTATGTTGTATGATATTTTATTTCCTTTGTTTCCTTTCTTGAGTTATGTTTTTCTGAGTAGAACACAAAAAGAGGAAGTGGAATTTTAGTGGCAGAAATCTAAATGTCACTGTTAGGCAAGGCATGATGAATTGAAAAACTTTCATTGGAGATGGAGTTAACTATATTGTCAAACAATCCAGCACTTTGATTTAACTGGTTTGTGCTTCTCTCTCAAGTAGATGAGGATTTAGAAAATAAATGAAATGCCATCTTGAGACAGGATAATACCGTCCTGTAAGTGTACTTTCAGTTTTCATCCATACAGAGCTAAATAAGACTAGCTAGGTTGGAAGTTCCATGTTTTATCCTTTCTTCCTGTCTAAGAAAATTATATATTAACTTTTAATTTACTGATCCTGTTAAGAGTTGGAACACTTTGCACGTTCAGAGCGGCGGCAAGGGGCATCGGGCGGTACATTTAGCAATCATTACCTGGTTATTTGCATGCATGCATATGGTTGCCGCATGTGCATAGAAGCCAGAAGAGTACTGTAGATGCGCGCAAGATGCCAGGTGGGGTGCTGCCGCTCGCAAGTGTGGGCAGTACCGAGGTGATGATTTTTAAAGGCACCTCCCGCTACTGTTTGCCGCCCACCCTGCTTGGAATACTTGAAAATTACTTGAATACTTGGAATACTTGAAATCCGAGCTCGTTCAGTCAGAAAGTTCTAGGGATTTGCATTCCATTCCCAGCTCAGAATGGAACACACTTCCTGTTCCGTGCTCATCCTAGTACATATTATCTTGCACTCGAAACATATTTCTGGGTATTTTATTTATTTATGTATTTATCTATCAAATTTGTACACTGCCCAAAACTTTCATCTCTGGGTGGTTTACAGTGACATAATTTTCTTGGAATACAGCACAGACATGAATCTATCCAGTATCCTATCCATGGTTCATGTACTCCTCTTGTGCAGTTATTCCCCTACCTTTTATTCTCAGAGCTAACCATGGTTAACATAACAGCTGGACCAGCATTTTCACAAACTAGAGTTGGCAACCATGGTTAGAAATTGTTGGTGAAAATCCTGATGTATGGCTCTAGTAAATCCTCAGTAGTACACTGGCTTCTAATTCTGGACCATTTTCATGCAAGAGACAGCATCACTTGTTAATTAAATACAGAAGCCGTTGAGTCAGTCCTTGAAGAATTTTGCTTACATAGTCAGAAAAAGAAAGAATATTCTTTTGCTGATATCACTTCATAAACTTGCCCATGCCATTGCAAATAATGAAATTAATTTTAATGTGGCTAATGTGCTTTCTATACTCTTTTTTATTTGTCTGGTCAGTGACCAAAATAAAGATTCCACTCCCTTCCCATACTCTTTTTGGCAAACCATTAACATTAAGTTGCTCCGTTTTATTTTAATTAAATGTCATGGGATAGTATTTTCAAAGTTCAAAGTCATTTGTTTTTGGATTTAGTTTTAAAAAGAGTTTTACTTGGAGTAAATGCAAGTTAAAAAAAACCCAAATATTACTTGTTAAATGTAAGCGGAGAAATATACAGCATGTAATGTTGTTAAATGCAAAAGCTGGTTTGTTACAATAATATAAATCACTTCAAAACAATGGGGCAATTTACATGACCGTGTGTGCGGGCAAGCGGCGGGTGGGGTGGCAGGGTTCAGCCTACCTTCCCCCAGACGATCGTGGTGCGCAAGCTGTGTGCCCATATGATCCACGTTGCCAGGAGCAGCGTGGATCAACAGAGGCCAGGGCTCGTCATCCTGGCCTCCCAGGTATCGACAGTGAACCTCGCGCCAAGCACAATGCACTGGGGCAGGGTCTCTTAACTGTGGCCCCCCAAGATGTTGTTGGACTACAACTCCCATCATCTCCAGACATGGCCTTTGTGGCTGAGGATGATGGGAGATGTAGTCTAACAACATCAGGGGGGCCAAGGTTAAGAAACCCTGCACTGGGGGATTCCCCCAGGGAATGGGCGCTCTAGGTGCCTGTCTCTGTGTCCGCGTGAGCTGCCTTAGGCACTGGGTTTGGCGCTGTGAGACTGCCGGGATTTGCATGGATCCTGGCAGTTCCTGTAAAGACTTTGTATAGTCTTGTATATTGCTTTAGCAGTGAAGCTCCATGTGCCTACACATATACTTATGAGCAGACCCACAGTCTTGCACTCAAGAAAACTCTGCATCCTTGTTTGTGAGTAGACCCCTGGTGTAGTGAGAGATGTTTCATTAGGGGTGCAGAAGCAAATACTGGGGGCGGGCAGGAGTGTTGGAGAGAGATCACCATAAAGGAGGTTTCTTCTAAGAAGTTTTGACAGCTTATGATAACCAAAGGGCTCACAATCTAAAAAACAAACATAAGATAGACACCAGCAACAGCCACTGGAGGGATGCTGTGCTGGGGATGGACAGGGCCAGTTGCTGTCCCCCTGCTCAATAAAGAGAATCACCACTTTTAAAAGGTGCCTTTTTGCTCAGTTAGCAGGAGAGTCTTAGTAGTCTTGTTGCTTAATTAAATGGGAAGGTGGTATATGGCAACCTTTGTGTTAAACTCATTCTCTTTTATATGCACTGGTACAAGTAGTTTCAAGCATGTCTTGTAGCGAGCTCCCACAGTTTTTGTGCCAGACAAAATATATAGCTTTTCTCCCTAACAATGTGAAAGCAGCACAGAAAGCAGGAAAAGTGTGTTCTCTCAAATGTAGAAAATGATTTCTCTTGTATCCTCTGCTGTTTAATAGCAGGTGGATAGAAGGTAGATTGGATCTACTGACAGATCTCTGTGTGATTTGCAGTAGATCAGAAAAATTTTTCAACTCTCATTAGTTTTACAACTGTCATGTAAAAAAACCCCCCCAAACCCCAAAACACCACCAAACAAACCCTACCATGGCTGGCATTTAGCCTCAGTGTAAAACCTGACTATTAATTGGCTGCCTTTGACCTGGTCTTTGTGTTTCTCTCCAGTCCAGTTTTAGAACTGAGTGTTAGAATGCCTGATCTATGGTAACTCAGAAGCCGATTTTCTGCTTTTATATCCAGATTATCCCTGGGGATGGATCATGGGTTGCAGTAAGTAATTGGCACTCCTTGAGCCACTGTTTTGCATCTGACTGTGCCCCTAGCCTTAACCCTACGAGCTGCCCCTTTTTGCAGCTCGTAGACCTCAGAGTTGTAATAAAGAACAAAATAGATAGTCTGCTCACCTCTAGTCTAAAGAATTCAATAATAATGTTCACTCCAGCTTCTTGTATTCTGCATTTCAGTTCAAACATGGAAGGTCCAAGTAGCTTTTTACAAGAGATGCAGTCCTGGTTCATGTAGTATTGCCGATTGATGGACCAAAGGTTGAGGAAACCTCTAGGGTGTTTATTAGCTCATAATTAATAATTTACCCCAGGCAGAATGTTTGAACAACATTTTCATGCCATTTAATTTCAACATTGTTTCTCCCTTGTCTCTGCTTCTCTATTAACAGTCGATATTGCTATGGTCAAATATTAACATTAAGTCATATGAAGGATAATGATGGTTCATGCCTTTCAACGATCATATTTTAGGGTCATGGAAAGAGCATGAGAAAAGGATGCTCCCCTTGTGCTTTTGGAAAAGAGCCAAAAGACTGACAATGTAATCCTATGCATGTTTGCTGGAAGTAAGTCCCATTGTGTATAGTTTAGCTTGCTCACTAGGCAGTGTGTTTAGGATTGAAGCCAGAGAGAATGTTGGAGAAGTGTCTGGAATGAGCTATAAGATGTAGACAAGAAGAAATGTGAGTGGTAGGTGTGCATGTGTACACACAATTTTGAGGTGAATATGTTTCCACTTTGCAACAGACAGTGGCTGGCATCCTAACTAATGTTGCGGGTATTCAGCCAAAGGATGCACACCCACAGGGACTCTGCTCCCACTTCTGAAGTGTGGGTTCTCGTGTGCAGGGGGAGGCAATTTTCACCAATCTCTCCTGACCCTTAAAGCAAACTTTGCCACTCATGATTATGTCCCTGAGGACTGAAGCTGCAGCATTAAGTGAGGGACATAACTGTGTGTAGCATACAGAGCATTTGGGGGAATCACCTCCTTTTGCATGTGAGCATCCATGTTTCAACAGCAAGAAAAAATCTGCTGCAGGCATATATCCTATGGCTGTATGCCCACTGCATTAGTTAGTACGTCAGCCAGTGAGTGTAAAATTGATTATTAATTATTGTTGTACATTGCTCAGAGCCTTTGGATGGGGCGGTCTAGAAATGTAATAAAGAAATAAATTATTAGTAGTAAATTTTTATACCGCCTTTTATAATGCATGTCAAGGTGGTTTACAAAAGTTAAAATACAATAAAATTCCATAAAAGTTGCATTTAAAACCTTAAAACCAATCAAATATTAAAACCATAAAACACCAACAATTAAAAAGAAACAGACACAAGAAAGCTGAGAAACCTGGCAGCCTCTAGGAGGTAAAAGCCTGAGTTGTTGTTTTTAAAGCAGCCACAGTAGTAACAGAGTGAACATTCACTGGGAGAGCATTCCAGAGTCTGGGGACAATAACAGAGAAGGTCCTGTCCTGTGTGCATACCAATTTAGCCTCTCTCAATGTCGGCACACGAAGCAAAGTCCCCCCTGATGACCTTGTTCGGCAGGCAGAAACCCTTGGGAGTAGGTGGTCCTTCAGGTATCCAGGGCCTAAACTGTTAAGGGCTTTAAAAACATAATAACCAGCAGGTATATCATAGGCAGCAGTCTGTGAAGGAAGGCAGAAAAGAACACCACTTGAGGAGGAGGAGGAGGCAGCAACTTAACTGAAAGCATTTGTGGCACAAAGGAATTGATTTGTGGTCCATGGCCCATTACACTCACCCTAAAGTTACCCTGGCTTCCTCACCTCAACACCGCCTAGAGATTTTATATTAGGCAGTATATACATTCAATTAACAACAACATCTGTAGACTGCAAGAATGAAGATCTTGGTGGCTGTGTTGCTCATAGCTACTGTCTTAACCCAGGCTCTACCCAGATACTCCCGTGAGTCCATTTATTTTCTCTTTCCCCCTCCATTGTCAAAACTGAAGCGGGAAGCTCCCTTGTTCAGGAGGTGCTTGCTTGCTTATGTGGATGGGAGCAAACCAGGGTCTGCTGCTCTCACCATCTGCAAGGTGCCCCTGTTGATCAGAGAATGTGGATACATCCATTTATCAAAGCATAGCAAAGAACTGGCAAATGTTCTCGCATAACATCTTTGAACGTGGTCCTGCTGATCCTAGCATCCAGAGTGATGATAACACAAGAGAGCTGGCACACACCATTTTATCAGCTCCCTCCTTCCTGTTGCAGCACCTGACCCTGCTGAAAAGGGTCCAGGGATATTTCACAATGGCATGTGACAACCTTGTAGGAGAAGAGAGGAGTCCTGGACACCATCTGGATAATACAATTGTATGCACACATAGGCATCTCTGTTGGTTCTCCATCAGCCCTGGTGTGATTTGGGTGCCAAGGTACATGACTGTCCTGTGTGTACCAGCACCGTTCTCTCTACAGAATCACATCAGTCCACGTATGTTGGACGTCTGCTTCCAGAATGGAAGTGATCATGGTACCAATTCTGAATTCAAAGTATCCTGTTTTTACGTGTCAACATTTAATGCAATATTTGGTTTCATTTTGTTTCTTAGTTGCTAAAAAATGTATTGCAAGATCTTTATCTAATTAAACTGGATAATTTTGTAAAGTTTAATCACTGTATGGATTAAAAACAAAAACTGATGACTGTAGAGGTACAACGAGGAATCAGACTTCTCATTATTAAGACTTGTGATGGAGTGGGGGGAATCAGAAAGTACAACAGTGTCTTAAATACAGCTGGTAATGCATACATATTATCTTTAAATATGACCATCCTTTACCAGTTTTAGCCTTACTGTTACAGTGGGCTTTTAATTTATGTAGCTTAGAATAGATTTTCCTGTTGAAATGTCTTTGTGCATATTGCTGTAGGAGTGAATGTGTTCTCAATTAGAAATCTGGAGGTGTACGCCTGGAGAGAGGAAAAACCCAGTATATGAGACTGAAAAATTTAGACCTGGAGCTTTTGTCTTAAGCTGCACTGGTGGTTTTTGGGGGTTTTTTTGTTTTTTGTTTTTTTAAACCTACAAACTTTTGTTTCAGGAAAAAGCAATTTTGACAAAACAAACATTTTTAAAATTAAACAGCAAAAGGATTTGTTAGATTCTACCGTTCTCTTGGTAAGAAAGAATGGGACTTCGCAGAGTCCTAGGCTGTGAGTCATTAAAGATACTTGTTAATATTAACAGAACAGATGCCACATGTTGCCAAGTTGAGCACAGGCTCAAGGGTCCTTCTGGGAGCTGGCCAACCCCTTTGAGGTAGAGGAACTGTGTGTGAGTCACAAATTGAAAGATAGAAACATTGGTCTTACCACAAAAGGTTCTTTTTCATAGTTGAAGAGGCCATCCTTAACACTGGGTTGTGTACTGAGCATGCTCCACAGACAGGACCCAATCTTTGAATTGAAGGCATGGCTAGCTTCCTGCCTGGAAGGCATTAAATCCCCTGTTCTGGGACTGCTGTGCCAAATGAGGATACAAAACCCAACTGTAAATACTATATACTGAATAGAGAAAAGATGAACAAGTAACACTAGAAAAAACAGGCAGAGAAGGAGTAGTGGGGAAAATACTACAAAGCTATAATCCCTGGAAGTCGCCACCTCCCAAAAACGATAACTCTCCACTCTAAAGGTAAGAGAATAGACCAACGGCTTCCTCAGGTGGGTTGGATGGCCTCCTCAACTATGAAAAAGAACCTTTCACAGTAAGACCAACGTTTCTTTTTCCATAGTTGAGGAGACCATCCTTAACTTTGGGACATGCCCAAGCTGTCAGTAATGTATATGGGAGGGAAGAAGAGAAAGACAAATTATACCACCTACTGCAGGACTGTGCAACCTAATGCCACCTGGGCAGAGTGGAAGGAGGATATCTTATAATGTTTAATGGACAGCGTAATGGAAGACCACATAGCTGCCCTACATAGCTCCGACAGTGGGGTATTAGCTGAGAATGCCACAGAAGTGGCTGCACTAGGGGTAGAATGGGCGATGATACCCTTTGAGACAGGAAGATTAGAGGACTTGTGATGCATCTGGACAAGATTACTTTAGATACCTTGTGCCCCAGAGATGATTGATGAAAGGAAATGAACAAAGAGTCAAGAGCACCTGATCGCTTTAGTCCTCCTAATGTAAATATGAAGAGCGTGGCGTACATCCAAGGTATGCTATAACTTCTCCTTAGGGTGAACCAGAGAAGAGCAAAAGGAAAGGAGGACTATATCCTGAGAACAGTGGAAATCTGAATAGATTTTAGGGAGAAAAGTAGGCTCAGTCCTCAGCACTACAGAATCTGGATGGAGAATGCATAGCTCTTTCTGGACAGAAAGAATCCCCAGTTCTGAGACTCTGCATGCAGATGTGATCACTGTAAGAAACAGAAGAGGAGCTTCATGGAGCTGTCCTCTAAGGGTTCAAAAGGAGGCTGAGGGAGGGCACTGAGCACCTTGTTCAAGTTCCAGGATGGGAATCTATGTACAGTAGAAGGGGGCAAATTAGAGGCACCTCTGAGGAACCATTGGAGATGGGGGTGCAGATGGGAGGAACTTTTCGTCAAGAGTTTGAGGATAGATGATAGAGCTAACGTCTGGCGCTTAAGAGTGCTGGGGCATTAGTCCATATCCAGTCCCGTCTGCAAGAAGGCCAGGACCTCAGGTATGCCTGCAGAGATTGGATGGAAGGCCTTCCTGCAAGCCCAGTGAAATAAAGCCGCCCATGTTGCCTGGTAAATCCAATTAGTGGATGGTCTCCTGAATGCAAGAATATTGTTCTGATTGGCCTTTGAGTAACCGTTCCTGGCTAAAATAGAGTGTTCAATATCCAGGTGCTCAGTTGGAGCCACTGGAGGTCTGGGTACAGGAGCAGCAGATCTGGGCATAGAGGGAGATGCCAAGGCTGGTCGACCAAGAGGTTTTGAAGATCTGGAAACCAAGGCCTCCGAGGCCAGTGTGGTGCAGTTAGGTTGATCTCTGCCCATTCTCTGCAGAGTTTTTTTGGAGCACTTTGCTGATGATTTCTGTCAGGGGGAAGGCATATAAAGGCATCCTTCACTTCTATCTGGTGAAGAATCTGGTGAAGAATCTGGGAAGGAGCTGATTTTGAGGGGAGGCAAAAAGATGCACATCCAGGAGGCCGAAGCACATCACAATCTGTTGAAACACTGATGGGAGGAGAGACCACTCTGCTGGGTCTATGCTTTGGTGACTGAGCCAGTCGGCTTGAGAATTGGCCATGCCTTGCAGGTGTTCCGCCATGATGGACGCAATGAGAGCCTCCGCCGAATGAAAAAGCTTGTATGACTCAGTCATCAGGGAGTGTGACTGAGTGCCGCTTTGAAGATTGATGTGCGATTTGGCTGTCACGTTGCTGCGCACCAAAACGAGAATATTCCAGACAAGAGGGAAGAATTGGATCTGGGCAAGGCATACTGCATGGAACTTGAACCAATTTATGGTGTGAGACACTGGCTGATCAAGTTCCCTGGGCGTACTGCCCCAGGCAGTGTGCTCCCCAGCCTGACAGGCTTGTGCCGGTAGTGATGATGATTAGTTCCAGAGCCATCAGAGGAAGTCCATGATCCAAAGCTGTTGACAGCCACCAATGGAAAGACAGCTGAACAGAAGGAGGTAGAAGAATCTCTTTGTGTGTACACACCATGATATCCTCTTGGAAGGGGAGCAGAAGCCATTGGAGGGGGTGAGAGTGCCAGTGAACCCATGGTATTGCACTCCAGGCAGGCAATCATGGAACCTACTAGTTGGGTCAAGAGTATAAAATCTGCTGACATCTCTCGGAGAAGAGGGCTGTCACGCCCTCGATCTCAGACAGCGAGGAGGAAGGGGAAGCTGTCAACATTCCAGGCAATGCCGGGGTGTCTGAGGGGCAGAGCCCGGCTGTCAGGTTCCAAGAAACGGCTGAGGCAGATGATTTAGAGCAGGCACAACAACCTGAGACAGCAGAAACCGTGACGGACCAATCAGAAAAGGAGCTATGCAAGCAACCTCCACCGACTCCACAACAGAGAAGAATTACAAGACGAAGAACACAGCTAGAGACTATTAGGAGGAGTAAACGCCTCTTGCAGAGGGCTGATAAGCCTTGAATTCCTGCCAGCTGGGAGCTCTCGGCTTGTGCTATAAATTGCACCACCAGCTTTCTATTCACTGCTGGAAAGCAATGTTTGTCAACTTCCGTGTCGACAGCTTGCAGCCAAGCCCGATAAGAAGAACTGTGTCCGAGCCGTCTCTTGTTTCTGCAACTCCGTTGGAGATCGTGAACTTCCCTGCCAGGTGGCCAGATACTGACAAGGGTGAATCAACAGCAATATTTTCTCCTTCTGATCTTGAGGTAAAAATACCAACCCCCTCACTGTGTCAAAGCATGCTCCCAGATGTTCTAATTGCTGAGAGGGCATGAGATGACTCTTGTGATAATTTATCAGGAACCCGGGCTCCCTGAGAATCTTGAGTGTGAGTTGGAGGGAGAGAGGAAGCTTGAACCAGCAGATTGTCTAGATAAAGGTGTACCTGAACTCCCAGTGTCCTCAGGTGCACAATCGGGACAAATATTAATCTTTGTGAAGATCCTTGGGGCCGTGGAGAGTCAGTGAGCTGAATTGAGAACAGAAAAAAACATTTTAGGTTCGATTTAGTTTTTTTAAAAAAATGAAACAAATTGACTTCCTTCCCCTTCTGACACAGTGCTAAAGGCTGGAAGAGGAAAGGACAGGTAGGAAAAGCCAAAGATCTAAAACTAGTCACAAAAAGAATCAAGGAGCCAGGAGCATCTCCGTAGCCCTGTGTTCTGGAGTAAGACAGGACCAGAACTGGGAATTTGCCGCCTTCCAGGCAGGAAGCTAGCCATGCCTTCAGTGCAAAGATTGGGTCCTGTCTGTGGTGCATTCTCAATACACAACCCACTGTTAAGGATGGCCTCCTCAACTATGGAAAAAAGAAAATATACAACTTGCACAATGACTACTAGTGGTTCTGCCCTCCCCATCAACCAAGGGCGGAACTACCAGTGTAACTCCTCTGCCTGCCTGCCTGCCGGCCACCACCTCCACTACCACCCACCCCTGACCAGCTTTCCCTGCTCCCAGAAGGAAGTGTTTGAGTGGGTGGCCAGGGTGAGAGCACACCATTGGCACATGAGCAAGGGCTGTGAGTAGGGTGCATGTGGAGCTCATGCCTCTTGAGGTGGGGGAAGGCCATGCATGCACGAGGTGCTGCAGGAAGGGACAGAACATGGGCCATCACTCCTTTAGCTATGTCACTGCTATCAATCAATGGGCTTTCTCCCAGGCCCCTGTTATAACACAGGGCCTTTGGGAGAAAACCATCGACTGGTGAAAGGAAGAGGACTCTTATGCTACCCTTATAAGAATTGGGGGAGGATGAAGAGTACTAGATCTGTTGCTGCTCCCCATTTCAGTGAGCCATGCAGGGTGCCTATGCACCTCTGGGGAGGTCCTGGGGCCACTGTTGCCAGCACTGCTCTTCTGCAGGCTCTCATAAGCCTCTCTGCTTATGTCTGAGACCACAGCTTGTGGTTCTCACCCTCAACACACTCAGAAGTCTCATGGGATCGTGGGCTCCCCGTTTGTTGGCATGTTGTGGAGAAGTCACTTAGCAGGCAGTGGGATGGTTGCCCCCAGGTTCACCAGCTGCCAAGCGAATTGAAAGGGGATTAGCCTTGCACCATTCCCTAAATTAGGGAATGCCTAAGTAGACTTTGGAGTTAACTTTTGAGTTAGATAACGCACTGCAAATGCAACTCACTTCCCATCACAAAAGAGCTAAGTGGACAATAGGAACTCAGAGGTGCTCTAATTAAAACTGCTGATTGGTTTACCAGGTACTTCTGACCTGAGAGATGACCTGAGAGAATGACTGGCACACTCATTCATCTCATTTACATATTAATTTACTATCTGAAATTCAACTTGGCATGTACTCCAACTTCTCTAAGCTGGAAACTGTGCAATCTAAGCTCCAGAGGAACATTTTTCAGGTACCTCGGTGTGTGCCCAGTGCTGTCCTATGACTAGAAGCAGGAGTGTTTAAAGTAGAGGCTAGAGCATGAATCAATATCTTTGAATTCTGGCTGAAGCTGGTTTTCCACCCTGCAGGTCTAGCTCCATTTGTGCTAAAGGACATCTATCACTCCAGGTGGAAAAGAGAGCTGGAGGAAAGGCTGTAACATTATGGTTTCTCCCCTTTTGTATTGATAACTCTGGGATATGAAAATATCAGGGTCAAACTCAGACAAAGAATATATGACATGGAGCATCAAATTCATCAGGGCTTTATTCCTGTTGGTTTCCATTTGGGCAACCAAGTTCTGAGTTTCAACCCTGCCAGATACCTAAACCAGATAACCGTGCCAAAATACCACAGAGCTTTGACACAGGCATGATGCAATGCCTTGCAAACAGCAGTCCTGGAAGGGATATATCAAAAAATCCCCTACAAAGAATGCACTTATCTCTGCAGATCAGGAGATATTGAAACAATGGCTCATGTGCTCCTTTATTGTCAATTTTACCAAGATATATGGCATAAACATAAAACACCTTTTATTAGCTGTCATCCAGCTTGTATAGATTATTTTTATCTTGATTATCTTTTAATAGACCAGAATGATCTGAGATCTTATAATGTGGCTAAGTTCTGTTTAATAGCCAATAAAATTTGCCAGGAGTTCATTAAGAATCATTGTTAACTGTGTTTAACTGTGTGCTTAATTATTGTATCATAACCTTGTAGGTTTATTTTGTTGTGTTTCTGTTTGTATATTGTCATGGTTGGTGACTGTAATAAAGGGATTGATTGAATGATTGATTGACTAATTAATTGATAAGGCACTGCAAATGGAACTCCCTTCCCATCACAAAAGAGCTAAGTGGATGATAGGAACTCAGAGGAGCTCTCATTAAAATTACTGATTGGTTTTCCAGGTCCTTCCAACCTGAGAGATACCATGCTAGAATGTACATTCATTTCACTTACATACAGGTTGTTAATCTTGACCCATTCAAATTATTGTGTTGTACTCCAGCACAGCAAACACAGATGATGGATCTCTTTGAGATTCACCAGAGTTGCCCTTCCCAGGAAAGAAGAGCAACTGGAATGTTGCCTCAAGACACATTTTGAGCTATAACTGCCCCTGGTTTCTTGAACCAGTGTGCTTTGTTTGGTCTTTACACCTTGGAGTTGCACACAGTTTGGATGCTAGACTTGGCACCCGCCATAATAGCTGGCCGTGTCTTGTTCTGCATGCCATTCACGCTTCCAGCCTCCAGATCGGTCTTCCTCGCTGGCCTGATCGATCCAGCTCGCCTTGCTGCTATTAGAAGCTGGCTGCATGAGAACCTTTTGGATTTACCCTTGTTGCATAACCCCCAAGCTGCTTTTGGTTCTTCATTGCCTGATTCCATGCCTGAGGAAAGGGGTCCCTCAGTTGTGCCTGAGCCACGAGGGCCCAATTACCACTAAAGGGAGGACAAGTTTGTATGATAATCGCTGTGCCCCTCTGGGCTCTTCCTATCCTTGCTTGCTTTCTTAAATCCAAAAACAGCTATCTCTACAGCTTTCTTTCCTCTAGCCAGCCTGGAAGTCATTTTAATTTGGACACTAAGCTAAATTGCCTCTTTGCAGTCATCTGGTTAATCTTTGTAACATATTTTTAATAGTAATATTGCTTTTATCAACTCTCTTATTCCGCTGTACCCTTGAACCCCAAATAAAACCTTTCTTTGTTTTGAACTTCAAACTCTCTGTCAGTTTCCCATGACCAGAACTTTGCACAAAAATTATTCTGACGTCAGACTGCTCCACCCCAGCTTGTTAATTTCCCACACAAAGCCCCAGTGCATTTTGGGGTGTTTGTTAATCACCCCAGAGCAGTTCCATTAACACTACACATTTTTGGGAGGAGGGAGCAGTTGTGGCCTTGCTCCATGGCCTAGAGCAACCTGGTTCCAGCTATGAGTAATAAGTAACAGTTTGTTACTCATGCTGCTAGTGCAGATACAGGGGCGTAGCAAGGTTGGAGTGGGCCCAGAGACAAGATTTTAAAATGCCCCCCCCCGCAAGTCCAGGGCCTCCGCACACCCCAGGCCCCCAAGGATTTAAGTCTGATATTCCAAAATAAGTATGCTGCCTGCAAATACATTTCACTGAATACACACACACATCACAATATATAGTGATATACATTGAGTACTATACATTTGTATTACTTTTAATGCCTAGAACACACTAGAAAGATGAATTATTAAAATGGGCCCCTCGCTGCAGATTAGCAAAGGAGACTTTCAACCATGCAGGGTGAACCTATGTTTGTTTTCTCAGAATTCTGAACTAATTCAGTCAAGTTTGATTGCAGGAGGTTTTTCACAGGAGGCTTTTAAAGCCCTTTAAGACACATCTCCTCTGGAATGGAGGTGCTGCATTCACATGTTGGCCAGATTTACCCTGAAGTCCCTGCAAGTTATTGGGGAGCAGTTCACACACAAGAAAAATAAAATAAAAGCACCACACATGCTTCACAGTTCTCACTCAGACCTTCTGGGTTGCAAAACAACTTGAACATAAGTGCATTTATAAATAAATGAATGAATAAATAAAATTAATAAAATACTGTTCCAGAAGTTTTTGCAATTTTCTGCCATGAAACAAGCCACTTATTGGACTTTTTAGATAGTTTTTTTTAAGTCAGCAAATTTTCCAAGCTGTTTCAAAATAAATATTCAGAGACTTCTCGGTCCCTCCCCCCATCCCATATCCAAGCCCTATGGCAAGCAGATCCCTATATATGGGGGCGGGGGGGGGGCGGGAAAGATAACCACAAAAAGGAGTTCACACTCTACCTGGCAAATGCTGGTCTGGGTTAAGCAGGGCAGCAAGGGGTCTTCTGCTGCAGAGAACACTCTGGCTGCCTCCTCCTTCCTGGCTGGCTTGGGCCCTACTCGAGTTCAGGCTTCACTGCGGCCTACACGGAGGCCTCCGTGGAAGCCCCGCCCACCCGCCGATCAGCTGAGAGGCGGGAGAAAAGGAGCTCTTTGCAGCTTGCCTGCTGCTTCCATTGCGGGCCAGCAGAACAAGCAGGAGAGACGGCGAAGAGGGCAAGTGGCTGAGAGGCTATGGGGCTGGGCAGGGGGCAATGGGGAGTCACATGAGGTGCCCCTGGGGTGCCCCTCCAGGCAGTGGGGCCCCCAGACAACTGTCTCCCCTTGCCCTATCATTGTTACACGCCTGTGCAGATAGCAACAAACTTTCTGAAGTACCATTTTCCAAAGTGCAGCTTGCACTTCAGGAAAAAGATATCCACAAGACTCAAAAAAACCTGCAAATATATAGCAAGGCAGTTCACCTCACCCCAGAGTGATTTATGGTGCTTCAGCTGATATTTTGTTTGTTAAAACGATGTATATACCACATTTCCACTTTCATAAATACCCAACAGCTAACAAAATCCCTAAATAAAAACACAAACAAAAACAGAAACAGCAGATAAATGATCTAAAGCAGTGTTTCTCAAACTTTTTGGAGTCAAGGACCGCTAAATTCTTCGTGCAGAGTTTCAAGGACCGCTACATTCTTCATGCGCAGTTTCCCGGACCAGCAGTTAGTAAAGGGGTTTCAAGTCTGTCTATCTATCTCTCTATCAGACTTCTATACTGCCCCAAACATGCATCTCTGGGCAGTTTAGAATGAAGATAATATAAGCATTAAAATAATTAAATTTGGAATCTTTTGCAAACATGGAATATTAGGGGTTCTTAACCTTGGGTCTCTCAGTTAAACTCCCATAACCCCCAACAACAATGGCATTTGGCCATTATGGCTGGGGATTATGGGAGTAGAAGTCCACCAATGTCTGGGTACCCAAGGTTGAGAACCCCTGAATCTAAAAGCCTGAGTGAACAAATTTGTCTCCAGTATGTCTTCAGTATGTGCGGGGTGGGGGTGGAGGTGCTTCTGATTACTCAGTGGAGAGGGTATGTTGGGCCATTAGAAAAATTCAAAAGCTACATGGGGCCAATGAAAGCAACATACAAGCAAGCCCCACTGATGCAAGAGGGAAACAGCGTTCCCTCTCAAGGCGCCTTGACCACAACAGGCAGCTGGGTTTCAATCAACCAACCTTTGGCTGCAAATAATGAGCATGCAAGAACCAGCAGCCCTTCAAGTGGCACCCACTGCCATACTTTTTCCTCCATGCCCCCGCACCGCATACAGTTTGAAGCTGTAAAGATAGGGAATAAGATAGCTGTAGGAAGATCTCAGCAGCACATGGAGGCAAGGCACAAGAAGGGTCCCATGCCTCCGTGATACTCTTCCTCTTCCGTGCCATGTGCAAAATTGAGGAAGTGAGTGCCTTGATTTCAGTTTGGGGGGGGGGGTTGACTCCCAGTCAGGGACCGGCACTCAAGCCTTCGGGGACCGGCAGCGGTCCAGGGACCGGTGGTTGAGAAACACTGATCTAAAGCACCCAGCAGCAGAATAACTTAATATCATAAACCAAAAATCCTGCCAGAACATAAAATGTCAGCAGAGAAGGGGTTAGAAGGATCTCCCTGGGTAGACAGGGCAGACTCTGGTCTTGGCTGCAGACATATAGTGATGGGTCTATTTGTATTAAAAGTACAGTTCAGATTGCTTAGACGTGAGATAACCCACTGATGAAGTTAATATTAATTAACCATGGACATTATCTGAGGAAGTTTTTAAAAGATTACCTTTAACCCTGCAGTTGTCACTTCCTGTGCTGATTTCAAAGGAAGGATTTTTGAAATGTCACCAAATATAGTGGGGATAAATAGTTTATCTTGTCATTCTCAGTTGTGACCTTTTATTACACATAAGGGAACACAAAGGGGAAAGTTTGGCGAATGAGCGCACATAACGCCTGCCAAAAAACAGATGCAGAGAGGAAAACATTTAACCCCCAAAAGTGCTCCTTTTTCAAAATATTTTATTTTATTTTATTTTATTAATCAAATTTGTACACCGCCTCAAACTTTAGTCTCTGGGTGGTTAACAATTGCATAAAACAGTAAAATATATACAATAACTTAAAACAATTTAACAATTTAAAAATCACCAACAAATTAAAACCTTAAAATATGTGTTTGTTTATTATTTTATTTATTTTATTTATATAGGTTAATGTTTTTAGGCCACTTTCCCACCTATAAAGTGAATTGTTCTCCCTAGGAACAAATTGCAGTGGACAGAGAAGCTTGGTGATATGTACAGTTTTTTGTATCCCTGTTGAGGTTCTGGCAGCCCTTGCACTGACGCTGAAGTGGTGGCCCAAGTTCCTTTGACATTGCACCCACTAGTGACCCACAAGCCATGCCATACTATTCAGAAATATTCCCAAGCCTCACAAGTACCACTTTTAAGCAGAGGACATTTAGGTGCTAGGGACAGGAACATCTAGTACTACACATTTCACTCACAGCTCTCTGTCTTGATCCTCCACAGGACAGGTTGAAGCACAGGGGGATTAAGTAGAGTCAGTCTCCTGACCCCTTGATGTTCCTTCTTTTGGAACATCTGCTGCTGGTGTCACTGTTGTGTAGGCCTTCTAGAAATAAATATAATTTGTTAGTCTGTTATTATTTATTTATGTATTTATGTATTTATTTGATTTATATACCGCCCTTCCAAAATGGCTCAGGGCGGTTTACAATTAAAACAAACCACTAAAACAGTAAAGAGCTAAAACAAATTAAAAACAATATAACAACAATTAACAGTTTTAAAACATTTTAAAACAACAATTAAACAATTACAGTGATTAAAAGCCCCCAAATCGGGTTAGAATATTAAAACAGATTTAAAAACCCTGGAAAGCCAGGCCAAACAAATACGTTTTAGTCATATAAATATTAGTCATATAAACCTTGATGTAAAATAAGGATTTTAGTAAGCTAGCATTACTACGCCTCTGGGAGTTGTTGCCACGTTGGAATGAAAGATTAATTATTGGTGTCTTACATATCAGGTCTAGAACTTTGCTTTAGCATATCTGCCAACAGGGCTGTCACATTCCCACAGTGCTCGTGCACCATCAGGCTGCGGGTACAACCCATCTGTATCTATAACTGGCACAGGCATGGCTGCTTGGGCCACTTTCCCACTAGGGATGCAGGCTTTACCATGTTCGTTTAATAATGAAGCTCCTGTGTGTGTCAAGCTTGGTGCAAGAAGAACAAGGAGACCTTTTTCTCCACAAGCCAAATCAATGTGGTGTGCAAGAGTATTCAAACTGTCCAAGGGTCTGATTGAGATATTAAAGATGTTTTAGTTTAATTATGTTCGTAAGGGCTTGAACGTATGTTTTTAATTATTATTATAGCAAGGGTAAATCTTATAGTTGATGATTCACGAAGAAATGTGAGCGGGAAGTCCATCTTTTATGTGTGTATTTGTAATGAATGACAATATTGCTATTGTTAAAATTAATAAAAAATGAATTTGAAAAAAAAAAGAGATATTAAAGATGTTTGCTGGCAGCCTGGCATTTTATTCAGTATTTATCTTTCCCTTTTAGTTATGAAAACAACAACACAATTGAATGAACTATAAATGTCCTATCATAATTTATTTATTTTATTCATTCATTCATTCAATTTTTATACCACCCTTCCAGAAAGGCTGAGGCCTGTCTGATAATTAATGATAATTGATAATTGCATCATTAAGATGAAGTTGGTGAGAAGCCTCTTGCTTTTGAGGCCTCTCTATATTCTGCACTATATGAACAAATAAGTAGAGCAAATATAATGTTTTGCCATTGTGATTAGATTGTTTGAAAAAGGGAACAGCATACTGTTCAGAAGCTTGTACTGAAGGATATTTAGTTCTAGAGATATGGTATGAGGACCAACCCTAGCTGCTCAATATTGATTTCACAGAACACTATCAGACCAGATCTGAGATTATATATACATATTTGAATTACTGATTTATTTTTAGACTTCCTTTGCAATATTTTGACTTTATTTTTATTTTTTTAATGGGAATGTATTTTATGCATGAGAGTTTGGAATTTAAAATTTTGCTATTTTTTTCTTGTTGATATAATTTGTAATGATTATGAAGGCTGTGTGTCTTATTTGTGAATGGAATTGATTATATTACAGGTTGCTCAGCGTTTCAGACTACAAAGTTCTACTACTATTCCTCTCAGAAGTCCCTTAAGGAACAAATCCAGGCATTTCTATGTTCTGGATAGATGGAAATGACTTGCCCATTGTTGTTAATTAGGAAAGTACAGTAAAGAATTACTTATGAAAAAGATATATGTGACGTAAAATTGCATGTTCATTTTCAAACAGGTGCATGTGTGCACATACACACTGACAGAGAGATACTGAGATATTGTGTACTTTGCAATGGAACATCATAAATTACTTTATTTAAATGGCCCTGAAGTTACATTTAGTATTTGGTAACTGCAAGAATATGACCAAAGCATGTGCAAAAACTTACTATGTTAACTTAGTATTTATTTAGACTAATGCTCGATGCACCTAACTTTGCAAAGTGGACTTCCTATGACCCTACAAGTAACATAGGGTACCCAGGAACCACCCCGCACAGACAGAATGATAGATATACAGTGGGTTAGGGTTATGGCTGAAGGAGTGTTGTCCATCGATACACTCTAAGTTTCTATACCCGAGAAACGTCAGATACTTAAAACTAGTTAGTATGATAAATATAAAGTAATAAAATCTTCACCAAATGCATTATGGCATATTCCAGGTCTTCAGTGGACCTAGTAGTGCTTCACTTCTGGAACAGAAATTTACAAACTTGTATAGATCCTCAAGAGTGCTTTCATTATAACTCTAACTCTCCAAATAACTGATATCACATCTAATAAACCATTTTCAAGGTAGACTCCAAATTCTGCCCAAAAAAGTGCTCTGTCTTTACATGGATTCTTGTAGTTCTACAAGACAGCATGGAATTATTCTGGGAGGGAAAGTTACTCTATGCTTGTTGATATGACTAGTAATCTCTGAGTGTATTGTAAAAGGATGATCTTATCTGATTCATAAATTATGCTTGAAAATGAAAGAGAAAAAGTTTATGTGAACAGGGCATAGCTCTTTTCATAGTGGCTCAAGTCTGGGGTAATGCCTGTGTTGCCAAAGCACCTGCCCCCCACCACCTTGGATTTGTTGCTCCGGTTCAGCCAACTCAGAATTAATATGTGGACCATGGAGGTTAAACTCCCGACTTTTGGAGATGATTCACAATGAGACACTGTGGCACATCGTCCAGAGTCCTGCAGTACTTGGGAAATCCTGCTCTAGGGTTCTCCTGTGGCTTCTCTGGACTTCACTCTTTTGCATCCTTGGCCCCGAGGAGCTGCCTCCAGGGGCAGGTGCTGATTCAGTCCAGGGGCAGGTGCTGATTCAGACACGGGATTTCATTTAAGAGAGCTGTGCTGTCCAAGTGCATATTCCTGGCAGGCAGTACATGAGGGCTCTGTCCATTTGTAACAAGGCGTGCATGTGAGTGATATAACCATAATCATTTTTGGCAGTTAAAGTTCATTTTTAAAGTATCTTTTTGTAGATTGAAATAATTTTTCTTGACTATAATCTTCCAAAGATGCAAGTTCTTGGTTCCTTCATTGCATCATTGGTGTGCATGGGAAGCCTGGAAAGACTTCCCACCCGTTTGTTCTTTCTTTGTAACTGATTGCTGGTTCAGTATATGGAAATTCATTTCCTGACAGTTGTTTTGGGGCAGCTAATCTGGTTTGCACTAATGGTTTCCTACTCTTCCAAGATGCCTACACAAGTAGCCAAATAATGTTTTGGCTAAGGGTTAGGTCGCACACAAAAAACCCCCTCTGTATCCAGGTTCTTTTTTTCCATTGACTGGAGGAAAATACGTGAGCTGGCCAACTACAGAAATACTCAGTAGCAATTTCTGCCAGCTCATATTATGCAGCTGTCATGATCTTTGGAAATATTTGTTAGAAAAATCCAGCTTTGCTAGCAGCTATGGAGGGATAAACCTTCAATTTCTTTTAAAACAAATGAACAAAAAGCACCGTAGCAGCAACTGCCAAATTTGTTTCTTGCTACATAAGGCACGAGGGCTAGAATATTATTGTTGGATCTGTATATTGTATAGGTAGAGCATTTTGTGCAGTAAATTGACAAGGGTTGGTGTTTTACTAAAGCAAGATGAATGAATTTATGCACAAAACCCCTTAGAATGAAATGAGACATCTAGATTGGCCAAAGTGTTTTTAAAAGTAAGTAACTGAAGCATTGTTCTAAAACTTGGGGCGTGTGGTACATTATCTACTTATAAACTTCCTGAGAATGAGATCTCTGTAATGAACGAATTACAACATAATTTATTAGAGAGGAGTGGAGGTCTTAAGAGCTTTTATAAGTTTGGATAATCAGGGATACTGTACAGACAGTAAACTGGATTCAGAGGGAGTCTAGCATGAACAGAAAGACACTTCCATTTACAAAAGGGAGAGTCCATTATTTCTGCAGCCTGCAGCCACTGCTTCATATGGGGTGTGTGTGCCATATGAGGGTTCATGCCATTCCTGAGGGTTCTTTGACTTTAGTGAGGAGTGGGGGTGGGAGAGTCCCATTCCATGAACGGAATCCCACTCAGAGGCCGTTCTCATGAGCAGCCAAGCCCAAGCTTCAGCTTGGTTCTGGGATCGTGTGTCAGCGCGAGCTGCTTGCAACATGCTGACACAGTGATGGGCACCTAGAGCACCCATCCCCTGGTGCAATCCCCCAGTGCACTGTGCTTGGCACGTGATGCACTGTGGGATTTTCAGAGGCTGGGAGTCATCCCAGCCACAGAGCAATCAGCGTTGCTCCATGATGCATGGAGCAGCAGGGATTGTGTGGGACCGCAGAGCGTGCGCCCACCAGGCTAACAAAGATTGTCTGGGGAGAAGGCAAAGTTTGGAAAGCCTTCCCCCTGCCCGTCCAGTACGTTGTGTGAATGGCTCCACAGAATTGTTAGGAGCCAGCCTAATTAATTTATATCGATATCTAATTTTTTAGATTGTGAATCCTTTTGGGACAGTAACCATGGTTTTATTTCTTTTGCTATTGTAAACCACTTTGATAACATTATTGTTGAAAAATGCCATATTAATGTTCATCATAATAATCTGAGTTGATCATTAGGATTCAACTCATTAGGTCATACGACTAACATAAGAACGACCTTGCTGGATCAGACCCAAGGCTTATCTAGTCAAGCTTCCTGTTTCCCAGAGTGGCCCACCAGATGCCTCTGAGAAGCCCACAGGCATGAGGTGAGGGCATGCCCCCTCTCTTGCTGTTGCTCCCCTGGAACTGGTATTCAGGGGCATCTTGCTTCTGAGGCTGGAGATGTCCTATAGCTACCAGACTAGTAGTCATTGATAGACCTGTCCTCCAAGACTACTACTTCTATGAATGAAATATATATATATAATTGGCTGGAGAATTTTGGATATAGATATAGATATATAGATATATATTCCAACAAAGGTCTACAGTCCTCTGAGCAGTTTATATAAACAATAAATAAATAATTAAATAAAGCTCCCTATCCCAAAAGGGCTCACAATCTGAACAGAGACATGAGAGAGACACCAGCAACAACCGCTTGTTTTCCCGCTACCTAAATATAAGAGAATCACGGCTTTAAAAGTTGCCTCTTTGCTCAGTTAACATGTGTCATAGTGAGTCCAGACAATGTTACACTGCATATCGGTAACTCCCCCCTCCCCCGCTTGGCCTCTTGATAGAATAAATTGATAGGATATAAATGAACAAGTATCTGAGTATGTTTCCAATGCAAGTTGCAGTATAACCCTCCCTGGGTTATACTGACACAACATATCTATCACATGAATGCTTAACAGCTGCAGAGAGTACTTTGAAAATCACTCTCATGTATAGAAAATTACATGGGAGTTATCGTTAAGTGTTGCTTTTAAGCCTTATTGCTTCATGGTGGGGAGCAGGGGGATGTTTTTTATTGTTCTTCTCAAACATTCATTTTACATGTTTTCTTGTTAAAACTAACTTGAAGAAATGCGTATACAATATACATAAATTACTCAGATAACATCTAGGTTATATAGCAGTGCAAGTCATAATTCATTTCTGAGCAAACTGAAACTGATGCTTCTAACTGGTTCATAATTACTTTGAGAATGTAATTCTAGATAGTCAACCAAGTATTGGTACCCAGGCTTAACTTTAAAAAAAGATGTTCCTACCATGTAATCACAGAACATGTACTTGTAAAAAACGTTACCAAATATGGGAAGTTCTAGTATACGAATATGACAAATATTTATATACCACTTTTCAACAAAAGTTCCCAAAGTGGATTACATACATACATACATACATGCATACATACAAATAAATAAAATGGCTCCCTGTCCCCAAAGAACACACAATCTAAAAACACACACCATAAGATAGACACCAGCAGCAGCCACTGGAGGGATGTTGTACTAGGAATTGATAGGGCCAGTTGTTTCCCCCCTACTAAATAGAGAATCCCCACTATAAAAGTTGGATCTTTTGTTCAGTTAGCGGGGATCACTAGAAATGAAATCTACTTGGAACACAATTGCAAATGATACAGTTGAAGATGGAGGCGGATAGGATTTCCTGACACAGAAATGTGTGTTAAAAGCTGATTAAAATGCCCAAGTGATAGCTGAGGATATTGGCAAATAGTGAACCGTGGTTTCACTACTTTGAGATTTGCAGCTGTTGATTTCTTGAGCTTCGACAGCAGTGGATGCCTGACTAACAGGAGGAAATGGCAGCACCAGAACTGGAACACTTCTCTGTTTTTACTGATTAGCCCAACAGGAGGAGTTGCAAGATCTGCAAGTTTCAAGGCATTAGGAGGGACGAATGTACTTATTCTTAGTATGCTTTAGTGTGCAAAGACTGAACTTCTGTAGAGTTCAGTTACCTTTTGCAGATCTGCTGTTGTTTCTGTGGCCCAGTAAGAAAAAGAGAAACGGTAGTAATAATATTTTGCCAGATTACAGTAGAGTAAGTTTGCAATAGAGCTTCTAAGTTCACACATTAGACTGCTTCTTTATATAACTCAGCATTTTATTTCCAGTTTTATTCTGTTAAAGTAAGTGCCGGTTCTCTTTAAAATTATGCACTTTCTGTGATTCATCATGCTCTTCTTCTAAGCTGCTTCTGTTGAATGCTAAAGGTTTACCAGAATGTTAAAGGGGGTGAAGGAATACGCTTTTGAAATGTGCATTATAGACAAGGGAATGATCAGCATTCTCCAGCCATATTAACTCTCACTTAACTTGTGGGGAAGACACTACCTTCTTGGGTAAATTTTACAGCACTAAATTAATGTTTGACAAATAATCTTAAGATTCAAGCATGGCATATGTTATCCAGCAAGCTAATTATCTCTTTTTGGGAATAGAGCATTCTTTCTTTGCTGATTTGATTAACCACAGCAGCAGCTGGCAGATCTAAATAGCCAAGTTGCAGTCAAGAAAGGTCAGAAGCATAAACAGTTCTCATGCTCAAAATGTAGTGTTGGAAAGATGTAGAACAGCTTGAAGGGCAGAGAGGAAGAGTTCATTGCTATAAAAATATGGGGAACAGCCAAGGCAAGGAAATAATACCAGACTGATCTCAGGTGAACAAGGCGCAAAGTCCTAGCTGAATTATATGTGAGATGTATTAATACAGTGAAGCACCTACATGATTGTAACGGCTCAGAAGTCTCTCTTAAAATAGTGATAAATGGGAGTCATTTTTCATTTGTGTGAGAGAGCAATAGTCACTAGTCACAATAGTCACAAATAGTGGATTGTTCATTGTGTGTCTCTGGGTGGGTTTGTATATCTGTAATGTGCTGTAGCTCAGTGGTAAAGCATCTGCTTTGCTTTACAGGTGAAACTCAAAAAATTAGAATATTGTGCAAAAGTTCATTAATTTCAGTAATGCAAATTAAAAGGTGAAACTGATATATGAGATAGACGCATTACATGCAAATCGAGATAAGTCAAGCCTTAATTTGTTATAATTGTGATGATCATGGCGTACAG
Source organism: Hemicordylus capensis (assembly GCF_027244095.1). NCBI lineage: Eukaryota > Metazoa > Chordata > Lepidosauria > Squamata > Cordylidae > Hemicordylus > Hemicordylus capensis. The sequence goes on from NC_069658.1 coordinate 411,858,313, forward strand.
CTCATGAGAACCCCAAATCCACAATCCCAGAAAATTAGAATATTTCATGAAACCAATAAAACAAGGATTGTCAATAGAACAATATCGGACCTCTGAAAAGTATAAGCATGCATATGTATTCAGTACTTGGTTTGGGCCCCTTTTACAGCAATTACTGCCTCAATGCGGCGTGGCATGGATGCTATCAGCCTGTGGCACTGCTGAGGTGTTATGGAAGACCAGTATGCTTCAATAGCGGCCTTCAGCTCTTCTGCATTGTTTGGTCTCATGTCTCTCATCCTTCTCTTGGCAATGCCCCATAGATTCTCTATGGGGTTCAGGTCAGGCGAGTTTGCTGGCCAATCAAGCACAGTAATCCCATGGTCATTGAACCAGGTTTTGGTACTTTTGGCAGTGTGCGCAGGTGCCAAGTCCTGCTGGAAAATGAAGTCAGCATCCCCATACAGCTCGTCTGCAGAAGGAAGCATGAAGTGCTCCAAAATCTCCTGATAGACGGCTGCGTTGACCCTGGACTTAATGAAGCACAGTGGACCAACACCAGCAGATGACATGGCTCCCCAAATCAACACAGACTGTGGAAACTTCACACTGGACTTCAAGCATCTTGCATTGTGTGCCTCTCCATTCTTCCTCCAGACTCTGGGTCCTTGGTTTCCAAATGAGATGCAAAAGTTGCTCTCATCAGAAAAGAGGACTTTGGACCACTGAGCAACAGACCAGTTCTTTTTTTCTTGAGCCCAGGTAAGACGCTTCTGACGTTGTTTGTTGTTCAGGAGCGGCTTAACAAGAGGAACACGACATTTGAAGCCCATGTCCAGGATCCGTCTGTGTGTGGTGGCTCTTGATGCACTAACTCCAGCCTCAGTCCACTCCTTGTGAAAGTCCCCAACACTTTTGAATGGCCTTTTCCTGACAATCCTCTCCAGGCTGTGGTCACCCCTGCTGCTTGTGCACCTTTTTTTCCACACTTTCCCCTTCCACATAACATTCTATTAATGTGCTTTGATACAGCACTTTGGGAACATCCAACTTCTTTTGCAATTACCTTTTGAGGCCTTCCCTCCTTATGGAGGGTGTCAATGATGGTTTTCTGCACAACTGTCAAGTCAGCAGTCTTTCCCATGATTGTGATTCCTAATGAACCAGACTGAGAGACCATTTAAAGGCTCAGGAACCCTTTGCAGGTGTTATGGATTGATTAGCTGATTGGAGTGGGACACCTGGAGCCTAGACTGTTGAACCTTTTCACAATATTCTAATTTTCTGGGATTGTGGATTTGGGGTTCACATGAGCTGTACGCCATGATCATCAGAATTATAACAAATTAAGGCTTGACTTATCTCGCTTTGCATGTAATGCGTCTATCTCATATATCAGTTTCACCTTTTAATTTGCATTACTGAAATTAATGAACTTTTGCACGATATTCTAATTTTTCGAGTTTCACCTGTATATGCAGAAGGTCCCAGGTTCAATCCCTGGCAGCATCTCCAGGTTTCAGGCTGGGAAAGAATCCTGCCTGAAATCTTGGGTAGCCACTGCCAGAGTTTAGGCAAATACTGGACTGGTTTGACTCATTATAAGGCAACTTCCTATGTTCCTATGAAATAAACCAAAAAAGCAATCTTGAAAAAATCAATATTTAGAATTACAGAACAACTAAAAACATTGTTAGCTTTATTATGCAATATTTTGAAGAATAAATAGAAGTAGATGCAAGATGATTCTGAATACTAAAGCTATGTTTCAGTACTTTTGGTGTGGAACAATATACCGTGTGTCAAATCTAACCCCAGGGTTCTGACTGACTACCTCACTCTAGTACTAATGTCCTCTTTCTCTCGTGCTCCCCTTCAGATTGTTTGAATCTAGTTGCAAGAACTGAAAAGATGCACAAACTGTTCACTTCCTCCAATCCTTGTAAAGTATTCCAAGAAGCGGGGTGGTTTAGGGAATAGCGGGCAGGGAGGGGGAGACACAGGCGACAGATAGGCTGATGAAGCGGAATGGCAGCTGGAGTTGCAAACATACTACTTTTCAACCCCTACTCATTGTGGCCCACTGGCAAAGCAAGGAGCCAAGCATGGTGAAAACTGAGCCAGCAAATATTTTAAATGTAAAATAAAGGTTTTTTTTAATACCTCCCTTTTGATCTGATGATCCCCAAGGAGGCTGATATCAATTCAGTGATCCAAAAATCTTCGGGTTATGATGCGAGTTAAGATGGCTTTCCATTTTCACTCATACTCTAAAAAGTATGGAAATTGTAAGTTAAGGTGCCCATCTTAACTTTTGCACCATATAAGCCATAAAGATTTTGTACAATCTTGTATATTATTCTGCTTTAAAAATGAGGCTCCATGCACCAACACATTTTCATGCAAATAGACCTTCTACTGTGATGATGACAAAAATGAAGAATATTTATGTACACTGTACCACATTTGACAAAAGTTCCCAAAGTGGTTGACATACAGAAATGAATGAATGAATGAATAAATAAATAAATAAGTTTGATCCCTGTCCCCAAAGGGCTCACTATCTAAAAAGAATCAGAAGATAGACCACAGCAACAGCCACTGGAGGGATTTGGTGCTGGGGTTGGGTAAGGCCAGTTGAACTTTCCCTGCTAAATAAAGAGAATCACCACTTGAAAAAGGTTTCCTCTTTTGTTCAGTTAGCGTAGGGGTCTAGACTTCATTCCTGCACACACATTCTCCCTATGCTCTTATTTGTGAGCAGACCCACAACCTTCCTTCTAAAAACACCTTGCATTGTTGGGTATGACTAGACCTCTCACTCATAAATAGATCTGTGAGTATACCCCACACTTACAGGTATCGTTGAGAGCTGATTCACCAGTAAGGTTGACTGTCTACTTCTGAATAGGGATACGTCCTTAATAGTAAAGTTCCACCTTCACTCACAAGTAGACATCACCTTTACTTGTGAGTAGACCTGCAACCTTACTCAGGAGTAAACCTTGCATCCTCTCTCAAGAGTAGACCTGCTCACAAGTAAGGGTGAGGTTTACGCATATGGTTGAAGGCTACTCAAAGCAAGGATGCACTGTCTATTGACAAGTAAATTTGAGAGTCAACTCATGAGGAAAGCCAGTTGTTTACTCACACAAAATGTGATGACTATTCACAAGTAAGTTCAGGAAATACTGTTTCCTTTTAAATATTTTTTAAAATGCAAGTATATGCTGCAGCATAATCCTGCGATGTTTTGAAAAAGACAACAGTTAAAAATTACAAGATAGGTTATCTGTTGGCAAAAAAAAGTGTAGGAAACATGGGAAGCATCTCTCTTTAAGCATGATATTTAACTGTTGTATCTCAGCCATTTTTCAACAAATCTGCACTGAATTTGGAGGGGTGGTGTCTCTTGTCACCTAGTTGATTTCTGCAAATGGACTGATAGATTTGATAGATGGTTTTGACTTTATGAGCAATAGACTGTTCATGGCTTAGAATGATAAAAGATTGAAACAATTCCTCATCCTAACTATATATAGGATGATATATATATATATATATATATATATATATATATATATATATATATATATATATATATATATATATATATATATAAACCCCTGCTAACTGAGCAAAGAGGCACGTTTTACCGTGGTGATTCTCTTTATTTAGCAGGGGGAGAGTAACTGGCCCTATCCACCCCCAGCACAGTACTTCCAGTGACTGTTGCTGGTGTGTGTCTTATGTTTCTTTTTAGAATGTAAGCCCTTTGGGGACAGGGAGCCATCTTATTTGTTATTTCTCTTTGTAAACCGCCCTGAGCCATTTTTTGAAGGGCGGTATAGAAATCGAATTATTATTATTTCTTGTTTACACAGTCAGACAGGTGTTATTGACTGGTTTGTTTTATCCAGACATCGAGTCCTTCCCAAGGACCTGGGATGCCAGAATTTTATTGTCAATGGTTATAGATATCGTCGCAGAATATAGGCTGTTCCCAGTAAAGCTGCTTTTTGTAATTGGCTGATGGTGATTTCTGTGGCCCCTATGGTGTTGAGGTGCTCTTCAAGGTCTTTTGGAACTGCACCCAGGTCGCTTCTTCTTCTTCTTATTATTATTATTATTATTTCGACACTACACTGCCAGTATAATAAAAACATTTTGGAAGCAAATAGATTTACATTCAGTGCTAATTTGAATGTAATAAAATGTAAAACTTTGCAGAGTATAGCTCCAGCATTTCTGATAATGTGAGATTTCCACCAATAATAGCCAGTCTGACAAAACAAGCAGTGATTGTATTGCATTTGTTGTGGCTTGGCGGGCGGTGGGGGGGGATACTGCATTCTACTCCCTTTTCTCATGCTTTCCTTTTCTTGGTAATTCTCGCTAAAATGGTTGTTTGCATGTGGAAAATATTTTGAAATTACAGCATTAAATTGACTTGAACAATAATCCAGCTATGACCAAAGGAAGCCTAAACAGGAAGCCACAATGGACTGCCTTTTTCATTCTGCATTGGTAGCAGTGGCAGATATATCGGCTGCTAATGTGTGAACCATAAATGAGGTAGTTGGTCACTTCACTTATATGGCCAACTGTATTTTCAGTCTGAGTGGTGGTGGAAACTGTGGGTGCAAGCATTTGTGTGAAGAGACAAATGCTGTAACCATGGGCCAGATTATTTCCGTGATCAAAAGGCTGAGGTGACCCAGCCTTAAATGCTAATCTGCGCGAATAGATTATTTCCGTGATCAAAAGGCTGGGGCACCTCAGCCTTTTGATCATGGAAATAATCTGGTACACAGTTACAGCATTTGTCTCTGCACACAAATGCTTATACCCACAGTTTCCCACCACCACACAGACTCTCAGACAAATGCTGTAAGCATGGACAGCACAGGTATGGGTCTTCTGAGCACATCAGTGCCAGGGTGGGGCTTGCAGGCACTCTCGGTGGACACTGTATGCCATTGCAGTGTTCCCCCCCTTCTATTATTATACCATAGCAGAGTAGCATACACATTGAAAGTATTCAGAGTGTTTCTGCTGCTTTGGGGTACTTTTCAGTGTTGAGTGCATCCTTTGTGAATCATGTTAGTGTGGTGGATGGAAAAGAGCCCTTTGCAAATAAGAACACTGTTGTTCATTAGCATGTTCATTTTGCAGGTACAGGAACTGCAAAATCCAACTTATGTAGTTTTACTTGTTAAAATGGTTTTGTTCATCAACTATGGTTCAGGGCTTTGATCTGTTTTACTGAACTATATCATGCAGGAATTAGGACTGGTTGAAACTGCTGTTCTGAAAAATTATACTTAGTGTGTATAACTTGAGAATTGTTGAGTGAGTTCTTTTAAAGCTGTGCAGTCACTATAAGTTAAGAAAAGATTAATAAGGTATTAATATAAGTCTCTGGGATTGTGAAGTCAAATCCTACTTAATGCATTCCTTTTTCTCTCTCTCAGGCCCCAAAGTGAGTCATTCAGGTGCAAAGTAGTTTGAACAAACAAGTAAAATCTATTTCATTTGTTGAAATGCTTGACTCTGAATGAGTGAAATGCCACATTTTAAATCCAGTGTTCCAAAATATGGTACTGATAATTTAGGATCTCCTAGAAAATGCAGTGGGGAGGGAGAATGTCCTTCACTCCTTCCCTTTCTCCCTTCTTGACTCTTTGCTGTCTCCTGCTTCACTTCACCTCCACTGTGTCCATTGCCTTCACCAGGATTTGCTGCAAGGCACAAGTAGGATTGCAGCCCAAATTACTAGGAAACATGTTGGCATCATCATCCCATGTTTCATTAACTAATTAAATGATTCTGTGAAATTAGCAGAAAGTAAGTTTGGTATCTTCATCATTTAAATGGCCTCATAAAACTAGGCCATTATTCACCAAACACACACACAATGAAGTCTCCATTAATATGAATACGAACTGAACTGGAGGCAAAGCTTGGCGGGTTGCTAGTTTAATGTGAATAAAAACAACACGAGGCCTGGAAATTGGTACTGTAAATGCTTTTGTGTTTACTGAATCTGTTGATTAAATAAAATGCTTTGATACCAAACAGCTTGTGTTTTGAACAGTTGCAATTGGGAGATCTGATCTTAGACTGTACTTGTTCTGAACAACAAATTTTGTTGTACAAATGATAAGCATCAGGGACCAGGATAGAAAGGGCTTTGTTTTTCTTCAAAGGGAGGCTGTGAATTCTGGCTTAGCCCGAGTTATGTCCGGGGTAAAAAAATCCTCTATTTCCAGCAGCTTTTGAAAAGAACTCCGGAGCTTCTGCTTTCTCCTTTCGCCAAAGGTGTTGATGGATGTGCTGACGGCTATGTGAAGGAGGTGCTGATGGCTATGCAAATGGTCCATCTAACCCCTCCAATAGAAGCTGTTGGGAAGCAGATTCGCTCTTCAGATACCCCAAGGCATAGATTCAGTTGCTATTCCTTGCCTTCAGGACTCTGTTGGGCATTGGAAGTCTATGTAAGTGCTCTTTACTGTGCTTTAGTGCGTATTTCTGCCCACCTACCACCCATTTCCATATAGTGTACTCACCGTTCCATGGGGCCATGTGTTTAGCATCCTGAATTGCAAGCTGTGTGTTCCAATATTCCCTCAGCAGTTTATAGAGACTGTCCCTGTGGGTGCCATGTTGGGCTGTTAGAATCACAACCAGCTCATATCCCAACTGGTTTATTTGCACCTGTGTGTGATTATCTGATGCTTTCATCCTGGGTTTGGAGATGGGAATGGGATGCTGAGGTATCTTTCTGTCTCTTCTCCACTATCCCTTCTCTTCTCTTGGTTTAGGTCTTGTGTTGTATAAGTCACATGGTATAAATGTCTTGCAGTGCTACAGAACAGCTTCTAGTTAGCTGTGTGAATATCATGCAGTGACTAGCAATGTTGTGCCAGCATAAGGAGAGGTATGTGTGATCATATCCCAATCATGTTGTTTCTGGCAGAGAGCAGAATTGTGTCCAGATTTATTTATTTATTTATTTACTTACAATTATATCCCACTCTTCCTCCAAAGAGCCCAGAGCGGTGTACTACATACTTAAGTTTCTCCTCACAACAACCCTGTGAAGTAGGTTAGGCTGAGAGAGAAGTGACTGGCCCAGAGTCACCCAGCAAGTCTCATGGCTGAATAGGGATTTGAACTCGGGTCACCCTGGTCCTAGTCCAGCACTCTAACCACTACACCATGCTGACTCAAAGAAGAGACTGAAAGAGACTGAAGCTTGTATTAAAGATGGGCTGCATTGAGTTACAGAAGGATGATACAGCATTTTGAGCAGGTCATATGCTAGCCAAGCCTGTCCATTTCACTCTAGCTGAACTTTTGCTTCCCTGTCAGACTAAAACCATTTAAGTTTCACTGTTCCATGGAAGATGAAATCTGTTGGCCTAATAGCTTGTCTGTGGGTTATCAAGTGTTGCCTTGAATTGAAATACACATTGAATATGACTTGAAATACACATACCCATGTTTGAAAATATTTGAGATGAAATTTGCAGTCAGGAAAGAGTTGAATGGCATTCTTTAGTATTGAATAAATACAATATGTATAATGTGTTTTCATTACTCTTTTCTAAGAAATCCCGGAAACATTCTCTAGTTACCTGCTATAAAATGTAACCTGGCATATTTACATAGGTGTAAAGGGTTGCTGCATTCATAAGATAATTCGTGAGACCCAGTTCTCAGGGTGAGCGGATCCATGAGACCCGGTTCTGCAGGATGAGCGGGGAGGGAGCCCTGGGTGGTCGGATTGGCCGCCCACACAATTGCCGGCTCCGTGACAGAGCCGGCGGGGGCTGGGGAGCTTGGGGGCCGCGTGACCCCTGGAGGCCCCAGTATGCCCTGTGCGAGCGCGCAGGGCGTACTGGGGAGACTGCCGGAGCTGGGAGGTGGCTTTTCGCCTCCCCTCTGGGGGGGGGGTCTACTCGTGAGTAGGCGTGGTGTGAAGCTGTGCCGCGGCTACTCACGATTCTAAAAACCAGGTTTGCGGACCGCTCGCTCCGCAAACCTGGTTTTTTTACCAAGGGTTCCAGAGTGGGTTACCTGCTCTGGAACCACCAGGCTCGTAGTCGAGCCCGGTGGTTCTCACGTATAGCAAAAATCGGGCTAGGCTCTCCTAGCCCGATTTTTGCTAATTGTGTGAATGGCCCCATAGTTGTGATACTTGATCGTTAGAACTTGTTTAAACCTGAAGTACAAATGCGCTTCACAAGTTTATTGTAAGTTTCTGGCCCCCCCCCCTTTTTTAACAAGTTGGGTACTATATGGAATCTATATTTGACATTATATAGCTTTTTATCATTTTTTTTACGACTGTGTTTTGTTTCTGGTTTTGGTTGCAGACTTTTGACAAGAAAGGTGGGATTGTGTGGTCATCAGGCTACTTCATTGCTGCGGGAATAGTATTACTTATACTCCTTTCCAACTTCTTTTGTGCTTGTTTCACTCCTGTTTTCATTGGAAGTTTCACTTCTCTCCGGATTGCTTTGAAAGAGACGTATGTCTTCCCAAGGGTTATGTGCATCTATTAGAGATTCATGAAAGTGTCATAATACAAATTGCACCTACATATATTTATCTTGGGGGAAATATTGTTGTATGGCAAAAGTCCAAAGCAACTCCAGGATTTCTGCAACTTTTCTTCAAGTTACACACACATTGCCACTGCTACAAATATTTACTGCTTTTCAACAAAAAAATTAAAAATGGTTTACACAGAATAAATAAGATGGTTCCCTGTCTCAAAAGGTGTCACAGTATTTTACTTACACACGTGCACACACACTAGACACTAGTCAGCCACTAGAGCAGGCCTGCACAGCATAAGGCCCGAGGTCCGGATTCGGCCTGCAGTGACTATTTTACTGTTCCCCAGGTATCCTGTAGCAACAAGGAGCTGAAAACTGCCTTATAGTGCCATCCTGTGCATGCTTTCTCAGAAATGTGCTCCATGGTGTGCCCAGTGAGGCTTACTCCCAAGCATGCCTAGCATTGCAGCCTGAAAGCAACAACCATTTAGGGATAGGAGAGAACTTGGCTTTGTTTGGGGCTGGCATGCACTCTAGGGGCCCCACTGATTGAGCAGGGACAAGACCTGTTCTCTGGCCACTATCCTTGGTTGAAACTATGGGTCCATTGTCAGGGGGAATAGATCCACAAGTAACTAATAAACTGCCCTGAGCCTTTTGGAAGGGCGGTATAAATTCTTTAAAAATAAATAAATAAATAAACAAACAAATAATATTTTTAAGTTTAATGCAGTAATGTGCTAAAAATTGACTCTGCCCCTACACGCCAAGTTGTGGATGGTTCCAGCCTACCAGGGCGTTTGAGCAGTGTAGCCCTGCACTAGAGGGATGTTGTGCTGAGGCTGAATAGGGATAGTTGCTCCCTCCTGCTTAATGTAAGCATCACATCTTTAAAAGGTCTCTTTTTGCTCTGTTAGGGGATGCTAATAATACTATATTTCAGATACTGGTTGCCTATGGATAACTAAATGTAGGTTGCAAATCTAGATGATGCGATAGGTATACCACCTGGAGAAGAACACTGGATTCAAATCCTTACTCAGCCATAAACCTCTCTCAGAATGACCTACCTCACAGGCATGTGAGAATAAGTTGGTATAATCACATAAGGTGTCCAGCTACACGTCCCTGTCTCCTTTACCCAGCCTGGCTAGGCTTATCGGGTCTGTCCTCAGAGCAGGGACAGGGAGGGGGTTGAGCATCACCCTGTGCCTCCTCCGTCCCAGGCTGCTTGTTCCTTGTGTCTGCCCCTCTCCGGGGGCCCCTGACACTCACCATCAGCCAGTCTCTCATCCCCGGCTGGATCCTTATGTGCCTCCTCACAGGCTATGCATCTCCTGCCCCCAATTACGTGGCCACCACCCCTCTTTATTCCCTGTTATTGACTACCCCTTACAGCTGTTGCCAGTGCCTCTCCCCCTTCTCCCTCCTCCTGCTCAGACCCCACTCCCTTTGGGAGGCATGCTGCTGATGTTACCCTCGCACGTCTCCCCTTCAGTCTTATCAGGGCTCTGCTCCTCCTCCACTGGAGCTGAGTCCCTCCCGTTGGCAGTCTTTCCTCCGTCTCTCCCCGGCTGCCACCCATACATGTAGCCTTGGGCCCTCTCACCACTCCGTCCTTGGAGGTAAGGACAGCCAGCCTCGCTGGACACAAGGTTATTGTTTCTGTACTGCCAGATTTCACACAGACCCTTGTTAATTGGTCTGCCTTTATTTATCTTATACCAACCATGCACTCAAGTGAGCATAATGGGGTCACAGGGGAATCACAGTTTTCATTAGCCTTCCCACTCCATAAACCAAGTAGCATTTTGAGCTGTGTTCTTGAAAAATGGCATTTATGGAAAACAGCAGTTAAATGATTGATTTTGAAGTTTCTAGCCCAGTAGGTTCTTACTATTGGGTCATAGAGAGGAGGAGAGACATTTCTGTTAGGAAACATAATTGATTTTTACTTATTGTATGTATTTATTGGACCAAGGCAGGGGCGGAGGGAGACCAGCGGCGGCCTGGGTTCAGCCCCCTGCCCTCCCTAGCCCCACCCCATGCTTCATATGCAGGGTGCATAGTTAAGGGTGCGTAGTTAAGAGGCAAGGCGTGGCCCCATTTATGAACAAAATCCAGCCAGTGCCGTGTTCGAAGCACAGCCGGAGCGGCTCTCCTAGCCTTTTAAAGGCAGAAAGTTGCTCCTGGCCATGCTGTGAATGAGGTGCTGGTTTGGCTCACAAATAGGGCCATGCAGCCCTGTTTAGGAGCAACATCCGGCCAGCACCATGTTCACTTTCTGCAACTTTCTGCCTTTAAAAGGCAGGGAGAGCCATTCCGGTCACACTGCGAACGCGGCGTTGACTGGATTTTGCTCATAAATGGGGCTGCATGGCCCCATTTGCAAGTGAAATAACACCCCTGCGTCTGACGTCAGACACAGGGGCATGGCTGGGCATGAGGCATAGCCCCGAAGCGTGGCGGCCTGGGTTCATTGAACCCGTTCATGCAATGATGTCTCCACCCGTGGACCAAGGCATTTCCCACTTTCCCTCTAACTTCTTTAGGAAGCATTGTTTTCCTTTCATTGGTAGCATTCTACCTTTTTATATAGTGTTTCCTTCCACTACCTTTTGCCTTATAATCACTTAAGCAGTGCCCCTCCCATATGAATATGTCTAAATGCTCCAATCTTTCTGTGTGTTTTCTTGCTGTTGGAGATGGTAGGCAGGCGGGCATAAGAGACATAGGTTTTTCTGTCATGGTGTCAAGATTATTGGACTGCCCTCCCAAAGGATTTGCCTGGCTCCATCTTCGTTCACATTTTGGCAGGCTATGAAAAGATATGTCTCAACAGGCTTTTGATTCTCTCATTCAATCAAAAACAATCAAAAATTACTTTTGATAATGTTATGCTGAATTCATTTATTTTTATTGATTGCAATATTTTTTTAAAGTTTTTTCTGAATTTAAATAATTGAATGCATTTATTGATTGCAATATCCCCTTCTAGATATTTTTCAAAAAAAGGATGATCAATTGATAGGGGAAAAATAAATATAGTTTGAGCTCTGATTGTTGTTTTTGTTGGTTGAGGTGGAGCAAAGCTGTAGTTTTAAAATCATTTAATTTCTGGTTTATTATTAAAGCTAGATGAACTGTCTAGTAAACTCTAAGGCTATGCACATGAGCAACTCTACCCAGGTTAGGGAAGCCCTACCTATGTAGGGCTGCTCATGTGCATTGCCAAGATCAATCCCGATCCTAGCACTGCCTCCTTGGCAAGCCTGACTTTCCCAGATCGCCCCTGGATCCCTTTTTGAAATTCGGTATTGCATGTGCTATTTTCCAGTCCTCCTATACAGAGCTTGATTGTAGGGATAAGTTATATATTTCTGCAAGGAGGTCGGCAATTCCACATTTGAGAGCTTTAAGGACTCTTGGATGGATGCTGTCTGGCCCTGGTGATTTGCTAGTTTTTAATTTTTCCAGACAGTTTAGAACATCATCTCTTGTCACTTCTATTTGACTCAGTTCTTTAGCCTCTATCCCTGAAAAGTCTGATTCAGGGACAGATATGCTCAGTATCCTCTGCCATGAAGACAGATGCAAAGAACTCACTTAGCTTCTCTGAAACCTCCATATCCTCCTTAATAATTCCTCTCAATGCCTCATTGTCTAACAGTCCAACTGCCTCTCTGGCAGGTTTCCTGCTTCGGATGTATTTAAAGAATTCAAATGCCCGGGCTTTTACCTGGGTTAGAGGGTGCGAGCCACTCTCTAACAAAGTGTCGGAGTCATGTGTATGCTCAGGCTGCATACAGCCTGAGCATACACAGAATTGGGCGCCATCGCATGGTGGTTTGTGGGATATCTGGAGGCTGGAAAAATGAGTCCTGGCCTCCAGAGATCCACACTGCATGGAGCAGTGCATATTATGACGTGTGTGACGGCTCACCAAAGATGTACTAGAAGATGGTCTGTGGGGAAAATAGGTGAAGCCCTGCCTCCCCACCCCCGCTGAGCCTGGCAAGGATCATGATAATCCTTGCCGTCTGGCAAGGATCATGATAATAGGCTTTCTAAATTCTTCCCAGCTCAGAATCCATAGATATATGTTGTCCAGTTTTTTTCCTCTCTCCCATAGCAAACCAAAGCAGTTTATTGCAAGTTAAGTCTCATAGATAAAAAAATTACAATAATAAGGAAGATAGAACAGTTAGGTCACCAGTCATGACTTGAAATGAGAGAAAATGTAACAGCTTCAAAAGAAAGACAATTGGGCATGGGCCCCCAGTGAATTGTGTTCTGATGGACAAGAATGATATTCTGATGATATTGTATTCTGATGGGCAAGTATGTAGTTTTTCAGACTTCAGTATTAGGGCAAGCTTTTCTGATGGATAATATTTTCTGATGGACTAGATTTGCCAGATTCCAGTCCCAAGGTAAGCTTTTCTGTTGGAATTGCTTCCCTTCTTCCCAGTGGTGCTGCTGGCAGCCACCATTTCCTTCCTTTACTAGGCAGAGCTAGTTCAACTGCTGCTGCAGGTGGAAGAGTCCCTGCTGGGTGCCTCACAAAGGGAGGAAGACACTACCCTAAAATAGGAGAGGAAAGAGAAAGAAGGGAAGGGGAAATGCCAAGCTGCAGTGTGGAGAGGGAGGTGACCGATGATAAATGCTGTGGAAGTGGTGGGATGATAAATGCTGTGGAAGTGGTGGGATCATGGGAGAGAATTGATGTATTACAGCCTGTGTTGTGCCTAAGAGCTGGAAGTTTTTCCCCTGTGGCAAATGCTGTGATTTGGGATAGGTATGTGGAGAATCTGCATCTGTGGCACTGTAGCCAACAGGCAGAAATCCCACCATACTACCAATGAGGTGGGCAATTCAAGTTGCGCTCTCTCTCTCTCTCTCTCTCTAGTTTTTAATGTCCACCCCCCCCCCTTTTTGCAGTCTGCAACCCAAAATGCCTTATGATAGAACTGTCAAAGCAGTTCTACAAATCTGAAGAATGAATGAAAGAATAAAGCAAATAATATTAGGACAACTTGACAAAGGCATCATAAAAGCTCAGACTCAGTCTCCAACAGAGCACATTCAAAGCTACAGAAAACCTTTCTTTCTTTCATACGACTACAACTAAATATGTATATACTGCTTCACAACAAAAGTGCTCAAGGAGGGGTGTGTGTGTGTGTGTACCCACCTAAATCTCCTAAATAACCCAGCTGTTAGCTTATGTAAATGGTGCACCCGCATCCTTAGCCCATCTGCTGGGTATCTTGTGTCTCCTCGGGCTTTCAGCCTGAGGATAGACAGAGATGGGTGCATAGAGCACCTGTCTGATGGGGGCAATGCAATGCATGTGCGATGCACAATGCAGTGCATGTGCTGCGTGGTGCATTGTGGGATGCCTGGAGGCTGGAACAACAAGTTTGTTGGAAAAGAAAGAGAGCTCTACCTGGGGCTCCTGCCTGCTTCTCTGGGATCAGTTGTGTTACTGCACTGAATGCCTCATTGTGCCCCTCTCCACCACTCTGGATTCACTCTATCCCTCTGCTGTGCTCTGTGGTTCATGGAGCTGGGAGCGCAGAGCCTGTTCCCACCACCTTCACTTTGCTTGTCTGTGGGGAAGGTAAGGTTTACCCTTCCTTCCCCGCCTTCCCACACACCCTGGCGATAGTGAGAATCACCTCAATAATTCCTAGGAGAATAAGTTGGGCTGCGTTATTGTTATATTGTTAAAGAGCTTTCTTCCATCTTCCTTTTATGCTACCAATAGATGAAAGAGGAGAGCTGGTCTTGTGGTAGCAAGCATGACTTGTTCCCCTAGCTAAGTAGAGTCCACTCTGGTTGCATTTGAATGGGAGACTTGAAGTGTGAGCACTGTAAAATATTCCCCTCAGGGGATGGAGCCGCTCTGGGAAGAGCAGAAGGTTTCAAGTTCCCTCCCTGGCTTCTCCAGGATAGGGCTGAGAGAGATTCCTGCCTATAGTCTTGGAGAAGCTGCTGCCAGTCTGTGTAGACAATACTGAGCTAGATAGACCAATGGTCTGACTCAGTATATGGCAGCTTCCTATGTTCCTATGAAAGTGGAGGGGTGGTGGGACATAAGAACAGTCCTGCTAGATCAGGCCGAAGGCCTACCTAGTCCAGCATCCTGTTTCACACTGGGACAACATGTCCCGGCCTCCAGATAGCCCACAATGTACCATACAACATGTGTGATACATTGGGGGATTCCCCCAGTATTCCCTAGTGGGCCTTCTAGGCACCCTTCTTTGTGTCCACTGGGGCTGAACTCAGCCCCAGTGAATACATGATCCCGGAACCCCTGGGTTAAGGACCAGGTTTAAAAGCGGGGCTAGGCAGGGCTGCCATGCCAGGATTCAGCCTGATCCTGGCAGTTCTCATGCGCCTAATCCAGGCTGGGCTTCCCTAGTTAGGAGGTGTGTGAGAATAGCCGCAATGCTGAGATTGCATGCTGTTTGGGAGGAAATACACAATACAAGTGTCAGCTACCGAGTACTTGCAGCTGGATAGCTTCTCTGGGACGCTTTCCAGATTAACCTGCAACAAGGTCACAATGTGTCTCCGAAGTGTACTTTCACACTTCTTGTGTTGTGACACCGTAGTCCCTATGCTGACAGCAGGGTGCCATTCATATTTCTGATGCCTTGTTTCGGATTTAGTCACTGAGATTTACTGCTATAACGTTGTATGTCTGGCATAAAAAGATTGCTGTGTTTTCTGGTTGTTAGTTTTTGTGAGACTGCTCCCCCTACTGGGCGCTTTGTTATTTATGTTTTGAATGTGATTTGCCCGAAACAAAGCATTTTGCCACTATTGAGCAGGTAATCTGGAAAGTGCCTAGGGCTTTTACACTCATGGCGTTTAGCTTGCATCTCCTCCAGAATGAAGACTGCGAGTCCACATATCAGCTGGATTAACTCCAAAGTCCCTGCAAGCTGTCAGGGACCAGACCACAACTGACTCTGCTTTCCCCTGAATTACTGTTAAAAATTACTGAGCATTCTAGCTTGGCCTAAATTATGCTCAGGGTAAAAAAATCCTCTATTTGCATCAGCTTTTTTTGGGGGGGGGCGGTATCTGAGCTTTCTGGAATGCCACAGGATTCCTCCTTAGATGTTTGGATTAGCCATTGACAGTAATTTGTTGGTATGGTCTGCTTTGAGTGATTTGTAGTTGCAGGTACTTGGGGGTTTGTTGCAGACTGGTGAAATTCTGGTCTTCTGTAATAGCTCTCTAACCACCTCATCTGTCTCTTATGGGATTGGAGTATCTGCTGCTGCTCTTCACAACCTCCCCCTGCCTTGGAGGGTCAGCAAGTTTCCTGCCTGCATCTCTGGTCTGTTGTGGGGATCGACTCCTCGCCGAGCAAGAAGCTCAGGGATGCAGCAGCAGCAGCAGGGGGGTGCCAAACAGAGAAGCTTCTGGAGCCATCCTCCCTCACTGCTGGGGGGTCCCAGGCATGCCTTGCCTGCCAGGCAACCCCCTCCCCGTCTGTGCCATCACCCCCCCCCCAACACCCTTGTCTTGCCTGCCTGGCCAGAGAGACCCCAGAAGTGCCTCCGGCCTCTGATTGCAGGGTGGGGGACTTCAAGCCAAGCTGCTCTTCCCAATATGAGCCCCTTGAACTTCCATGCTTCTTAAATGGTCAGTGGTGGGGAGTAGGATGCTGAAGGCCGTCTCTCACAAAGGCAAAGATTTGGTCAGTTCCGGCAGGTGAAGGCATGGAGTAAAAACCCAGAGCAATCAGTGAGAACACACAAAGGAGAAAGATCGCAGGGAGTGCAGGGGGGAGCCCATGGCTATGTGAGTTGTCCATCGAATCCCCTAAATTAATCTGCTTCGAAGCAACTGCGAAGTAGATTCGCTCCTCAGATACCCCAAGGCATAAAGCCATGTGTGAATAACCTCCTGGAGGAGCTTTAGTAAGAGAGAGAGTGAAACATTATTAGATAAACAAATTAATACATTACATTGAGTCTTTCTTGATACATGATTGAACATAGGCGATAAGTCCGTCGATATACACTGTAACTGGATTAGTCATACAATAGACAATGCTGACTCACAGAAATTAATCACAGGGCTGCATGTTAATTCTGAGTTTGTTTGCACAAAGTGTTATCCTGTAATAATATACCACCTGAACTTGCTTCACTATGGCTCTATTACATAGAAGATTGTACATAGATGCAAGATGGCATGTTTCCATTTTGCTGTAAAACCATACCGTACACTTTAGAGGCTTACCTCATTTCTAGATACGTAGCTACTACCAGCAAATACTAAAGAAACAGTAGGATTTAAGAAAAAGAAACACATGAAGGGCAGTGAAAGAGGAATACATAACCAATGATCCAGAAGCTGTTTCTGTCTTGGCAGACAACTACACTGTGCAGCATGTACTTGTAGAACATTCTTCCATGGTACAATAAGTCATCATAGTTCTTAGTTGTAAAGTGACCTTGAACATTAAAATGACCCATGACATTAGATCAGTTTCTTAAATAGAAATATGTTCTTGGCATTTCTAATGAGGCACTGACTTTATATGGAATCTATACTGCAATTGTCGTTAACTGGCTCAGTCATGCACCTAGCATTGTATTATGTTTCCCAAACTTCTGATAGTACTCTTTTCTCTGAATTAATCTTCACTCTTAATACCTCCCAAAGTTATTTTTTAGAATGTAAAGAGTATGAATTACCTGCCTTCAAAGAAACCCAGGGTATGAGTAGCTGACCAGGACATGATTCCTGATTGGAAGGATATAAGCCTCAAGCAGTGATTCATGTAGAAGTGCAAAATGCAACTTCCTCTGAAATTG
This sequence comes from Hemicordylus capensis, assembly GCF_027244095.1. Taxonomy (NCBI): domain Eukaryota; kingdom Metazoa; phylum Chordata; class Lepidosauria; order Squamata; family Cordylidae; genus Hemicordylus; species Hemicordylus capensis. The sequence continues at coordinate 411,875,705 of NC_069658.1, forward strand.
GTAATTTTTACTGCATGTGGTGTGGTTGCTTCATTCAGTCATTCCCAATGAAGTGGAATTATCACTCTGAGCAGAGGGCAGGATCAGAATAGTTCATCATTCAGATACTCAGCAGGCAAAACTTATTTATGGGAAGATACTTTGGGCTCACAGGAGCCTAATCTCACAATACATGAGCCATTATCTCATGGCACACAGTTTGGGAATTACTGTTTATAGACACAACTGTTGCCCTAAAGGGCTCTATAGTCTAAAGCTGACTTGAAATCATTTTAATGATGGTTTTCTACATACTAAGATGCTGAAACATGGTTCAAGCTGTGTTTGCCTTTCTGTCAATACAGCAGTAAGGGTTTTTTTTTAACAGTGAGGTCAGAGCAAAGTATTATTCAGTTTTTCCTAAGGCAGTGTTTCTTAACCTTGGGTCCCCCAGTGTTGTTGGACTACAACTCCCATCATCCCCAGCCACAAAGGCCATGGCTGGGGGTGATGGGAGTCGTAGTCCAACAACATTGGGGGACCCAAGATTAAGAAATCCTGCCTTAAGGGTTCCTGGAGGTTTTGCGGAACTAATTCTGCTTGATCTCTATACTTTGTAAGTGTGATTTTGTCATATTAAGGTGTTGCTATTTGCAAAGAGCTCTGAAGAAGGGACCTTAGATATAATGGATGACATGTGACTAAGGTTGTATGTGCCAAAAACTATTTTGCACATGCAATGCAGCTTTCTACAAACTAAGATGCTGAAACATGGCTAAAGCTGTCCACAATCCTTAGGACAATCCTTAGGAGGAACAGCAAGTTGCGGGGGGGGGGAGGGGAGACCATCAAAAATTGCCCTTCTCTCTCTGCACATGCTAAACAGTTTTTAACATCTGTAGCTAGTCCGGATATCAGCTACTATCCATATGGTATAGTACAAGAAGACTGAATGTTATCAATATTATGATGAACAGTCACCTGAGCAGAAAGGGTATCTCTTGAAGAGATGTTAAATAATGTTGGTCCATAATTTGAATATCCCATCAAACAATTCATGCGGCTGAAATCATTATTTGAAACCCCTTTATAGGGGATATCACATGCAAGTGAGTTGACCCTAGCCTTGTCTTGATCTGCAAGTCAGCTGAATATTGTTCTTCTCTCTTTTCTAGTTTGCTGCTTTGTGGTTCACAAGAGGTGCCATGAATTTGTTACCTTTTCTTGTCCTGGGGCCGACAAGGGGCCGGACACTGATGTAAGTACATGGGACTTTGCTTTTGGATCTCTTTGGGTGTATTGCTTTGTTAAAAAAATGATGATGGATGCTGGCAGCATAAGGACCACTTAATATGTTCTTCGGTACTTTAAGCTTCTTCCTCATAAAAGTAACAATCACAAGATATTATCTGCATGACCATGGACAGTTGCCATACCTAAACAAAAAAGCTATAAGAAGCAATAGAAGGGCACAAAACAAAAATGGGGGGAGGAGGCAGAAAAAAAGGACAGAAAAGAGAAATATATTCTCCTGAAGCCATTTATATTAACCATATATGCTTATAAAGTCAAAAATGCTTTAAAAATCATTTTTATTACTCTTAGAAGCAAGCAAACAATAGTAACTAGGGATGTGCGAATTGATTCAGGTATCGATTTGTACCCAAATCAAGCTGATTTGGGCAATTTGGAGACAGAACAAATTTCCCCTATGGTCCAACGGCTAGATTTGGGTCCAAATTGAATCATGCCAGATTCAATTCGAATCACTTTGAGATTTGGATTCCTCCTATCATTTTCCCCAGATTCCCAACTTTCTTTTCCTGTAAAAAAACACAAAACAAAACAAAAAAACCTAAGCTCTAGTCCTTGTAGAAGTGGAGTTATGGAGCCAAATGTGTGGTCACTATTTTTCAAGTGTTTGGATTCTTTGGTGTATAATAGCCTTTCCTCAATGAATCCCTATGAGGATTCATTACACAGCTTCATTTCTTCTATCCATTTTGACTGTCTTTGGACAGTGCCAACTGCCAACTGCCATGTGCTAACTATACCCCCTCCCACCCGCAAGGCAGTGGGGATACTACTCAGTTTATGTTCTAGGAATTTTTTTCAAGTGTTTAGACTCTTTGGTGTCTAATAGCCTTTCCTCATACTGAAGCCCTCAAAAATTCCTAAAATATAAACTGATTACCCAGTGGCTTGTGGGTTGGGGGTAGTTGTGGGGTGGCACTAATTCCCCACTCCCACCTACAAAGTAGTGGGGTCAAAATGAGCAGAAGAAATGAAGGTCTGTAATGAAGACACCAAAGAATCTAAACACAAATTCTTTAAAAAAAATAAACTGAGTACCCTAGTGTGTTTATGTGTGCTGTAGTTGAAACATGGCAGTCCAATGACAGTAAAAATGGACAGAAGAAATGAAGGTGTATAATGAATCCTCATAGGGATTCATTATGAGGAAAGGTTATCAGACACCAAAGAATGCAAACACTTGAAAAATAGTGACTGCACATTTTGTTCCATAACTCCTCTTCTACAAGGGCTAGAGCTTAGCTTAAAAAAATAAAAAATAAAATAAAGCTGGAGATCCATATTAGGGTTAGGATTAGGGATGTGCATGGAACCGGTTTTTATGGGTCTCTGAACTGGTTTGAATGGTGGGTGGTTCCGCCGGTTCGAAGGTGAGGTGTGTGCTGCTTTAAGGGCAGGGGAGGGTGCACTTCCCCCACTGCTCTTCCCCCACTGGCACTCTGCTTTTAGAAAGTAAATTGGAGTGGCAGTGTACCTCCCTGATGCCCTGTTTGCCCCCTTTACCAGAATTAACCAGAAGTATCTGACGCATTTGTGCGGCTGCGCGGCATGTGCAGGCATGTCAGATACTTCTGGTTAGTTCTGGTAAAGGGGGCAAACAGGATATCAGGGAGGTATGCTGCCACCCCGATGGACTTTCTAAAAACAGAGCTCTGGTGGGGAAGAGCAGCGGGAGGGGTAAGAGCACCCTACCCCGCCCTTAAAGCAGCACCCCCCACCTTCGAGCCTCTCCCACCCGGTTCCGTGGACATCCTTTGTTAGGATAGGGCAACTTCAAATACCCATTATTTTATATGGTGGAAATATACAAAATCAATAAAAAAATTTAAAAAATCATTAAAAATCAACCAAGTGCCCCACTGCCTTGAAATTTTGGTGGTAGGTGGCACCCATGGTTACCACCCCAATTTGGTGCCCCAGGACCATTATAAGTGGTCTGAATTGATCCAGATCTAAATAGAATCAAATCAAATCCAAACTGAATCTGGGGTGGACAGATTCAGTTTGACAGTTTGAATCAGTAGGACAGATTCAGACACAAAACAAATCAGGGGTGATTAGATTCAGGCACAAATCGAATTGAAAAAAACTAATTCGTGCGCGTCCCTAATAGTAACCTGTTAATCACATTAAGCACTCAGTTGCTTGTACTGTTGTATAACTTGAAATGTTTAAGCAGCAGATTTCCAATAATGTGAAAAACTATCTGATAATGTGTTTTAGTGACTCTATCTACTAGTTTTGGATTGAGCTGTTTATGAAAGCAAACGGACACTGTGGTTTCCATTGATTCACTGTTTTGTGTTACAATGAAAATAGAAGAAGGTTGATTAACTTCATTTGTGGCTGAGGCTGTCGTGGCACGGTCCTTACTCTTTTGGCAATAGGAATGTCATAGTCTTAAGGCACTCACTCACAACTTTCATTCTAAATGTATGCTTCAGCATAGACTGGCAGTTTCTCAGGGACAGTTTTCATATATTCAGCATATCTGAACTGTAAAACCTTTTCCTGGACATTTCTAATTCAGGCTGCAGGTGAAGGCTGCATTTTTTAATACTCCCCCATCTAAAACCGACTTTCAGTGCACAAAAAAATGTGTATGTCAGAGAGAATGGTTCATAGGTGAACCTGCTAACTGAGCAAAGAGGCACCTTTTAAAGTAGTGATTCTCTTCTATATATTAAGGCTATTCCCACGATCAGGAGAAATTGGGCTAGGGGAGCCTAGCCCGATTTCTCCTGTCCATGAGAACCGTGGGAACCAGGTGAGCCCGGTGGCCTCCAGGCGGTTAACCCCCCAAAGTAGCCCTCCCCTTTAACTGGGTTTGCGGAGTGAGTGCTCCGCAAACCTGGTTTTAAAAATCATGAGTTAGCCCGCTCTCCCCGCTGACCTTTCCAAACCGGGTCTCACTGATTGTTGGACCCGGCTCATTATCTTACATTTAGTAGGGGGAGAGCAACTGGCCCCTATCTAACGCCAGCACAGCATTTCCAGTGGCTGATGCTGGTATCTACCTTATATTTATTTTTAGCATGTGAGCCCTTTGGGGACAGAGAACCATCTTATCTATCTGTTTACTTTATTTTTCTACCGTATGTAAACCACTTTGGGAACTTCTGTTGAAAAGTGGTATATAAATAGTAGTAGTAGTAAGTTTCGATTCTCAGGGAGTGGAAATATCTCTTCTGCTGCCTAAAATGATATAGTCTAGAAAATTTTTACAAATTGGTTCTGCTGCATATGTAAAGTGAAAGAGTGCAAGCTAGGAAGCCAGTATTTAAATGGTTGTGGTAGGGACCTATTATTTCATGTTTATCTAGTCAGACAAGTGTTATTGACTGGTTTGTTTTATCCAGACATTGAGTCCTTCCCAAGGACCTGGGATGGCTGAATTTTATTATCAATATCATTGTTATTATTATTATAGATATCATTGTAGAATATAGGCTGTTCCCAGTAAAGTTGCTTTTTGTAATTGGCTGGTGGTGATTTCTGTGGCCCCTATGGTGTTGGGGTGCTCTTCAAGGTCTTTTGGGACTGCACCCAGGGTGCCAATTACCACTGGGATTATTTGGGTCTTTTTCTGCCACAGCCTTTCAATTTCAATTTGTAGATCTTGTATTTTGTTATTTTTTCTATTTCTTTTTCTTCTATTCTTCTATCACCTGGTATTGCTATGTCGATTATTTTGACTTGTTTTTCTTTCTTCTCGACTACAGTTATATCTGGTGTATTGTGTGGCCGATGTTTGTCTGTTTGTAGTCGGAAGTCCCATAATATTTTGACATCTTCGTTTTCTACCACTTTATCAGTTTTCTGGTCCCACCAACCTTTGGCTACAGGTAGCTTGCATTTTTTGCAGATGCTCCAGTGTATCATCGCTGCTACCTTGTCATGCTTTTGTTTGTAGTCAGTCTGTGTGATCTTTTTACAACAGCTGATTAGGTGATCCACTGTTTCATCTGCTTCTTTACAAAGGTGGCACTTGCTGTTTGTGGTTGATTTTTCTACTTTTGCTCTTATTGCATTTGTTCTTAATGCCTGTTCTTGTGCAGCCAGTATTAAACCCTGTTTCTTTCTTCAAGTTGCCATTCTTAAGCCATTGCCAGGTCTTGGTGATGTCTGATTTTCCAGTTATACTGTGCAAATATTGACCATGCAGTGGCTTATTTTTCCATTTTTCTGCTCGGTTCTTGACTTGTTCTTTCTTGTAGGCCTGCTTTGTTTCATTGGTGTTGAATAGTTTCGTGTTATTGACCATCTGAACTGCATCTTCTTCACTGTCCTTTATATATTCTTCAAAGCCTCTTTTCTCGTCCTCTACTGTTTGATGGACTTGCAGCATTCCTCTTCCACCTGAGCTGCGAGGGAGGTAGAGCCTATCGACATCACTGCGGGGGTGCAGAGAATGATTGATGGTCATTATTTTCCTGGTCTTACAATCTAGTGTCTCTAGCTCTGCCTGGGTCCAGTCTATTATTTCTCCAGTGTATCTGATAACAGGTATAGCCCAGGTGTTTATGGCTTGTATGGTGTTCCCGCCATTGAGTTTGGACTTGAGGATTTTTCTAACTCTCCTGATGTATTCACTTCCAATTTTTCTTTTAACTTCGTGTTGTGCGATTTTCTCCGCCTGGAGAATGCCCAAGTATTTGTAATGTTCTTTCTCTCCCAGGTTCTTGATTTTGCTTCCTTTGGGCAGTTCTATTCTTTCTGTTTTTGTTATTTTTCCTTATTAATGCAATAATTATTAATGCAATAATTAATAATTATTAATAATTAATGCAATAATTATTAATGCAATAATTATTAATGCATTATTATTATTATTATTATTATTATTTAATATCCTGCTCTTCCTCCAAGGAGCACAGAGCAGTTTACTACATACTTAAGTTTCTCCTCACAACAACCCTGTGAAGTAGGGTAGGCTGAGAGGGAAGTGACTGACCCAGAGTCACCCAGCAAGTATCATGGCTGAATGGGGATTTGAACTTGGGTCTCCCTGGTCCTAGTCCAGCACTCTAACCACTATACCATGCTTACCATCTAATTAGTAATCTAGGGATCCAGTCTAGAAAACATTTTACCCTTTGTTCTACTGCATATATACACTGATGGAGTGTTTCTACACTCAGAAGTCAGTAATGAGAGAGCTGGGATAGCCACCAGTTAGTTTTGTTCATCTAATTAGAAATGCATGACTAGAGTGCTTCTGTGGTAATCACATGCCCTTAGAAGACAATTTGAACATAAGGATGGCTCTGCTGGATCAGCCCCAAGGCCTATCTAGCCCAGCATCGTGTTTCACACAGTGGCCCACCAGATGCCTCCGGGAAGCCTGCAGGTAAGAGCTGAGGTCATGGCCTCTCTCGTGCTGATGTTGACCTACAATTGTTATTTAGAGGCATCTTGCCTCTGAGGCTGGAGGTGGCCTATAGCCCTCAAACAAGTAGCCATTGATAGACCTGTGCTCCATGAATTTGTCTAAGCTCCTCTTAAAGCCATCCAGGCTGGTAGCTTTCACCACATCCTGTGGCAGAGAATTCCATAGATTGATTATGCGCTGTGTGAAAAAGTGTTTCCATTTGTCAGCCCTTAACTTCCAGGCAATCAGTTTCATGGGATGATCCCTCATTCTAGTGTTGTGAGAAAGGGAGAAAAATTTCTCTCTATTCACTCTCTCAATACAATGCATAATTTTATAAATGTCAATCATGTCTCCCCTTAGTCATCTTTTTTCTAAGCTAGAAGCCCCAGGTGTTGTATCATTTCCTCGTAAGGAAGGTGCTCTAGGCCCTTGATCATTTTGGTTGCCCTCTTGTGCACTTTTCCTGTTCTACGATGTCCTTCTTAAGATACAATGACTAAAACTAAGGATGTGCACGAAACATGGTACATCCCTTTAAAATGGAGGGATTACACATCCCCTTTAAGATGGAGAAGAGCAGGTCCATACCTCCTGCTCCTCTGCACAGGTGATTGTTAAAGGGTCTGTGTAAGCTCTTAGTTTTAAAGGGATGTGCCCATGATTTGGTCACTGAATCGCATTTCAGGCACATTCCTAAACTTTTGTTAGTCTTCCCTTCCCTCTGCAGACCACTGTGCCTCCCAAAAGGATTTCCCATTATATATTTTTGGGAGACTCAGTGGGCTACAGAGGAAAGGGAAGATCAGCAGCAATCGCCCCACCCTCATTGCACTAGGGAAATGTATTTTGGCATGTGCAACAGTAGTCAGCCACTACTGACTAATGTTTTTGCTGCCACAAGACTTAGTCATGACCTCTGGTTTGGATGGTGTAGGCAAAGGGAGATTTAGACAATTTCAAACAGGATAGGTCTGTCAGTGACTCTTAGCCATGATAGCTAAATGCACCGTGTCTAGAAGCCATAGACTTCTGAATACCAAATGGTGGGGAGAAGAATGGAGGTGGACATTTAACTTCATGCTGATCTTGTGGACTTCCTGAAGGCATCTGGCTGCTGCAGGGGAAAAAGGAAAGTTGAGCTAAATTATTTCTTGGTTAGATCCAGCAGGGTTTTTCAGGAGTTGCTCACTGCATATGTTCTTTAGAGTTGTACAGTGGTTTGGGGTTTTTAACTAGCTTGAACTGAAGTACTGAACCACTACACTCGGCAGAGGTGGGGTGGGGTAATCAGTGTGAATCAGTGTTCAACATAGAGACTTTAGTCCCAGAGAATGAATATATATATATATATATATATATAAATCATTTTTTAAAAAGATCTGTTTGTTTTTCCTTTTATTCTCACAGTTTTGATACATGATGTTAAAATGTCTGCTTGCATAGTAGCAGGCGAGAGCTGGTCTTGTGATAGCAAGCCTGACTTTATTTATTTTTTATTTATTTTTACATTTTATATCCCGCTCTTCTTCCAAGGAGCCCAGAGCGGTGTACTACATACTTGAGTTTCTCTTTCACAACAACCTTGTGAAATAGGCTAGGCTGAGAGAGAAGTGACTGGCCCAGAGTCACCCAGCTAGTATCATGGCTGAATGGGGATTTGAACTCAGGTCTCCCCAGTCCTAGTCCAGCACTCTAACCACTACACCATGCAGGGTCTGCCCTGGTTGCATATGCATGGGAGACTTGATGTGTGAGCACTGTAAGATATTCCCCTCAGAGTATGGAGCCGCACTAGGAAGAGCAGAAGGTTCCAAGTTCCCTCCCTGACTTCTCCAAGTTAGGTCTGAGAGAGATTCCTGCCTGCAGCATTGGAGAAGCTGCTGCCAGTCTGTGTAGACAATACTGAGCTAGATAGACCAATGGTCTGACTCCGTATATGGCAGCTTGCTATGAAAGAGGAGGGGTGGTGGGACATGGATCAGACTCAAGGCCCACCTAGTCTAGCATCTTCTTTTACACAGTGTCCCAACAGAATCCACTGGGAGCCTACAGGCAGGAGCTGAGGGCATGATCCCTCTCCTGCTGTTACTCCCCTGCAACTGGTATTCAGAGGCATCCTGCTTCTGAGGCTGGAGGTGGTCCTAAATTTCCTGGCAATCAATTCTTTGGGATGACCCTTGGTTCTAGTGTTATGTGTGTGAGAGAGAAATTTCTCTCTATCCACTTTCTCCACACCATGCATGATTTTATAGACCTCTAGCATGTCTTCTGCAGTTGTCTTTTATCTAAACTAAAAAGCCCCAGGTATTGTAGTCTTGCCTCATAAGGAAGGTGTTCTGGGCCCGATAGTCTTGGTTGCCCTCTTCTGCGCCTTTTCCAGTTCTGTAATGCCCTTCTTTAGATGTGGTTACCATTGTATGCAGTACTCCAAATGTGACCTCACCATAGTTTGTATAGGGGCATTATAATATTAGCATTTTAATTTTCAATCCCCTTCCTAATGATCCCCAGCATGGAATTGGCCTTTTTTTACAGCTGCCACACATTGAGTCAACACTTTAAATGAGCTGTCCACCACGACCCCAGGATCCCTCTCCTGCTCAATCACTGAAAGCTCAGATCCTTTAAGCATATTCTTGGTTGGGATTTTTCATTCCAATGTGCATCACTTTACACTTGCCAACACTGAACCACATTTGCCATTTTGTTACCCACTCACCCAGTTCAGAGAGATCCTTTTGGAGCTCCTTCATTCTCTTTAGGATTTCACTACCCGAAAGAGTTTGGTATCATCTGCAAATTGGGCCACCTCTCTACTTCCCCCAACTTCTAGATATTTTATGAATAAATTAAAAATCACCAGTCCGAGTACAGTTCCCTGGGGGTCCCCACTTCTCTTACTTCCCTCCATTGTGTCCTTTACATTGTGAGGCAAGATTCATCTTTGCAGAAGCCATGCTGGTTCTCCCCCAGCAGGGCTTGTTCTGCTATGTGCTTAACAATTTTATCCTTGAGGATGATTTCCATCAATTTGCCTGGAACAGACATTAAGCTAACTTTCCTGTAATTTCCCAGATCGCCCCTGGATCTCTTTTTGAAAATCGGTGTTACATTGGCTACTTTCCAGTCCTCTGATACAGAGCCCGATTGTAGGGATACGTTATATATTTTAGCAAGGAGGTCGGCAATTTCACATTTGAGTTCTTTGAGGACTCTTGGATGGATGCCGTCTGGCCGTGGCGATTTGCTAGTCTTCAATTCTTCCAGATAGTTTAGAACAGCAACTCTTGTCACTTGTATCTGACTCAGTTCTTTAGCCCCCATCTCCAAAAATCCTGGTTCAGAGAAAGATATGCTCAGTATCCTCTGCCATGAAGACAGATACAGGAACTCATTTAGTTTCTCTGCAACCTCCATATTCTCCTTAATAATTCCTTTCACTCCCTCCTTGTCTGATCCAACCCCCTCTCTGGCAGGTTTCTTGCTTCTGGTGTATTTAAAGAAGTGTTTGTTATCCCCCTTGATGCTTTTAGCTAAATGTTCCTCAAACTCTCTTTTCACCTTTCTTGTCACCTTGCATTTCTTTTGCCAGAGTTTGTGTTCCTTTCTATTTTCTTCATTTGGGCAGGCCTTCCAATTCCGGAAGGAAGTTGTTTTCTCCAATATGGCTTCCTTGACTTTACCTGTTAGACATTCTGGCATCTTCCTGGACTTAGTGATACCTCTCCTTTTTGGTATACATTCTGTCTGGGCTTCTAATATTGTGGTTTTGAGTAAACACCATGCATTCTGGAGCAAAGTGACTCTTATGATTTTCCCTTTGAGTTTTCTTTTCACCATACTCCTCATTTGGGAGAAGTCTCATCTTCTGAAATTCAAAGTGTCTGTGTTAGACTTCCTTAGTGATTCTCTCTCCACATATATGTTGAATTTGATCATACTATGGTCACTGTTCTCTAAGGGGTCCATGACACTGACATCACACACCAGGTCCTGGGTGCCACTCAGGATTAAGTCCAAGGTTGCCTGCTCTCTGGTTGGTTCCAAGACCAACTGTTCTAGGGCACAGTCATTCAGCGTATCTAGAAATTTGACCTCTTTGTCATTACCTGACTGTGAATTTACCCTGTCTATGTGTGGGTAATTGAAGTCACCCGTTATTACTACCCTCCTTCTCCTTGATGCCTCCCTGGTTTCCTTCTGGAACTCCCAGTTACTGTCAGCGTTTTGACCTGAAGGGTGATAGCAAGTCCCTAGTAGCACATTTCCTTTCAGGCCTTGTATTGTCACCCAGAGGGTTTCTGTGGAGGACTCCTGTCCTCCTAGGTTTTCTAGCTTGTTAGATTCTATTCCTTCTTTAACATACAGTGCTACTCCACCCCCAATTCGCCCCTCCCTGACCTTTCTATAGAGTTTATATCCAAGGATAACTGTGTTACACTGGTTCTCACTGTTCTACCATGTTTCTGTTATGCCCACTATATCTATTATTTCATTGGCAACCAAGGACCTGGGATGGGGAATATGTTAGATGTTCAGAGTGTTAATATAGAGGATTCATTCATCACTGATCAATGTAACTCACTTGGATCATTTATTTAAAAAAATGTTTGTTGATATATCAACAAACATATCCTACCTAGGAAAAAGAAAAACTCTGAGACTCTTTAGACACAGGAATCAGTAATGCATACCCAAGAGCAATCAATCAATCAACTTTATTATGGTCATAGACCAGCATAAAATATTGGGCGGGGAGGGGGGCAGTGATTACACACAGTGCAAAGTATAATGCACAACAGTATGTTAAAAGGCCTGCATACCAAAGTGCTGTGTTTTGTTTAAAGTTTCCTCCAGAGTAGCACTGAGCAGCAAGGAGCTTTTTGTGCCCTGCAAAATACAAAAAGAGGTGATGGTTCAGAGCTGCTGTTTGTAAAAACCAATGGAAAAATATGCTTGCAGTTTGTGTATGATAGGGGGAAAGCTAGAAAATACTATGGGCTATTTGCCTCAGTTATATTTTGTATGTGGCAAATTCCTGTGAGTGTGTGGATAACATTTTTCTATATGTGTATGTACTATAAATGTACCCAGGTACAGGAAAACAATAAGTGAAGCCTGTGTGTGTGTGTTACTTGCTATATTTGTAAATAATAGATCTATATAGATAGAATCTGACGCCTGATGAAGTGGGCTCTAGTCCTTGAAAGCGTATGCCACAATAAATATCTTAGCCTTTAAAATGCCACAAGAATCTTCATTTATTTTGTAAATTATTACAATTTGGAAACACTAACATTAGAAGTTCATTCCCACAAACTGAAACAATTTACTATCTCTCACACAACCCCATCTGCAAACCATTCCCACACAAAACAGCCCCAAGCCAGTATATTTCAATGCCAAAAACCCAATTTCCATGAAGAAATAAATTATAATCAACAAAAACAAGTGTTGTAATAGCTACTCTGTATTTCCTAGGAATGTGTCTTGAAAGCATAATGTGAAACTGGTGAGGAAACAAGGACACCAGCTGATCTCATGTCCTAATTCCGTTTTTGTTACTAATGTCAAAATCAGTGGTTGACATCCAGACTAAGAGCCCCTTCTCACGACCGATGAGAAGGGCTCCAGAGTGGGCTGCTGGGAAGGCAGGTTAGACTTACCTTCCCCGCAGTTGACCCCTCCTTCTTTGCTGGGTGCGTTCCCCGCATGGTCAGGGAGGGCTGGGGGTCAGCATGTGTCATCCTGGCCCCCAGAAATACCATAATGCACTGTGCAAGTGCATGGTACATAATGGGGATCCCCGCTCCCTGGGCTCCCCACCTAGGAAATTCCTAAAGCAGACTGATGTAGCATGGAGGCCACTGTTTATGGTGAAGTCAAAAGCCCGCGTGTATATTGCTTCACTTGTGTCTATAGAGAGACTCTGGATCTCAGCCACAGGGTTCCTCCCACCCCCACCCCCCCAGTATAAGTCTATAAAACTCACTTGTTTGAATAAGTTCACATGGTATTTAATATGACAGCGTCATAACACATAAGTCTAAAATTAAGCATATGTATTTGTTTCCCCCCAGTTTTGAATGGTCTTCTGGTAAGTGGTTTTTGTTAACAGAACTCTCTTTCCAGAAGATAGAAGATACAAAGATAATCTTAGATACATTTGTTAAACTTGCAATCCCATGGAGGAGGATGGGGGGGGGGAGTAATTTTAGCTCATGCTGAAGTTAGTAGAATGACTCAGATTTCCACAGCAAATCATTAGAGCAGTGTTTGACTTGTGAAGTGGGTCAACTGATTACTTCCCATTGTAAGGGATGATGTGTTCTGTATAATGCTCTCCTTGGAAATGATATTTATAACTGAGACATATTTAAAGCTGATCATTTCAGTCCACTTCAACAGACTTGTGATAAACAAAGAGTTGAAAGACTCATTAACCATTTCAAAAGGAGAGAGATTAGATACATTTTTGTATAGAAACTAGTTTGAGGAAATGGTGTCAAATGTAGTGTTCTATGGTTATTTCTGCACTTTGCATATTGTCCTTTTGATAAGAGTGCATTGTGCAACAAGATATAAAATATTTTCTTAATCCTTTGTACACGGGGGCGGGGGGCTGAATATTGAGTGGTGTGGCTAAAAATCAATCAATCAAGTTGATTGCATAAAGTCAAGCATAAAGTTAAAAGAGCATATAACAGGTGATATTAAAAGCAGTCAAAAAACTATAGTCTGTGCCTATTAGCATAAAGATTGTGAGGTTACTATAAGATTACTGTAAGGCTAAAATCTATGAGAGACTAAAAAGTGGTAAAGGAACAGTAAAATTGCTAAAACAGTAGCATGAGGACTAGAGAAACAGTAGGGCTAAAACCTATAAAATGCTGTTAAAAGTTGCATGCTATAAAATTGCTGCAGTGCTAGAATCTGTAAGCAGTAGTTCTTTTCTGCCTGTACTGCTTCCTCAATTTCACATCCAGCCAAGTTGTCTGGGGTTGTGATGGGGCTAGTATGTACCACCCGCCCCCTTTAATTTAAACTTGGAACTATTGGTCACTCTCTGTGACATTTCAAATGACTTTTTTGCAGAAAAAATCTCTCAGATTCAGGCCGAAGCTGGATTCCACATTTATTGCAGAGTCTACTGTGGAGGTGTCCAGCAACTCCTCTTATGGGATTAGATGGGATCACTTTCAGTTTGCGACTCCTCAGGAAGTGGACAAACTGCTTCGGACTGTGAGCCCTACAACCTGTCTCTTGACCCTTATCCAACTTGGCTTAACGCATAGGATAATCATATTATCAGAGAGGGTCTGGTAAATATTATAAGTGCTTCTCTGAGAGAGGGCAGGATGCCTCCTTGTCTTAAGGAGGCAATTCATAGACCACTCTTGAAGAAAGCTGCACTGGATCCCTCAAAGTTTGCTACTGTAATGTGCTCTGCGTGGGGCTGCCTTTGTACGTAGTCCAGAAACTACAATTGGTACAGAATGTGGCCGCCAGATTGGTCGCTGGGACAACTCAAAGGGACCATATTACACTGGTTTTGAAAGAACTGCACTAGCCGCTGATATGTTTCTGGGTGAAATATGAAGTGCTGGTTATCACAGAAACATATGGCAACCAGTGCAATTCTTTCAAAACCGGTATTTATATGCTCCCTTTGTGTTGTCCAAGATACCAATCTGGTGGCCGCATTCTGTACCAATTGTAGTTTCTGGACTACATACAAAGGCAGTCCTACGTAGAGCACATTACAGTAGTCAAGTCAGCATTTTATGCATTTTCTCCCTAGGTTTAAATAGTGGGGCTTGTAAACTTGCCTCCACAAATGCTATTTGTGCCATTTTCCTTTCAAATAGCATTAAAAGATTTTCTTCTGCTGAAATAGATGATTTTCATTTTTGTATAGTACACCCTAGTTTAATAAATTTGTAGTATGAATTGTATAGCTGAATAATTTAAAATCTGCTCAAAGGAACAATTAATTCTGAAGTTACTTCCACATGAACCACATTCATTTTCTTTCTTGCAAGCTGATTTGTTCCTTGATTTTAGGGCATTAGTTTCTGAAGCTAAAATGTGTCAGTGAACATCTCAGGAATAACTGTTTTTTGGATACTTGGCACATTGTTAGTGTAGTCTATACAAGAGCTATAAATAACAGATGAACAAAATTTATATAGAAATATTAAAGTAGAAAATGTTCCTAGAATATAAATTCTTAGGTTTATTTTTTATATTAAAAAGCTGAAGACTGAATAACATTAGTGAAATGGAAATGTTTGCAAAGTGAAGAGGAGATTAATGGCTTCTTACAGGTTCTGACCTGATAGTCTTTTTCTCAAAACACTTTCTGTGTACAAACTCAAGTCTGTATGGATTATACAGCTGAATAGTTTGGATATCACTTTAATAATAAACAATGTAAAAATAGGGAATGAAGGAGTATAAGCAGAAAAGTAATTAGTTTTATTCAGCAAAATTGTGCCTAGTTTGAAAATGGAAAATGCACATCCCACACGGTGTTCCCTCTAAAAGGCATTAACAGATGTTGCAGACTACAACTCCTGTGATCCCAAGCCAAAGGCCACTGCACCTGGGGATGATGGGAGTTGTAGTCAACAGCCTTTGGAAATTCTTGTTACAGGGAACATTGGTCCCACTATATGCAAAATATAACAGAACACACTCGCCCATTTTCTAGTTAAAACTATGGAAAGATAATTTAGCCACCAGAATAAGAACAGCCTTGCTGGATCAGATCCAAGGCCTATTTTTTCCAGCATCCTTTCCCCCACAAAGGCCTACCAGAATTTCTGAGAAGCCCACAGGCAAGATGTGAGGGCATGCCCTCTCTCCTGCTGTTGCTCCCTGCAGCTGGTATTTAGAAGCATCTTGCCTTGGAGGCTAAAGGTGGCCTCTAGCCATCAGACTAGTTTCCATTGATAAGACCTGTCCTCTATGGATTTGTCTAAGCCTCTTTTAAAGCCATCCAAGCTAGGCCATCACCACATCCCATGGCAGAGAATTCCATAGATGAATTATTTCTCTCTGTCCGCTCTTTCTATTCCATGCATAATTTTATAAATCTCGATCATGTCTTTCAACGGTCACCTCTTTTCTAAACTATATGCTATAGTCTGCCTATTTCCTTGTGCAAGTTTTCAGTATTCATACCTCATCCTGGATCCATTTTTAAGAAAACTGAGAGTCCTTTAAGGAGGTAGACTCATGCTTAAACCTCAGAACTGCTGTTAGGGTACCATTGGTACTCAGGATAAGATAAGACATACATAAAAATAAATAAATAGCAGTCCCATTGGGAGTGATGTTTAGCTTTTTGCATCATTTACACTTCTACCCAGAATATGTAAGTACCTCAAAATGGTGGTACATATGCTGATAACCTCTGGGCTGGATTACTGTAATGCGTTCTATGTGGGTCTGCCTTTGTACGTGGTCCGGAAACTGCAATTGGTCCAGAATGTGGCAGCCAAGTTGGCCTCTGGGTCATCCAGGAGAGAGACCATATTACTCCTGTGTTGAAGGAACTATACTGGCTACCAATATATTTCTGGGCAAAATGCAAGGTGCTGGTTTTTACCTATAAAGCCCTAAACAGCTTAGACCCTGAGTATTTAAGACAGGGGTGTCAAACGGCAGCCCTCCAGCTGTTGTTGGCCTACAACTACCATCATCCCTGGCTACTGGCCACAGTGGCTGGAGATGATTGGAGTTGTAGGCCAGAAACAGCTGGAGGGCCACAGTTTGACACCCCTGATTTAAGAGAACATCTTCTTCACCATGAACCCCACATCCTATTCAGATCATCTGGAGAGGTTCATCTGCAGTTGCCGCCAACTCATCTGGCGGCTACTCAGGAACAGGCCTTCTCTGTTGCTGCCCCTGGGAGTTAATTGCACATGGCTTCATTTTGGGGAGTAAATGTTGAGTGAAGTCACTTTGAACTACACTCATGGCATTGAGGGAAGCAGCCCCTCAAGTTCATGTGGCATGCTCCATGTTTTCCTTCTAGTCAATGGGGGTGGGGGAGAGAGCTTTCCTAAAGACCGATATCTCCATTTCTAAAGAGAACATCCCTCTTCTCATGCTAATGATTCTATGTCAGTGCCTCTCCCTATTTGCTTTGGCATTTTCAGAAAAAGTAGCTTAAAACCAGCATTTTAAAAATCCAGAAATATGTCGAGATAAGCTAGAATTCTCATCACAAAGTCCGATTTGTGTGTGGAATGGGTTCAAGAATCTCGTAGGGACTTCGGGGTAAGTTTGTCTGGTGTATGACCGCACACACTCTCCTCTGAAGTAGATTCAGGGTAGAAGCCCTGTGTGTAAAGCCTCCTGGACTTTGGAATGTGCTCCCTGTTGAAATAAGAGCCTCTCCATCTCTCTTTAAAAAGGCACTGAAGACACAATTATTCACCCAAGCTTTCAATTAATTTATAGTTTTAATATTTTTAGTGTTGGGTTTTAAATGATTTTAAGGTTAATTATTTTAATGTTTTCATGATTTCAATTATTTGATTGATTAAAGGTTTAAATTATTTTAATTGTAAGCCACCCAGAGATGCAGGTTTGGGGCGGTATAGAAATATGTTAAATAAAATAAATAAATAAAAATAAGTACCAGAAAGTGGGAGGAATCACGTCTTTAGCAGTGTTCTCTCTAATTTTTTTCATCTGTCTGCAAAATGAGTTTTGTCCTGGGTGGCAGTATCAAGGCAGTGTGCACGTGCACATGCATTCAGAGTGGGGCCTTCCCGATTCTACCTGAGTGGGATTTAAAATTAACTGAGCAACATCAAAACACTTGTGAGCTTATGCACACATCTTAGAGGGAACACTGGTCTTTAATAATATGAAGTTTGTTCTCTTTGTACGTGAGATAATGCACATATACTCAAAATCAACTTTCCTTTTTGTAAAACTGCTTGCTACTGAGTGGAAACTCCATTAAAATAATGCTGCACAAGTGAGATTTGTCCATTAAGAATGTTGTCTCCAAGAAGTCATTTTTAGCAGGCAGCAGTTCAAAATCTGTTCAAATTCAGCAGTAACAATAAGCCTGTGGGAACTGAACTGCAAAAGGTTACAAGGATCAGTAGGCAACAAGAATTTATACACAGCATACATTTGCTTAGGCATCTCTTCAAAAGAAATACTAGTCTCATACTGAACATCAGGAATATACACAATATTAAAGTTGGAAACCTTTGCCGAACTGTCCTTAATATCG
Source organism: Hemicordylus capensis (assembly GCF_027244095.1). NCBI lineage: Eukaryota > Metazoa > Chordata > Lepidosauria > Squamata > Cordylidae > Hemicordylus > Hemicordylus capensis. The sequence continues at coordinate 411,893,635 of NC_069658.1, forward strand.
ATGGAGCAATCCGGTATCAGCGCAATAATCCTCTCCATCTGTCTTCAGAAACATGCTGAAACCTTAGAAAATGCCTTCTGCTTTGATAGCAACTTTATTTGCCTTGCAATGAGAAGGTTATGTCCATGTCGCAAATGAAAATAAAACAAGAATTCTAACAGCTTTTTTCTAAAAAAGCCTCTTTAAAAAGAAAACACCAGTGTTTTACAACTGCTATGAATGATAAAAGCTTTAAATTGCACAGTAGTGCTGTGAGGCAGCTGACAATGACACATTAAATAATGAACATAATAGTGTTTTTTAAAAGAAACATGACTGTTAAAGGGCTCAGGGTGGAGGGTACGTGATGGAAAATGGCTGCTCCCTGGTGTGCTACTGTGACTATTCAGCTGCTGGTTTTGAGGCATTCCATGGTGACCATAGGGAAACCCCCTGGAAGTGCACTCCCAAGCAACTAGGGCCAGATAGCACCAGATGTGTTGGCTTCTGGGGGGACGGCATGTTCTCACCCAGGCACTTGTACAGTCTTCAGCTCTTCGCTTTCCCCGATAGCTGCAGTGGCTTAAGAAGGCTCTGGAAGGATGCTGAGCATCTGCTTTCCAGGCCTCCGATGTTACTTCTCCTAATGTTACAGCAATGTTTTAGCGATATTGTGGAATTGATCTTCATTTTCACTGAGTCTAAATGCTGTTTTCCCAAGGCAGTCTGTGAAATCAAATTTCTAAGATGGGCACTGCTGCTTTACTATATTATTATAATCAGGCTTCCCCCCCCCCACCAAAAAAAAACCAGATCCTCTAGCATGGATCTGTAGAGCTACTTAGGCTTCTCCTAGTCGGTGGAATTCTTGTTTTTCTTTGGAAGAGCTGGACACAAACCACTTTTTGGAAAATAGTTGACACTAGTTGATCTGCTTGAGAAAATCAAGCCTGAAGTCCCCTTTAACTTGCAGAACTTTTGGATCCTGGCCCCCGTCTCCTAGTTTGGGTTTGTTGTGATGTTCATCTTGGTTGGAACTCTTAAAGTGGTGTTTGTGGGTTTTAGTTTTCGTTTGATTTTATCTATTTCTAGTCATTTATAGAACACATTTCTATACCACCCAAAACTTGCATTTCTGGGCCGTTATAGTGTGCCCACATGTACAAATGGGCAAGAAAACTGTTGAGTTCCTTCCCAGACAAACTTGGACAGAACAGCTCTTTTTGATTACTAATTATTGTAAAATTGTTATACCATTTTCCATAAAGGACATAAATGCTCAAAATGCATTGGGAATTTGGGGACCTTTAGAACCAATTCATAAAAATGTTCTTGAACCTATTGGCTTTGGTTTTTCTATTGTGTGGAATGGTACTTTTTCTCTTTGCAGTTTGTGGGTTCTTTGGAATTATACAGCTGTCCTAAATCCATAAAAACTAAACAGAGCCTAGAAATTGTAATAAATATGCACCATGGGGTACAGGAAGATGGAAGTACTGTATAACTCCTTTCATCTAAAGCTTTGCTCTTATATTGGTGGCATTAAACCTGACAGCTTAATGTACTGGCATTATAATGATAATTAAACAAATGTCCACTACTGGAATAACTACTCCATTAAATCAAAATCTGATAGTGGTGATGTATTTTTAATTTGAATCACTTCTAAATTAAATCAGTTAAATCACTTCTAAATTTTTTTGTAGGGTACAAAGTGCTATCTTTATACTGACTTACTTTTGTTTCATGAGATCACACACTGATTGACTGAAAATAGACTATAAAAAGGAAAAGAGCAAAGTAGATTTTAAGTAGAGGGGGATTTCATAAAGCTATTTATAAAAAGAGATAGTCATGCCCTCTTCCTATTGCGTGCCAGGATTGTGTGGCTCGCATGTCTATATTTTAATTTCAACCCCTTTTTTCCCAGGAAGCATCGGTAATTTAGGATAATCCCAGATTTAAATTTGATTGAAAAGTATGATCTGTTAAATTGGAAGACAGATCTGTTAGTCTGTTAAAAATTGTTTGTACTTCTGCATGCTTTTTATTTCCACTCCCAAAGGTGCTTTGTAGCACTTTCTGTACACATAGTATACTGGAGTAAAGACAAGGTTCATGCTACCCACACCTGACCTCCCCTGGGGGCCATTATCTGTTCTGTGCTACTGCACAGCATCATTAGGAAGTATGGTAGTAAGGGCTGATTGCCTTGTGAACCTTAGCTGACATCCAGTGCCATGTTAGGAGAGCTTTGTAGGAGTTACCTAATGGAGCTCCTCCTCCTGGAGCTCAGCTAGCTTGTTGCTGAGCAGCAGAGCACGTGCTCAGGGGGAGGGGGCAATACACTTTTCCTGCTCTCCCTTCTTGCTGAAAGTATTCATTGGCTTCATGGAATGTATCCCTGAGGGTTGCACAGCCTGGTTTCCTGTCTGGTTGCCTTGAGAACTCCTATGTATAATTCATACCTCACCCTTCTGTATTAGAATGTACTCTTACTACAGGTGATCAGATAAGGTGATCAGATTTTCATGTTTGCTTCATGAAGGAGTAGTGCCATATGCCATCAGGGGGGTCTGTTAAACATAGGGATGCCATCAGAGTCTTACTTGAGGAAATTGCTCTACTAATCATAAATGTAGCTATGAACTGGGATAAGATGAAATGGTCACTTTGTGAATGCACAGTTGCCTCCTTTTGTTTTCCTGTCAGGTCTTGTATACGCTGAATGACTGGTGAACGTTTTAGCAGCATAGGAATAAGTAAGTACCTTATGCAGAGTTGGTCCATCTAGCTCAGTATTGTCTGCATGTGAGACACTATTGAGCCAAGACACTTCACCTTGAGAGCCAATGTGGTATAGTGGCGTGCTTTTGAGTAACTGCAGCTGGTAAATTCTGATTGGTTTTGCAAACCGTGACCTGAATATCTGTGGTTGATGAGATTTTTTTGTGATTTTGCCCTCACCCCCCGCAATTTTGGAGGATTCAGAGGTTCAATCCACTCATTCTCTTGATGACCCTTGCTGATCCTTACAATTTTACGTGCCTTTGAGTGATTTTGTGGGATTCAAAAGTGCCTTTGAGTGATTTGGGGGGTTCAGAAAAAATTCCAGAGGTTCAACCTGCTCACTCTTGGTGATTTTAAGGGATTCTAGATTATTTTTAGCTTTGGGGGGTATTTTTTCATTATTTTTCAGTCTTTTTGTGACCACGGTTCCCCTAACCCCTGTTTTCCATTGACTAATGCCTCGCCAACCATGAATGTGCCGATCGTGGGGTTTTCCCAGAACGGAACTCTCACGATTGCAGAGGGATGACTGTACTGTAGACACTCTGCTTCAAATCCTCAATCAGCAATGAATAGGGATGTGCAAACTGATTCGGGTGATTTGGAGGAAAAAAATCACTCCTGTCGTCCATTTGACTAGATTCAGATTCAATTCGAATCACGTCTGATTCAATTCGAATCAATTAAAGATTCAGATCCCTCCTATTAAATCCTCCAGATTCCCAACTTTCTTTTAAAAAAAAAGCTAAGCTCTAGCCCTTGTAGAAGTGGAGTTATGGAGCAAAATGTTTGGTCACTATTTTTCAAGAGTTTGGATTCTTTGGTGTATAATAACTTTCCCTCAATGAATCCCTATGAGGATTCTTTACACACCTTCATTTCTTCTATTCATTTTTACTGTGTTTTGGACAGTGGAACATAGGAACATAGGAAGCTGCTATATACTGAGTCAGACCATTGGTCTATCTAGCTCAGTATTGTCTTCACAGACTGGCAGCGGCTTCTCCCAGGTTGCCAGCAGGAATCTCTCAGCCTATCTTGGAGTTGCCAGAGAAGGAACTTGGAACCTTCTGATGCTCTTTCCTGCTCATAGGGATTCATTATGAGGAAAAATTATTATACACCAAAGAATCCAAACACTTGTAAAATAATGAACATTTTGTTGCATAGCTCCACTTCTGCAAGGGCTAGAGCTTAGCTTTTTTGTTTTTAATGAAAGCTGGAGGTCTGTGTTAGGGTTAGGATATGGTAACTTCAAATCCCCATTGTTTCCTATGGCAAAAATGTTCAAAATCAGTAAAACCTAAAATAATTCATTAAAAATCAACCCAGTGTCCCACTGCCTTGAAATCTAGGTAGTAGGTGGCCCCATGCGGTCACAATATGGTGCCCTGTTAAGTCACAATATGGTGCCTTGTTAAGTGGTTCGAATCGATCTGAATCAGAATTGAATCAAAGCAAATACAAATTGAATCTGGGGTAATTGGGTGGGGGGGTAGATTTGGACACGAAACAAATCAGTGGTGATTTATTTTGGGCACAAATTGAATTTAAAAAACCCCATTTGTGCAGATCCCAGGCCACAAAACTCACTGGCTGACCTTAGTCTAGTTGCTCTCTCTCAGCCTAATCAACTTCACAGAACACTGAATTGTATCCAGCGTGGTCTTTAAACTGTTGAGATTCTTCATTCTTATTCTCCATTAGCTTTGATTATGAAAATTCCTCAGAATTCGATCTTATCATAAAGGCAGTTTTCTTCTTAGAACTCTTGAAACATAGCCCATTGTAAGCACTTAATAATCTGAGCCTAGTGGTAAGATTTCCTATTCATTTCTTTCTTAGAAGTTCATAATGTGGTAAGTGAAACAGAGTGATTCAGTGATTAATTTCAAAATAGCTTCATATATTTGTTCACATAAAATAGCCTTATTTCAGGGATTACAAGCCAAAGACATAGGCAGTCATGTAAAAATAGACTTTGTCTGAACATGAACATCATCTTTCAAGAAAATGTCACTAAAAGTGCCAGAACTGTAATAAACTCCATCTTCAGATGTACAGGACCTTGAGTTGCTATGGGCTGTTGCCGCTGTAGATGGTGTATTAGAGTCCAGAGCATGGGGGAACCAAAGGCCCCCTTGTACCAGAGTATGGAAGGTCTATTTTTTAAAATGTTTATATTATTTTCCATATTTGTATCTGGTGTAAGTAAAAGTTAACAAACTTAATCACAAACATATTGAAATAAGTGAATAATATCCTCCCCCATACCAGTGCTTGGAATGCATAAATAGTTAAAGGTTGGCATCCGATTTGCACTCATTTAAGAACTCTCACACTGGATGAGATCAACATCCACCCACTAGCCACCTAGTCTAGCATTCTCTTTCTAGAATGCCCAATTTTCACCCCAAATGCCCAATTTTCATGCCTTTCTTCTGAGGGCTTATCCTCTATAATAAAGAGGTTGAGTGTGCGCCCGTGTCCCTGCCCGTGTCTTTCTCGGCCATTCTGAGCGCATGCCCAGAACATCCGAGAAAGATACGGCCGCAGGCACCAGACGGCCATGTTGGAGGAGGAGAAGCGGCGGGCCGAAAAAGGCCTACTGGGAGGGCAGAGGCAGCAGCGGCGGGACCGGCCCTGCCGCCGAAAGGGACAGAGGCGGCGGGGGGTTCGGACCGATCGCGGGGCAGGGAAAGACGGCGGCGGGGGGTCTGACCCGACCACGGGGGAGGAGAGACGGCGGCGGCGGCGAACAGGGTGAGGGGGCAGCGGGAAAAGAGACCGGGGCCGCCGCCGCCAACGGACGGAGGGAGGAGCCGGCAGGGGAAGCCGGCCAAGGCGCCGCCGCGCAGAGGAAGGAGGCAACTGAAGAAGCCGGGCGAGGCGGCAGCAGAGCCGCTGCCAACGAACGGGGAAAGGAGGAAAATACTAACTGCCTCCAAGCCCAGAACAGCCGGCAGCACACATTCATCCCCGCAAGCCGCCATCTCCAAACCCGCCTGCCGCCGCCTCAGACCTATATTGTGCAGCCAGCTGCTCAAGCACCTCCTGCTCCTCCTCTACCTTCTCTTCAGCTTCTGAGGAGCCCAGATACTGGGGCGGAAGGTGCAGGGAGAAGGCTACTAACGCCCGTTATTTCAACGGGCTGAAAGATACTAGTGTGTACATAAAAGGCTCTCTGTCCATGACTGTCTGCCCTCATCTTGCACTATTCCCCTTCTTGCTTTCTCTGCCATGGCCCGCTTCTTTACTATGGACTTCCTTTGTACTCCCCCTCCCCATTCCTTGCACACTGGCACATTTGTTTAACAATAGTGGATAGTGCTAGTATTTACAGTTTGGGTGGCATCCAGACCTTTGGTGCATCATTGTCAGAAGCAGCTTCTGATGATGGCACACTACTGTGCCAAAGGCTTGGATACTAGCCAATATGTCCTAGAGCTGGTGATAGAGAAGGTGATACTAGTGGATTAGGGCAATACTGCACATGGTTTCTGTTTTGAAATATTAATCAGTAATTGTTGTTTGTGATTTCTGATATACAGATACATGTCAGCCTTTAGGCAATTCTGTGCTTTAAATATATATATAGCGTAGCATTGTAGTAGACTTAAGTGGAATGCTTTTTCAACACTATTGTTTTAATAAATGTTGACCCTTCATTGCTGACCAGAAGATACAAGAAATTTAGGGGAGGGTGAGGTGTACGATTGTGAATCCCTACCTTGTGTTAGACATTTAATTGCATATCCATGTTAAAAGAAAATGAAATTTCAAAAGCCCTTTAATGCTTCAGATAAGCAAACCTGTATGCTACCTTTATCTTTCTCCTGATAGAAAGATAAAGAGCTCGTTATCTTTCTCCTGAATCTTTCCCTTTGCCATGCTGTTGTTGCCAAGGAAACTGATCTGTGACTAACTTTGTTGAACATCATAACACTTCCTGAGATGGAGAAGTCTTCAAATCTTAATATTGCCAGCAGCCTTCCTACAGAAGCCCTTAACTCTGTCTCGACTCTAAACCTTTTGCTTAGCAAAATCCGTGTTTACAATTTCAGCTTTTAAGAGGCCATTGGCAAATTTACTCTCTCTCTCTACAGATTATGTACTTGCAAAATAGTAATGAAGGACTAATGATAGACTGATCTTGATACACTTACTGCTAGTCCAGATTCAACCCCAAAACATTTATTTTCCTGCCACATCTCTTGATTCAGTGAACTGGCAGTGGGCAACATAGGTGTGTGTAAGGGTCATTTATTACATGTAAGGACCTACGATAGTGGTGACTGGTAATGTCAAGTTCATTGACCTGATTCCATTGACCTGAGCCATTTTGGAAGGGCGGTATATCAATCATCAATCAATCAATCAATCAAATAAAAATTCCATGTTGTCATGGCCAGCCTGAAGATTTCCAGTGCAACAGGACCTTCTGATTCAGGGTACCATCCACCCACATTCAGAAGCATTTCATCTAAGTGCCTGGAGCAGCACCAGTTAGAAGGTTTTGGTTATGTTAAGGGAATGTTTTACTTTGCTGGCCTCTAGGAGAGCCTCCGCTAATGGAGTCTCTGACTCTACCCGAAGAATCAGAAATCATTGCCTGGTGTCAGGACCAAAGCCAAGATCTCAAAACCAAGACGATCATCTTTATTTTCCCAAAATTCCCTCTCCAAGGAATTTTGCTCACCTTTGAATTTTGGTGTGCTCCCTATTTCAGGCTGCTCTCAAACTAAAGAATTTAATTATCCCTAAGTGTAGGAGCACATTTTCTATTGCATGCTTTGCTGCGCCTCGCTGCTATATCTGAGGATTGCGTGGTTGTTCTCCCAGTCGCATAGACAGAAATGTCCCCTGGCCTGTGATTTGGGCCGGCCAATTAAGCTGTTGTCTGGCCTCTTCCCGCATGTGATGCAGGCCAGTCAATGAGGAATGGGTAGTGCCTGTATAAGCAGCAGGCTTTAGTAATGTCTGTCAGGTGCTCTCAGTCAAGGCACCCACCCGCCCATCCCATTCTCAGTGAGGATTATCCGGTTGCCATCTGGGGCCAAGTAGGAATTTTTTGGCTTCACCTGATTGGCACTAAGTATAGCCTTTTTTCGCCTGCTTCTCACTGAATTTGATTAGAGGGGTTCCCCTGGATTTAGGATCTTTGGTCACTTGGCAGGAGAGTATGGGTTAGGGGTAGGTTATTTTGGTAATGGTGTTGGGCTGGAGGACCATATAAGGCGGGAAGGGGCTGAGAAACAGCCACTCCAGGTTTTGTGGCCCTTTGGTTGGGATCCACCCCGAATCGGAACCCTGAGTGGCTGAGAATCACAGTGGGCTGCAGGAGCATCGCTCAGAGTTGGGGATGGGCAGTGTGCCGTACTGCAGGGAGGAACATGCTGGTGGTCAGCAGGAAGAGTGACTGGCTAGTGGGGGAGCTGAGTGTGTGTGTGGGGGGGGGGCTGAGGCAGCTCTGGAGGCAGGGCAGCACATGTTCTTTGGATTGGCATGCCCTTTTGTGGCTCTGCCCCCTGCTCCAAATCTAGAACCCTGGTAAGCTCCCTTCCACCCACTTTTGTTCCTCCCACCTCCTTCCAAACGCCTTCAATCTCAATCCCACCCACTTACTTGGCTTGCTGCTCCCAAGGGGTAGTAGAATTGAGGAAACAGAGGTAGCTTTCTCTTCTCGCCCTTAAACACCTGGCATACAGTTGCAAGCCCAGCATCAGAAGTCCTGTAAAATCTAGTTTTCCTAGTACTTCTGACAGATGCGGGGAGCAGTATGGAACTTGATGAACTTGATGACTACTTTGACCTGGATTGATATTCAATGTTAAGAGTTTTAATCCTTGCGTGTATTTGAGGGTGACCATTATGAGCTTATCTATTGCTGGGGGGAAATCTGATTTAAATCACTAGCAGGGTGGATAAAAATCAAAAAAATCTGATTTAAATCAAAAAAATCCAATTTAAATAAAAAAAATCGAATTTTTTTGATTTAAATCAGTTTTTTTTTAATTTAAATCGGATTTTTTTGATTTTTATCCACCCTGCTAGTGATTTAAATCGTGATTTAAATCAGTTTGATTTAAATCAAATCCACCCTGGCCTGGGAGGCTTTGAGGAACAGCGGTGGCTGCTGCCAGGCCAGTAGGAACCATAATCTACTTTTATATCTCCCTTGAGTTTCAAACATGGTTTGCCTTGCAGCACAGAGTGAGATTGAGGCTGCCATTCAAGAGACACAAGTCCAGAACCCCACTGGTTTGAACAAGCTTGTTGTTCAGCGCTTGGATCCTGGCTGATTGCTTTTCTATATCAGTTCATAGTTTAGAGATCAGTGTTTATATTCTAAGCATGTAGCTGCCCCGAGTCCTTTTTAAGTACTTGTGTAATACAACAGTGTTTGATTTATCTGGGATCCAAATAATTTCCATGAAGTACAAACACCTTCAGTGCTGGCAAGCTTCTCTGTCAAGCTGCTACAGTTTGGATTCCCCATCTGCACTTTTGCACATAGGGCTTCACTTTTGTATTTAGCTGATGCACTGTTATATGCCCTTTCCCTTAGGAGGCCGTCTAACTGTTCAACACCCTAAGATGCTAAAATGCTAACGTTTAGCATTTATCTTCTCCTAAGCATTTGTTGCTGTTTTCTCCCCTTGGGAAATTCCTCTTAGAACTCAGTTTGTGTTTTCCTGTCATTTGGATTCATTAATATTTATATAGCGTGTTCATCCCATATTGCATGCTGACACTTGATGCCTTGTTCTGAGCCATGTGTTATTTGACCTTAACTTGTGGGATATGGAAGATAGAAGAAACTTTTTTTTTCCTTGGCACAGATCCATTGTGACCAGGTAGTGGTTGTTTACAATTTAGTTATAACAGTTACTGTGTGGTTGGGTTACAATTATCTACTTCTAGGGAATATTCTAGAGGACATTCCATAGCACATTGAAATGCTACTTTTCTTCCTTTTTTTCTGAACAGTAAATAGAAGTGCATTTTCCATAGATGTTGTAAGATGTACACGGGGAAAGGATGAAGATGAATGATTCAGTTGTCATTACACAAATGTAGATTTTATTTATTTATTTATTTATTTTTGCATTTTTATACCGCCTTTCGTTAAAATATAGCCCCAAGGCGGTTTACAAAAGTTAAAAACATACAATAAAAACACAATAAAAACAACATGCAAGAGTATAAAAACATATAAAAACAGGCATAAAACAATACAAGAAATAAAAACACCCAGAAGCAGCAGTAAAAACGATTATGTAAAAGCCTGGGTAAAAAGCCAAGTCTTTACAAGCTTTCTAAAAGCCATGATGGAGTCCGAGGAGCGAATGACCACTGGGAGAGCATTCCAGAGTCTGGGGGCAGCAACAGAGAAGGCCCTGTCCCGAGTGCACGACAGCCGGGCCTCTCTCATTGTCGGCACCCGGAGCAGGGCCCCCTCAGATGTCCTCATCAAGCGGGCAGCAACCCTTGGGAGCAGGCGGTCCCTCAAATACCCCGGGCCCAAACCGTTTAGGGCTTTAAAGGTCAAAACCAGCACCTTGAATTGGACCCGGAAACGAACCGGTAGCCAGTGCAGCTCTTTCAAAATGGGGGTGATATGTTCCCAACGGGCAGCTCTGGATAGCACCCTCGCTGCCGCGTTTTGCACTAGCTGCAGTTTCCGGATATTCTTCAAGGGCAGCCCCACGTAGAGCGCGTTACAGTAATCCAGCCGCGACGTGACTAAGGCGTGGGTAACTGTGGCCAGATCTGCCTTCTCGAGAAAGGGACGCAGCTGGTGCACCAGCCGAAGCCGTGCAAAGGCACCCCTGGCCACCGCCTCCACCTGAGCTTCCAAGAGCAGAGCCGGGTCCAGTAGTACCCCCAAGCTGCGTACTTGTTCCTTCAAGGGGAGTGCAACCCCATCCAGAACTGATAAAATCTCCACATCCCAATTGGCTCTCCTACTCACCAACAGCACCTCCGTCTTATCCGGATTCAATTTCAGTTTGTTAGCCCACATCCAACCCATCACGGCCTCCAGTCCCCGGTTCAGGACATCCACCGCCTCCCTAGGATCAGATGACAAGGAGAGATAGAGCTGAGTGTCATCCGCATATTGCTGACAACTCAGTCCAAATCCCCGGATGACCTCTCCCAGCGGCTTCATGTAGATGTTAAACAGCATGGGGGACAAGACCGAACCCTGCGGGACCCCACAGGCCAACGGCCACGGGGCCGAGCAGTAGTCCCCCAGCACCACCTTCTGGACCCTCCCCTCAAGAAAGGACCGGAACCACTGCAACGCAGTGCCTCCGATTCCCATACTCGAGAGGCGGCCCAGAAGGATACCATGGTCGATGGTATCGAACGCCGCCGAGAGGTCCAGCAGAACCAACAGGGACGCACTCCCCCTGTCTAGTTCCCGGCGTAGGTCATCCACTAGAGCGACCAAGGCAGTCTCAGTCCCATACCCAGGGCGGAAGCCGGATTGAAAAGGGTCCAGATAATCCGTATCATCCAAGACCCTCTGCAACTGGGACGCCACCACACGCTCCATCACCTTGCCCAAAAAGGGCAGGTTAGACACAGGTCTATAGTTGTCCAGGCTGGAGGGATCAAGGGAGGGCTTTTTTAATAGAGGTCTTACCACCGCCTCCTTAAGGCACGATGGCATCCTGCCCTCCCTTAATTAAGCATTAACCATCACCTCCAGCCATCTGCCTGTCCCCTCCCTGGCAGCTTTTATTAGCCATGAAGGGCAAGGGTCAAGAGCGCACGAAGTCGCCCGCACACTGCCCAGGATCTTGTCCACATCCTCAGGCCGCACCAACCGAAAAGAATCCAACACAACAGGACCAGATGGTACCAAAGGCACGTCTGCCGGAACTGCCAAAACTCTGGAGTCCAGGTCAGCACGGATGCGAGCAACTTTATCTGCAAAGTGACAGGCAAACCGATCACAAAGAGCTGTAGATGGCTCCTCCCCCATTGTCCGGGGGGATGTGTGGAGCAATGTTTTCACCACACGAAACAGCTCTGTTTGCCTGCACTGAGCAGACGCAATGGAGGCGGAGAAAAAATGTTTCTTCGCCGCCCCCACCGCCACGGCGTAGTCCCTAAAATGGGTTCTAGCCCGTGTTCGATTGGATTCGTGACGACTCTTCCTCCAGCGTCGCTCCAGCCGTCGTCCGAGTTGCTTCATCGCCCTAAGCTCCGAGGAAAACCAAGGAGCGGAACGGGCTCCACTAAGCCGGAGAGGGCGCTTGCGGGCAACCGTGTCAACAGCCTGGGCCATCTCTCCATTCCAGAGATCAACCAAGGCGTCGACAGGGTCACCAGCTCTGGACACTGGAAACTCCCCGAGGGCCGTCTGGAATCCAAGCGGATCCATAAGCCTCCGGGGGCGGACCATCTTAATCGGCCCACCACCCCTGCAGAGGGCAGACGGAGCAGTCAAACTAAACCCCACCAGGTGATGATCTGTCCATGACAAGGGAGTCGTCTCAAATTCCCCCACCTCCAGATCATTTATTTCCCGGTCGGCAAAAACCAGATCCATAGTGTGTCCCGCCACGTGGGTAGGGCCGGATACCAATTGAGACAGGCCCATGGTTGCCATGGAGGCCATGAAATCCTGAGCCGCACCCACTAGGGGGGCCTCAGCGTGGACATTGAAATCCCCCAAAACAATAAGCCTGGAGGAACCCAAGGCCACCTCCGAGACCACCCCCGCCAGCTCAGGTAGGGAGACTGAAGTGCAGCGGGGTGGTCGGTACACCAACAGAATCCCCAGCCTATCTCGGAGGCCCACCCTCAAGGACAAACACTCGAAATTCTGAGATTGCCTGACCGGGCACCTGGAAACGGGGATGGTCTCTCGAAAGATGACTGCAACGCCTACTCCCCGACCCTCGAGGCGGGGCTGCTGCACAATCTGGAAACCTGGAGGACAAAGCTGAGAGAGACCAACCCCGCCCAGCGCATCCAACCAGGTCTCCGTCACACATACCAGGTCAGCATGCTCATCCACAATCAGATCGTGGATAAGAGATGTTTTTGCATTAACTGACCTGGCATTCAGCAGCAGCACCCTAATCCTCGAGGGAGTGTTCTCAGAGCTCCCTAGGGTCAGAGGGTTGGGAGAGGGCCCAGAAAAAGGAACAGGCCTCAATTGCCTGGACCGATTTCCCCAGTAACGGCCCGCCCAACTCCCACCGCCATACCTCCCTCTGCCCGCTACCTGTGATATTGCCGCCCCCGCTCCAGACCCACTTTTTTGCTCCCCCAGACACATCTCCCCAGACTAACCCACCACGGCTTCTTGGCTTAATTAAAAACAAAACAAAACCAGGCTTGCGTAGTCTCCTGCTGACTTCTTAATTGTGAGAAGATGGCTCTTCAGGGCGGAAGGAGAGAGATCTTCTGGTCCTCAGGCAGCTCGCCCCATGGCAGAGAGCCCTTGTGCTCTCGCCCTTTGGCTCGCGCCAAGAGGCTCGCGCCCTTGGGCTAGCCTGCCCTATATAGCAGCAGCAGCAGCAGCCAAAGCCCCAGCAGCAGCCCAAGGAGATGTTACACACACCTGAGGAAAAGGTGGGGCAGGGGCAAAGACAGCAGTCAGTCAGTGCCCCACCCAAGCTGTTCTCCTTCTGTCTTCTTCCCCCAGGCCTTTGGGCTAGCCTGCCCTATATAGCAGCAGCAGCAGCCAAAGCCCCAGCAGCAGCCCAAGGAGATGTTACACACACCTGAGGAAAAGGTGGGGCAGGGGCAAAGACAGCAGTCAGTCAGTGCCCCACCCAAGCTGTTCTCCTTCTGTCTTCTTCCCCCAGGCCTTTGGGCTAGCCTGCCCTATATAGCAGCAGCAGCAGCCAAAGCCCCAGCAGCAGCCCAAGGAGATGTTACACACACCTGAGGAAAAGGTGGGGCAGGGGCAAAGACAGCAGTCAGTCAGTGCCCCACCCAAGCTGTTCTCCTTCTGTCTTCTTCCCCCAGGCCCTTGGGCTAGCCTGCCCTATATAGCAGCAGCAGCAGCCAAAGCCCCAGCAGCAGCCCAAGGAGATGTTACACACACCTGAGGAAAAGGTGGGGCAGGGGCAAAGACAGCAGTCAGTCAGTGCCCCACCCAAGCTGTTCTCCTTCTGTCTTCTTCCCCCAGGCCCTTGGGCTAGCCTGCCCTATATAGCAGCAGCAGCAGCCAAAGCCCCAGCAGCAGCCCAAGGAGATAGATAGATATAGATATAAGTTTATTCGGTCGTTGACCAGCAAACATTTACAATAAACCAGTACGTATTTTACAAATAATATAACAAAACCTGGCCACAACAGAGATCATATCAGTGTCCACATTAATTAAAAGATAATTTAAATAAAATTCATCAGACCGGCCAGGCAAATTATCTAACATAGGAGGTATAAGTCTTAAACGGGGTTCACTATACAAATCACAGTAAAGAATAACATGCGAGGTGGATTCTATAACCCCTTTGCCAAATGGGCAATGTCGTAAAAATAGCGGAACTCCCTTAAATCTGCCATCCAATACCGCTGTAGGAAGAACATTTAAGCGCGCTAAAGTGAGGGCTCGTCTAAATTTAGGGACAAGCACCACATCAAAGTACTTAGTTAGTTTAATATTAATAGCTTGACTCGCTAAGTATAAACCCTGCTTGATCCATGCACCTTCTTGTTGAACTTATATGTATATATACAGGTGAAACTCGGAAAATTAGAATATTGTGCAAAAGTCCATTAATTTCAGTAATGCAAATTAAAAGGTGAAACTGATATATGAGACAGATGCATTACATGCCATGCGAGATAAGTCAAGCCTTAATTTGTTATAATTGTGATGATCATGGCATACAGCTCATGAAAACCACAAATCCACAGTCTCAGAAAATTAGAATATTACATGGAACCAATAATACAAGGATTGAAGAATAGAACAATATCGGACCTCTGAAAAGTATACAGTGTACTGTGCTTGACTGGCCAGCAAACTCGCCTGACCTGAACCCCATAGAGAATCTATGGGGCATTGCCAAGAGAAGGATGAGAGACATGAGACCAAACAATGCAGAATTGCTGAAGGCCGCTAATGAAGCATCCTGGTCTTCCATAATACCTCATCAGTGCCACAGGCTGATAGCATCCATGCCACACCGCATAGAGGCAGTAATTGCTGCAAAAGGGGCCCAAACCAAGTACTGAATACATATGCATGCTTATACTTTTCAGAGGTCCGATATTGTTCTATTCTTCAATCCTTGTCTTCTTGGTTCCATGTAATATTCTAATTTTCTGAGATTGTGGATTTGGGGTTTTCATGAGCTGTACGCCATGATCATCACAATTATAACAAATTAAGGCTTGACTTATCTCGCTTTGCATGTAATGCGTCTGTCTCATATATCAGTTTCACCTTTTAATTTGCATTACTGAAATTAATGGACTTTTGCACGATATTCTAATTTTCCGAGTTTCACCTGTAAATCTATTGCGAGATACCAATCTGTAATCAGACCTTTGCTAAAGATACTATATGGCACATCTGTGGAGAATTATCTAATAAAGAAAAACATTGGACTTTGTTGTCATTCTGACTTCAAATTGTGCTTCTGCTCTTTGCTCCTTATGAAAGCACCATAGTTGCCTCCATCCTGGATGTATAAGGTGATTTGAACTATTAAAAAGTTATCTTGTGAACAGTTTATAAATTTATCTACTTCTGTGCCCAGGACATGAACAGACTGATAGAAGAACTGAGATAAAAATGAATGATTCACTTGATTATGCTGGGAGATCTTTGGAAAGAATAAGGAAATGTGCTTATATGATCACTATTTATAAAGTACCTGTAATAAACTGAGCTATATGAAAGCAACTATAAAATTAAGTAAGCATGGGAGACAGCTGCAAAAGTACTTCTGGGTCATTTAGGGATTGCCTTGAGAATGAAGCTTGGGCCACTGCAAACAAATCAAGATAACATCTCCTTCCTTGATTTCTTTATTAAGTAGCATTTCCTGTTCTCTGTAAAAGTTCATATTGGTTGGAAATTGTTATTTTATTGGCTTTTCAAATATCCAGATGACCATAAACAGAAGAATAAGACTGGGTGAAGAATTACAGGCGCATGAGGCCATTGCCCAGCAACAGCCCTACCTGTTCTTCTACGATTCCCTGATGCCCTGAAGCAATAGCCCTACCTGTCCAGATTTAATTTTCTGCCTATGGATGGAAGGTTGAAAGTGTGTGTGTGTGTGTGTGTGTCAGGAATTTAGTCATTTTTAAAATAAAAAATATATCAGAGAGAAATATTTTATGAGAGTTACCTTTTGTTCACATAGAAACAGTTCTTTGCTGAGAGAGTTTCAAGAGATAAAGCACCCCCCCCCCGACCCAGCACTGAAAATAGAGCAAGGAGGAATGTGATAGAGACGTTAAGAATTTTACTTCTAAAAATAAAAGAACCTGGTCTAAATTTTGCTTTCAATCTATGGCCAGTAAGAGTAATCCTATAGGGCTGAAGTATTATTCGAACAGTATAATTGGTTCCAGCAGTTCAGAATGGCAATTTAGAAGAATGAAAAAAGTAAGCTTTTACTTTTCTTAAAGTAAAGTAAGTAAATTAAAGCATAATTTTGTAAGATTTTTTACTTTACATCTGTAAAGTAAATTAAAGTATAATTTTCTGCTGATGGAAAGGAGTATTGCACTGTTGATTTTATGGCATAAAATAAAAAGCTCCTGACTTTTCCAGAGTTTTTAAACAAGATTTGTTGCTCAGAAATTTTGATCTTTGATCAATGTTTTGTATAGTAAAATATGTTGTTCCTGTGTTCTGATTAAGCTGAAATGTATACCCTATGTGTCTAGTTACATTAGAATGCATTTGATAGACCCATGGTTTACATACTTTTCAAGTCATGACACTAGTCACATTATACTGCGGTCTTCAAATGACAGTGGTTGGAAATGAAAATCTGTCCAGTGATCCATTGATCATTTTAATATCTTCTTTCTGAAACTTGTGCGGAAATATATGCAAACCTAATTTTTGATCTGAACATTAAATCCTGCCTGTGGATAATGTTGCTGGGAATACTGCTGTCTAAGCTTGTGTGTGTGTAGACCTGAGATTGTGAGACAGTATGAACAACCTTTGCCAACCTTTATAACAGGGATTCTCAACGTTGGGTCAGCAGATGTTATTGGACTTCAGCTCCCATAATCCCCAGTCCCAGTGGCCTTTGGTTGCGGATTATGGGAGTTGAAGTCCAATAACATCTGGAGACCCAACATTGAGAATTCCTGCTTTATAAGACAAAGTAAGACCTTTGGTAAGGAGGGGAGACAGGTGTCTCTATGTACCTGAGTAGACGGGACCCTACCACCTCCTGAGGAGACGGGACCCTACCAGAGTAATAGCTTGGTCTCGACTCTTCCCCTCCTGCCTCTCCAAAGAAGGCTGCAGAAGGTGCAGGGGCCCATCTTCATGTTTGTCCCAGGGCCCACTCCAGTCTTGTGATGCCCCTGGTTCCATTTAACATAGTTTCACTTCTTTCCTTTCAAGGACTGTTTCCCAAACATTCTCATGTCTCTAAACATCATGAAGGAAGGTTTTAGTGAACATTATAGCTGGAGAAAGAAATGGGTGTACTAAGGACCGAGAAGTGATTTTGCAGTCCTGTGGCTTCGCAGTGCTTTGATCTCTTTCTTGGAAGCCGTAATGTCTGTTGCTATTTCGGTGGCATATTTTGAGATAGGGGAACGACTTGCAAGGTCACGTGTGTCATGAAAATCTAAGGTGGAAAATGGTCCTAAATGTACAATGAAAGGCTTGTGAGGTTAATTTGAATATATTTTGTTTGGGTGGGAAGCATATGAGAACACCACCCGTGGTTTGTGAATTTGCTTCCCAAGGATTATCAATGGTCCATCTAACTTAGTATTGTCTGTGGCAGTGATCTTCGCTATTTTTCAAGTGGAGGTCACTTTGGCTTTGCATTGTGAGAGCCATTTCCCACTGTGCTGACCTCCTCACAATACTGTGATTTTCTTAGTGCTGAAAGGCCCTCTCCTAAGACCTCTACTGAGAAAGTGCTCCATGTACACTTCCAACATGGTGCAGGAGTTCTAGAGGGCTCAATTTCCCTTAAAGGAGCCTCCCAGTGCTAGGCAAAGTGGGAGTGGTCATCACCACATGATGCCAGGGGAACTGTGCAGAGTTTTGAGCTTAGGCTGATACTTCACACAGGTCCAATAAACAATTAGTCAGGGAGCTGCACTTAGGGTTGATGGGGGCTGACACTGGTCCCTGGGTCTTACAATGAATAACACTGTTCTGTGGTGACTGGCAGCAGCTCTCCAGGGTTTCAGACAAGCTTACCTGGAGTTGTGATGGATTGAACCTGTGGCCTTCTGCATGCAAAGCATGAGAACACCACTATAGGTTCTCCGATGTTAGAAGGCAGGACAATATAATGGTATTAAAGCAAAGTAAATGTTGGGTTTTAGGATTTGTAGGTTTACTTTACAGTGTGGTACAGTGTATTCTGATAATCCAAACTGGCTTCACCAGGACACAATGCTTGCCTTAGTACTCACCCTGCACCTTTGTTCACCATCTCTGTTTCATAATTATGTGGGTGCCCTTTGGATAATCCCACCCCATCTCCCACATGATTATGAGGCTCTGGCATGGTGCGGAGAAAGATGACAGGACATTTATGGTCACATCCCACATTGCATGGCAGGGGAGAGTGGACAGCTTATTGCTTATCCCTTACACTAATAATGTTGGCATTAACCCCATATTAATAGTTTACTTGTTACCAAACAAGACTAAAACGCATTGGCTCCAAATCAAAGAAACAAAAGCTTTTTTCCTTCTGCACTTTGATTTGCCCAGAACAAGACTGCTGGAAGGCATCCAAATGGAATAATATGTGGGGAGTTTTTGTTGGGGGGGGGCTGTTTGCACAGCCTCTAAAGCAGCCCAACTGTGTGCATAAATCTAGTTCTGCACATGAATTGCTATTTCTGGATCAAGATGTCTTTCTTGCAGTTTGGTATCAGCCAGTAATATATACTATTGTATACTGGCTAATACCAGTCAGCAGAGAATTTTCTAAAGTAAAAATCTATATAATTATATATTTACTCTAAATGATTATCTAACTTTCTAGACCAGGGGCTCCAAAGCTGTGCTACTCCAGATGTTGCTGAACTACAACTCCCATCATCTTCAGCTACAATTTATTCTGCAACATCTGGAGTACTACAGGTTGAGATCCTCTGTTCCAGACAATAACATAGAATTCTAAGCCACCAGCTCTGCCTGAGAGGTACGGGTATAAAACCTGCTATTTAGAAGGTTCCTAGGATGGAGCTACATATTAAAAAGCAAATGTGGGATTCCCAACTCATTGCTTAAGAAGAAAGGAAGCTGCCGTATACAGAGTCAAACCACTGGCTGGAAGAAGAAACTGGAAGAATTAATTTGGCATAGGGGGGAGCATTTGCAGGGAAGAATCAGTGATGGCAGGAAGGGGTTAATCAGCAATTGCATGTTTTTGAGGGCAGTTCCCATTGACAGACACCATTATTTAACTGTACTGGGAAAGGGAGACAGAAAGCACAGTTTCTGTTGAGTGATATAAAGATTTAAGCACCAGAATTGCTTTGCCATTTCAGGCAAGATAGATGAAGTGTCCCCTTTTTTGGTATAAACACATGGATGAGCTTAATGGACTTTGTGTGTATTTTCATTAAATACATTGATACCAGTGTGATACTGGGCAATTCAGAATGCCTTAATTCTTATCCTATCTTTGACTCCTGTTTTAATGACATAAACCTTGTCCTAATAGTAGCCTTAGCTCTATCTGTCTGCTTTCTTTTATTTACATATTTGTAATTGACAGTTCTGTTTTCAGCAGACAGGGTTAGTGATTTGAAGGTAGTCATGTGAAACAGGTAACAATGTGGAGAAATAAAAGACCCAGAGAGAATTCTTTTCCAAAACTTGTTATACAGCTGCTACCTTGTTTTCTACTTTTTAATGATGCTTTGATGTCAGCTGCACAGGTAATGTAAAATCCTTACCATTGCAAGTATGGTTACCTAATGTTTCATGTCCCAATTTGCATCTCAATTGATAACCCAACTATATTCTTTGAGATAATAAATGCCACCTTTGCACTCTTTTCTAAACTTTATATTCTCTATTCCACCTTTCTGAAACCTGTTCTGTCTTTGTGTATCTTTACTGTTACCGCCAACTCGTTTGGTGGCTACACAGAGATGGGCCTTCTCGGTCGCTGCCCCGAGATTGTGGAATGCGCTCCCTGCTGAGATACGATCCTCTCCATCACTGGCAATTTTCAAAAAACACCTGAAAACCCATCTTTTCACCCAAGCTTTCTCAGCCTCCTAAATTGTGGGAGTTTTAATTTCTGGTTTATTTTAAAATTCAAAACCCGATTTTGGGGTTTTTAATCACTGTAATTGTTTAATTGTTGTTTTAAAATGTTTTTAAATTATTAATTGTTATATTGTTTTTTAATTTATTTTAGCTCTTTACTGTTTTAGTGGTGTGTTTTAATTGTAAACCGCCCTGAGCCATTTTGGAAGGGCAGTATACAAATCAAATCAAATCAATCAATCAATAAAATACTGAACTTTCTTTATCTGTCAAAGATATTGGCTGACATTCTGACCAATGAAGTGCTTACATTGTGCAAAGCTGTGCTAGTGCAAGATTGCACAGCTGTGCTAAAAATGGGATTTGCAGAATTGCGCTCTTGCACTATAGGGCTCTTGTGCATAAGTTCCCTTTAAAACAAATGAAGTGTGGTGTAGGTTGTGCAAGTGCAAGCATGCTTGTGGTGGTGCAACTCTAGTTTGAAATGCAAGCTCTAGACTTATTGCAAGCAGCTTTTGAAACAACTTTATTCTAGTGCAATATCCTTCTGCAAGCGCTTCATTAGTCAGGTCATTAGTTCTTAGCCCATAATCTTCCATTTCCCAAATTGTACTATGTTCTAGATTATTCTAGGCATTCCAGAATGTTGCCCTGGGAGGTCACATTTTTTACAATGTAGAGCAGAATGAGAGGCAATAAATATTTTATGATAGCTTGCCGGTGCAAGGATTTTGAATGGAGTCACCTTTTTGAGCGGTTTCAGATTAAACATTACTAAAAGAAAAAATATTCATGGATGTTTAAGGAAATCAATAGAAGAGCTCAGCTGGGATTCTCCCCCTGCCCCCATCCAGAATCCTTTTTAGTTAGCGCATCATAAATTTGCTCCTTTCAATTCTTTTTAAATTCATGCTTTCAATAGGCAAGGTTTTCTCAAGCTCTGGGAACCAACTGCCTTTATTGTGTAGCCAGCTATTGGCCACAGAAAACTTGCCGGTGATAGATTAGCCAGCCAAACTGCTTGGCAATTTAAAAACAGGCAATTTGCCTTTACAGAGGGGGAAAAATTATCTTCCTTTTCTATACTTTTCTATATGCTAATGTTAGAGCATGCTTTTTCAAGAAGTCTATGCATTTCAAAATGTTAAACTTTAAATGCATTTTAAAATGTGATTTAAATCAGTGTGTGCTCTTTCTAATTTGAATCACTAAGAAAAAAGCAGCATTTATGAAGTTTCTAGTTCTGAATCAAGGAACTGAGGTTCGTGTTCAGGTTTGGTGCCTCTGGGGGTGGGGAACGCTAAGTGGGACCTTTAAAAAGGAGGCGAGCAAGTCCTTACCTGCTTTCCATCGCCCCATGCAGCTTCCTGCTGCAACAGTGTTCCCCCCAAGACCCCTGCTCTCCTCCTTTCAAGGGCCCCACTCACTGCTCCCCCGCTCCTGGCACTCCCAAACTGGTTTGGCGCTGAACCTCAGTTCGTGCACATCCCTATTCTAAAATTCATATAGTTCTTGAAAAATCATGCATACTATGTGGTTGCTATAACAAAATATACTGGTTTGCAAATAGATAAAGCCCAGAAATATACTTCAAAGCCTTTGGTCATGCATGTAGCCAACATGCACTGCACAATTATATCTGCCTAGGGACAAAGACAGGTTTCTGTTTGACTTTTTCTGTACACAGGCAAAGATATTAAACAGGATCAGATACCTCGCTGTATTTACCCGAATCAAAGACAACTCCTAATTTCAGTTAACCCCCTTAAAAATCAGAGGTTATACCTGCATTTACTCGAAAGGAACAGGACTCTGAATTTTTAATACTGGCCTCTGGACTTTTAATATCAAAAAATGGATTCAGATGAGTACAGTAACTGATGCCAAAGGCTGTGGTCCTATGCACACTTATTTGGAAGTAAGTAGTGAACAAACTCTTGAAGCACATATACCGTATTTTACGGAGTATAAGATGCACTTTTTCCCTCGAAAAATATCCGCCCAAATTCAGGTGCGTCTTTTACTTGTAACTTAAACTCATAAGCCTACCCAACAGGTTTGAGGAGGAGGGGGCTATCCCCCGGCAAAGCCTGTTCCAATGCTAAAGGAGGGGGTGATCCTCTATTAACCCCCTCTATTAACCCTGTGCCGCCTATTAACCCCGTGCTGCTCCAGCTCACCCGCCGCCGCTTGGGCCGTGGACTCCTCCTTCTCCCCCGACGCAAAAGCCCTTCTTCAAGGCGCCCAGAGGCCAATTCAAAGTGGTGGCCATCGCTGTGCGTGCTTGCACGCGCCACAGCAGCCCTTCTTCGAGGCGCCCGCTGAAGCAAGGCTGAGAGTCCTTTCCTGGAGCTACCAGGACTTTTCGGTACACACACCCTCATGTTACCGATCATGGAGAAAACGAAAAGGCATTCATACAATGCAGGATTTAAACTCAATGTGTTTAAATACGCTGAAGAACATGGGAACAGGGCAGCAGAGCGACACTTCAGCCCTCCACCGACAGAAAAAACCATTCGCGATTGGCGGGCTGCTAAGGACGAACTAGAAAAAATGAAGAAGACAAAATGTGCAAATAGAGGACAAACTGCAAAATGGCCTAAACTAGAAGATGACGTTCTGAAATGGATTCAAGGACACTGTGAAAATGGCATTGGAATTACAACGAGGATGATTCAAATACACACATGTAAGCTTGCGCAAAAGTGTAACCTAACAGATTTTCAAGGTGGAGTAGGTTGGTGTTATAGGTTTATGAAGCGCCATGGGCTTAGCATGCGAAGCAAAACCAAAATATCGCAGAAAATGCCACAAGAGTATGAAGAGAAAATGTTGTCTTTCCATCGCTTTATCATTCTTCATTGAAAGAAAACCAGTGTGGAACTAGGACAAATCGCAAATATGGATGAAACTCCTTTGACATTTGATGTACCGAGTAACAGAACCGTTGCCACAAAAGGTGATAAAACTGTAACGATTAAAACGAGTGGGCATGAAAAAATGCACTACACTGTTGTCCTTTCATGTTGTGCAGATGGCACTAAACTTATTCCAATGACAATTTTCAAGCGCAAAACAATGCCGAAACCATCTGAGATACCGCTGGGCGTAGTTGTTCATGTACATCAAAAGGGTTGGATGGATGGATGAAATTATGGATTACCAAAGTGTGGGAAAGAAGAAAAGGCGCTTTATTGAAGAAGAGTTCGCTGCTTGTACTAGATCAGTTTAGTAGCCATTTGAAAGATT
Organism: Hemicordylus capensis; assembly: GCF_027244095.1. Classification (NCBI taxonomy): domain Eukaryota; kingdom Metazoa; phylum Chordata; class Lepidosauria; order Squamata; family Cordylidae; genus Hemicordylus; species Hemicordylus capensis. Next base: position 411,917,087 of record NC_069658.1, read on the forward strand.
CTGTGAAAGAGAAATTAAGGGAAGGAAATACAGAGCTGGCTGTTATTCCTGGAGGACTTACATCACAACTGCAGCCTCTTGATGTCTCAATAAATAAACCCTTTAAAGTGTATATGAGAGAAGAATGGAATAAATGGATGATGGATAAAAATCAACATCAATTTACTCCAAAGAGTGCTTTAAAACGACCTTCAATCAAACAAGTGGACCCATGTGGGTGGCTGATCTGGCCGCCCAGCTACTCGTCTGTGGGGAGAGCGGACTAAGCCCGCTCTCCCCGCGTGCCCAACAGAAGCTCTTCTTACAGATCATGAGAAGAGCTTCTATAAATGCAGATTTCATATGGACAAACATATTTTGTTTATATTAAATCCAGTTTTCATTTTAAATTATGTTTTTGAAAGCACTATAATTGCATATTTAAATAAATAAAAATCCAATTCTTTTTTAAAATTCTTTTTTAAAAAGCCTGTTAATTTTATCCACCCTCCACAAGTCAAACACCAAAGTATGAGATAGATAGCTGTTCCCTACCTGCACCCGCCACCTTTCTGCGGCACTGTACTTTCTCTCCATTCTAAAAAAGCCCCACACCGCGTGGCTGCCTCCCTGTTCCTAGTAGCACATGTATAGGCATCGGCATGCACATGGTGTCCATGCATGCCCAGACATGGGCTCCAGGCTGCAGTGGAGCATTGGAGAGGCAGTCAGAACTATAGATATGACTCCCTGCCATAGGCAGTCCATTTGCTTCTTCTTGGTGTGACACTGCTCATACCACTTGTGTCAGCCATGCTGCCACCCCTGTTATAATTTGACCTATAATAGTGACAGCTGAAATAATAAATAAGCTATCATTTAAAAAGTCTAAACAAATCAAAATAAAGCATATTGGTGCTATAAACCAAGACAATTAAAGCATGTTACTCTCATTCTTAGGGAATCATTTCTTTAACAAAGCAGTGATCCATAGAATCTGTCTCAAGAGTCTTAGTGCTTCTTTGAGTAGGATATAGAAAGTTTATTCACATGACCAAATGGGCGGAGCTTGAGGGAAGGCAGGAGTCCAGTCAGGACTCTGCCACCCACACGACTGGCGTGGCAATCAGAAGATGTTGGAAGGAAGTATATAAATAATAGCAGTAAGTCAGTGACTGACATCCAGAACTCCTATTGAAATTAATTAGTCAGTCAGTCTTTATTGTTACGGTCACCGACCAGAACAAATTAATTAGTCCTTTAGAGTAACTCCTGAGAAGTACTATTGAGTAACTTAATCTGGATGTCAGTTACAATCCTTTCCTGATGCCTCACACAGCACCAGCCCATAGAAGCCACACAAACTCACTAATGTTTCTTTAGTTTTGGTATTTACCTGCACCCAAGACTAGGTTTTTTCAAACTTCTTTGATGTTAGAAATTGCTAAATTGTCTTAAATCCAGGGTGCTGTTCCCTTTGGGACATCACAACAGCATTTCAGATTTGGTAGCTCTTGTGATACAACCTTTTCTTTTTAAGTTTCTGTGTCAACAAAAGGACATGTTAGGAACCCTGAAGCAAAGAGAGCCAATGGAAGCCTTCTACATAGAGGACTACATATGGTTAAGGGCTTGCAGTAGCCCTTTATATTTAATTTCTATCTTTTTTAAAAAAAGTTTAATATTGATTTCTTTTTAATCATGCTATTATTCATCCAATAATAGTTCTTCAAAGCCTGCTCCTAAAGTTGCCTATCTTTTAAGGCATTTGTCTTACATTCAGGATTTTCTTCTATTCGAGTAAATATGGGTATGGGGTAAAATTAAGCAGGGACACAGACTTCTGTTGGGAGCTGCTGTAGAACACAGTAAATCATCTCAACTTCTCAGGCAAGAGGCAATACTTAGTCTGTAGCTGCATGTCAATATTATGGGTGTTGTCATGACTAAGGGCTACACATTTCTGGTATAGGCAGGTACTGGGGTATTTAATTAGTGACCTTTTATCAGTTCACATCTGAAGTCTCTAAGCTGCCTGTGGATACAGAAGTAGTCTTGTTCATATTCTGTGTGCTTGTAGAGTTCCTCTGGAGCTTATATCAGTACATAACCCCACCATATATTTGAGGAAGGCATGGTTTCACTTAACATTCAGTGGGACATTTGTCTTTAACCATATGCTACTCTGCAAGCCCCTTAACCAAATGTAGCTCTCTGTGTAGGCTGCTTTCATCAGCTCTCTTTGCTTCAGAGTTCCTAATGTGCCCTTTTGCTGACACAGAAACTTGAAAAGAGCAGCTTGTATCACAAGGGCTACCAAATCTGAAATGCTGTTGTGATGTGTCAGCATAGTTGAAAAACAGGAGAGACTTTCAAATAATGTGGCTGAAGCTGTTCTCCCCCACCCACCGCCCTTCAGGAAAAAAGCATTCAGTGATATAACCAAAGTCTTTATGGCAATCATTGCTATAATACATTGCAGTAAAAAATAAAATAAAGTCATTCCTTGCTACTTCATGAATTTTATTTTTTAAGGATTTTGCATGAGTAATTCTCTCATTCCAAAATGCTCCATACCCAAATGTTCAAGATGTTCAGATTCTGGTGCTTGTGCAGCATTGCAAAAAGGACACAGAAGTTTCCAGCTTACCAAAAATTGCCCACAGATACATATGTGAATTTAAAAAAAACCCTGAAGAAAATGTGTTGTTTAATCATGGGCCACAGTTTTGTAAACTGGGGTATTCTGGAATTACAACACACACACACACACACGGAAAGAATATTTGCGGTTTTAAGTATTTTTAAAGCTTGTTGTAACTTGAAAAAAGCTTACTTAAAGAAAAGATATAGAAAAATCATGAGTTGATCAGTTGCATTAGGCCAGAATTTGTTCTCATTTTCAGAACTATGCACAAAATATGTGAAGTAGTAGAATCTGAGAAAGTTAAAGTGCCCCTTTAAGTTATCAAGTAGCCATAGGCAGTCTAGGATAGCTCTGAAATTAACCCTACACACAAGTTGTTTCCTCATAGGGCAGTCGCAACTGAATGCAATAAATGGAAGCAGCTAATCCGAATTCTCTTCATTCCTTTCCCTTTGATTAAACCTGAAAGCAAGAAACAGGTAACAGATAAGAGCTTTTACCAGATATAAAGACCATGCACTTAGAGCTCAGTCAGTCCGCTTGCTCCAAGTTTTCGTAATTTCCTGATCTCGATCAGCTGAAAAAGGATACAAGAAGCAGCAGAGCTTCTTCTTGCCTCTGTTTTCTAAGGCATCGTTTTAAATTCAGAGTCATCTTCTATTCAGGTTAATACTGTACAAGGTAGTAAGAGGTGGTGAAAGCCTTTTTCTGGGCAGAGGATAGGAATTGATTTTTGTAGAAGGGTTTCCAAGCAAGACCAAGTCTGAGCAGAAGGCTTGGCTGGGTTTAGAGCAGACAGGCAGAGTCAAACAGTGATAGGATCAAGGAGTGTACAACAGTTAAACTCAACAATCAATTAATAACAAGCAAGCACAGGGAAAGCTTTCCTTGATCAGATTGCCAGGAACCACTTCCTGCTTTTTGTTGTTTTTTAACAGTGTTGTAAAATTATATTTACATAAGAATTGGATAGGTTCCCAACCATTAGCATAAATAGACAGAAGGGACAATTTCCTCTTATAGAATTCAGCAACATACACTGCTTTGTTTCAGGAGCTGCATCAAGTCAGGCATGGAAATGGGAACTTTCCTGGATAAAATTAAGCCCATTTAGGATGCATCAGGGTGGAGTGGGAGAAAAATTGTCTCACATGGAAAGCACCATTACAGAATAGCTGTTGTTTCTTATGACAAGAAATGCATACAAATGTTGTTTGAAATGCTGACATTATGAGTCATTTTAAGCTGCGTTGTGATGTTAGTGCACTTCAAACAATATTTTCATAATGCAATCTAAGTGATGTCTTAGGTGGAACACGTTTAGTGTTTTTCTTAGCCAGGATAAAACTAATTTCTCCTAAGAATACCAAAGACAATGCCACTTTTGGCTGCTAATTTTATAAATATTTAATTTTGCATTTAAATTTTCTATTCCCCAGTTGCACAGAATGGTTGGACATTTTTTGTTCTTTTTACTTTTCATCAAGAACAAAACATATTATTAGAATTTATCTTTATCTGATTCAAATATATCACAATTTACAGAGATGTCTTCTGACTTTATAATGGGATAACCCATTAATCACAGTAGCATGTTTGTAGATTTTGGTTGGGAAAATGACTGCTTCCTTGTTTCCCCACCTAAAGAGAGTCTAGTTTATTCAAGTCCTGAATGCTACCCCATGTTGGCTTGCCAAAGAATAAATTTGTTTCCTGGAAAAGGTCATTCTGCATTTTTAAAATACCATGGTCTCTTACAGTTGAGCAAGTACTGCAAAATTCCATTTGTACTTATGGATTAGTTGTAATTGTTCCTTTTATGGAGCTTTACATAAGCTTTAGCGCTCTGCAAAATAATCAGTTGACCTACATATTAGAATATTAGACATGGGGACATTTTTCTTAGCATGGGCTTCTTTGAAATAAGGAAAGGAAAGGCATCCATGGCATCTATTACTCTGACATATCATTATTTAAGAATTAGCATAGACAAAATGTAAGCTAATGATTGATGGTTAAGTTATGAATGAGCTGGGATTCCAAAGGACTTGTATGGAGCACCAGCCTCCCTTCCTATTGCAGCTCCTTGCATCGTTCTAAAAGCTAAATCTGAAGACTGAAAGGTTCTCCAGAGTGGAATGTATCATGGTGTCTCTCTTGGGTAAAAGGTGCCGCATTAAATCATGACATGAATCACAAGGGAAAATCAACAGTTCACAAATCCTAACTTTTGTGTTTTCAAAACATTATTCTTGTGAATACATACTACAGTGGACACAAACTTCCCAAGTGGCTGTTGCAATATCATATCGTTGGTCACATTGGTTTAACATGTTCAATTATTGTGTTGTAGTTCTATGGTTGTTGTTTTTTAAATATACTGAGACGTAGTATATGTGTGTATTGAAGGGATACAAATGCATTAATGAATAAATAAAAACACTATTTTCAACTTGAAGGGTGGTTTCCATGGAAGAAAAAAGGGATGGCTCGCCATGGGGGAAGTGGTTTCCGTGTTGCTGAGATATGTGTCAGAAAGTGCTGGATGCTTTGAAATAAAAAAATGTTGCATAGGACCAAATTATCTGCTAAGTGTGAGAATGGGTGCAGTTTTTAGATGTTTTTGTTTGTTAACTTGCTTCATGATCATCATTCATAATCTCAGTGGAGACAAGATCAAAACCAGGCTTTTAAAAACTTTCAGTATTAGAGGACATGAACTGCTACATGAAAAAATGCAGCTTAATGCTGTTCTCATTCTCTTTCTAAGTTTGTGGTTTCTATCTTTGGTAAATGATAATTTAGTTGCAGCTTTAAATTGTGTGCAGCTGTTGCATTAATATGTCTGTGCCCTGGATCATAGTTTCACACTGAAACTAGGTGGTTTAAAATTAGGTGGTATTAAGACTTTTCTAAACAGCTACTCAAATGGCTAGTAGAAAAAAGTTGTGGTGTTTGTGAATTCACAAACAATTGCACTGTGCATGATTAATCAAGACCATAAAGCAAGTGTATATTTCATGATTATTTGTTTCTGTAACTTAGGTCCTGCTCTTCTACATTGAAATATACTTAGGTGTGCGGATAACCCTAAGTTTGGAATTTAGTATTAGGTGCACAAATTTACCCTTCTGGAAATCTGTCCTTTATGGTTGCATAGAAAAGCTTTAATGTGTTTTGAGAAATGACTAAAGAATTGCAGAAGGTCCAGCAAAGTTAGAGGAGCTGAACAAACTACAATAACTAGGGCTGTATAGTAGGGATGTGTGAATCAACTCGGGTACAAATCAATTTGTAGCTGAATCTAGCCGATTTGGAGACAGAACAAATTGCTCCTGTGGTCCATTGTCTAGATTTGGGTCCAAATCGAATACCGCCAGATTAAATTTGAATCGATTTGAGATTTGGATTCCTCCTATTAATTCCCTCAGATTCTCAGCGTTCATTTTTTTAAATAAGCTAAGCTCTAGTCCTTGTAGAAGTGGAGTTAAGGAGCAAAATGTGTGGTCACTATTTTTCAAGTGTTTGGATTCTTTGGTGTATAATAACCTTTCCTCAATGAATCCCTATGAGGATTCATTACACATCCTCATTTCTTCTATTAAATTTGCCTGTCAGTGGACAGTGCCAACTGTCAACTGCCATGTGCCAACCCTATTTCCCTACCCCACCTGCAAGGCAGTGGGGGTACTGCTCAGTTTATGTTCTAGGATTTCCCCCCCCCAAGTGTTTAGACTCTTTTCAAGTGTTTAGACTCTTAGCCCTATGAGGATAAATTACACACCAAAGAATCTAACCCCCCCAAAAAATCATAAAATATAAACTGAGTACCCAGTGGTTTGTGGTCTGGGGGGTAGTTGGCAGATGGGATGCTACTAATTCCCCACCCGCAAAACAGTGGGGTCAAAATGAACAGAAGAAATGAAGGTGTGTAATGAAGACACCAAAGAATCTAGACACTTCAAAAATTCCAAAAAAATTAAACTGAGTACCCCAGTGTGTGTGCGGGTGGTGTGGAGTAGTTGACACATGGAAGTTGACAGTTGGCACTGACAGTCAAAATGAATAGAAGAAATGAAGGCATATAATGAATCCTCATAGGGATTCATTATGAGGAAAAGTTATTAGACACTAAAGAATCTAAACACGTCAGTCTTCCAAAAAATAAACTGAGTACTCACTGCCTTGCAGGTGGGGTGTGTCTGTAGTTGACACATGGCAGTTGACAGTTGGCACTGTCCAATGACAGTCAAAATGAAAAGAGGAAATGAAGGTGTGCAATGAATCCTCATAGGGATTCAATATGAGGAAAATTTATTATACTCCAAAGAATCCAAACACTTGAAAAATACTTACTACACATTTGGCTCCTTAACTCTACTTCTACAAGGGTTAGAGCTTAGCTATTTTAAAAAAATAAAAGTTGGGGATCCATGTTAAGGGTTAGGGTTTAGAGGAAAGTTTTGAGTGACAAAAACAAATTAAGCAAGAACAATATGAGATTGACAGAGTATATTTTGAATTGAAGATGGAAAGAAGTTCCAGTTTGCAGATGTGTGGTATGAAAAAGGAAACGTAAAGGGCAATATAGGCAGTGAGAGAGGGTATAAACTAAAAGGAGCAAATGGAAAATTCACATTGGATCTTGTCCATTTTTTCTTGAATAATACAAGGTCTTGCTTCAGCAGGAAAAAAGGGGACAGACAACAAGAACTGCTGTTATGAGCATATGTTGTGATAGCTCACTATGTACTTCCATTATTTTATGTAAAATAATAATTATACCTTCAAAGAGTAATTTTCGATGACTCTTATTGAAGTAATCACTGTTGACTCCACCTTTTCAGTGTTTAATTGATGAAGTGCTAAGAAATTGCTGTTTCATAGCTGAGCATTATTTCTCAAGCCAAGAAAAAGCTTTTATTTTGATAACCCCATAAGGATTTTCTCTCTCATCCAAGATGACTAATGAATACAGATCCCAGATTTGGATGTTTAACAGCTAGAAAGCTTTAGAAATTCAGGAGGGTTTAGAAATTGTTGAAAAGCATCATGGTGTTGTCTTTGGATTAGTAATGTTGACAAAGAAAAATATCTGATTACTATGCCCTCCACATTTTAGGTTTTTTAACATCAAATTTGATCTTAGACCCATTCATGTCCTCCTTGGTCCTCATTTACTCACAACAATTGCTGTCAACTTCTCACAGGATCCTTGTTTATATATTGCCTCTAATTAAATTGCAGCATATTCATCTTAAAAATGTACAAAAACATAGTTACATTAGTAAATACTAAGGGTATTCCAAATTTAACAGCCCATATTGTAATTAGGAAATGAGATACCCCTGTGGGTGCTGGCTCTTTTTGCGTTTGCCAGCTCAATCTGCAAAAAAGGACATTAAGAGCAGGCAGCAATCAAACCTAGAAAACTCATTGACTATCTTGCTTTTTATGTTACAAGTCATAGCATTAATTAATGTAAACTATGAACTTAACAGTACAACATAAAACATGTTCTTCCTTAGCAGTCTAGTAAGTGCACCTTGAAATGTGTTTGTCTCTGCCTTAATTAAAAGTCTTTACCGAATGCCGGTAGAAATTCACTGTGGTGTTAGTAGGATATTGTATACTACCATTAGTCATTATAGTCTTTATATAAAAGTGAAAATATATGAGGCTATTCACACGACACAAGGGTAGCCAGGCTGCTTGTGTCGTCTGGAGCACCAAGAGTTCTCCACTCCTGGCTATTGCAGAACACAGTAGTCCAACTTTTTAACCTGGCATTTAGCCAGCCTTAAAGGAGCCTTGATCGCTGCCAGGCTAAAAGGCTCCCCCACACTGCCTGCCCGACCAGTTATTTGGGGTCATGGATATTATTTGAATTCTAAAGAGTTGTGTTTTGGTTTGTATGTCAAGTTACATATGGCTTTTAAAAACCAAGTATTTAATTATAGCCAGACCTACTTAACGTGATAACTATGGAATCCAAGCACTGAAACATCAACTTCCCACGCAGCATTCTGCCACCTCTTCCCCAGATACTGGACAGAAATCTTTGTATGTCTTCTGAAATTCCAGACTTACAGAAAACATGGTGGCCATAGCATCCATTTTGCATTAGATTCCTTCAAACATCCTACTTGCACAGGTTTTCACTGTACACAGAGTAAAATAAATTGGTCATCAAAATTAACTGTAGGACAATAACAGTTTTTTTTCACAACTTTGTAGCCTTATTGAACAGGCTGATTCTCAGAAGGAAAGTATTCTAACACAGAGCATTGGGTAGCATTGATGGGACCATTGTTTCCGATATTGGACTAGACAAACAATTTGTCATACAAATCACAGTAACTGATGAGCAGAATTTTCAATTAGCCTCCAAAGAGCAAAGCTCTAATGCAGTAAATGTTTGATTAATTAATTACAATATTAATAATCTGGCTTTCCATGTGAAAATTCTCAAGGCTGCTTAAAAATACAAAATGCAAAGACAGCCAACACATTCTAACAAAAATTGAATAAATAAAAAACAAGCACAACAGCCACTATCTCTTATCACCATCTTCTGACATTGAGGTGGGGGAGGGAAACAACATTAGCAGAGCCTCTGCTATGCAATGGAGCCCTAGAGCAGGTTGCTGTCTCTCACACAATTATGACTTATGCACATCCCTAGCATTGTAAGCTGCCACAGTAGCACTCTTAGCAGCAATCATAGCCATAAGCTCAACTACAGCAACTTCAGCTACATTTTGACTGAGTAGATATTGCCATTCAGATTGCAGAGAAGTGAGTGAAGCACAAGTTACTTTCAAGGCCAGACAAGAAGCTCATCACAGCAGTCACCAAGAAATATTACACACACACACACACACACACACACACACACACACACACACACACCTGCCACTGTCCATTTCTCACCACAATACTATTTCACCAAAAGAAAACCCACACCCACACAACTCAAGGAAGGAAGGCACCCAAGTTCTGCCTTTGTCAACCTGAGATCCAGCAAAACCAGATAATTATAGTGGCAATAGCACAGCATATTATTATCAGTGCCAAGAAGGAAAAAACCCTCACAAAATCAAAGCTATCTTTCTCCTCTCTTGATGTATCCTCTTCTTCAACAGAGGCACACTATAAGGACTCTTTCTGCTTCCCATTCCCTTAGAATACATTTTGAAACTTCCTCCTTTTGTGTTATTCCCTCACTCCACCAGCCAATGGGCGAACAGTTGCCCATGACAACACTTGATTTGTATGATAACAAGCCAACCAAGAAGCAAGGGGATCACAAACCAATTGGAAGTCAGTGCCAGAAAACCTATTAGCAAGGGAAAAACAGGCCTCCAAAATGGTGCTCGAAATGTCAAAATGTTTTGATGAAACAGGGTTGTTCTGCTCAGAGCTTGAAACCTTTATTTAAAGGTTTATTTAAAGGTTGTTCTGTTCGGAGCTTGAAACTGCCCATTTCGAGTTCAAACATTTCAACAATGAAACATTCTGCACATCCCTGCCTTGCATCTCCCCTGCTATGGTTTTTCCTTCACTGTTCTGTGCTGTCTCTTTTTTGTTTTGTTTTTTTGGAAAGCACATATTGAGGACGTTCACATCGGTGGGTAGCAGGGTAGGGGGAGGGCTGGTTAAACTCACCTTCTCCCCCAGAATGCACTCCCAGATGATCTGCACATTCAGTGCATTGTGGGATTCCCCCAGGAGATGGGGTGCTCTAGGCATCCGTCTCTGTGTGTAGCTGGGCAGGAAGCAGCCTGAGCTTGCACACAAGCAGCAAGCCGAGATTAAGGGAGTCCTCACTCCCTTGACCTTGGCTAACGGCCGGCCGGGCTAAAAAGCCAGACTACGTGGTCCTGCCCCGCTGGGATCAAGCCCGATCTGGGCAGTCCTCACATGCAGCCTAACCCAGGTTGGGCTTCCCTAGCCTAGATTAGGCTGCATGTGAGAACAGCCTCACTGAGTCAGGATAAGGCTGTTATTACAGTAGCTGTATTGCTTTTCTTCCATCTATGCTTTTGAATGACTGTCATAAGACCCATATGTCATGCTGTAGAAGTTACTTTTTTCTGTGGCGGCATCTGGCATCTTGGCACAATCCATAGATCTTTCAGGCAATTCTGGAAATGTCTGTAGAGCTGTTGTGTTTCTGCTTGCCTATAAGCTGCCTTGGTGTTTGAGTTGCTGCTGTTTCCTGGGCCAGAAAAGTATCAACACTGAGGGATACTGTTGCTTGAAAGATGGTGCAATTAGATTCCTTATTTTAAGTTAGTCCTGTTATTTAAAACAATTGGTGGTTTTAGTATGGAAAAATGCTTTTCTGTTTACTTTTCTGCTCTGCTTTAGGAAGTCATAATTAGAGAATAAATCACTGTTACCTTTCAGAAGACAGCTTGACCTTGCCATCAAATTATTCTTTGGCAAGTACAGTCATCAACTAGTCTTTCCTACATCTTCAGATTGCTGTTGACGCTATTAGAAAATCAAATTAGCAGTAGAAATGTGTCGCCACATAGCCGCTAATGTTTTTCAGTGATATTTCAATAGGGCTATATTGTTATAGCTGTTTACCTCCTAATGAATAGTTCTGTGCTGTAACTTCTTTGAAAAAGAAATGGCTAGTTGCTTCCTTTGCTGGTGCAAGCTACAATATTTTCCTAACTTAGGATTTCCATCCGCTGAAGAAATCTTAGAGGTGACAGGAATTGGTTAAAAATATCTCAACACTGTATTCTGCTAAACTTCTGAGACTAGTGCAAACTGATATGGACAACTGAAGGTGGATTAAAGTGGTTAAATGCCCTTGGACTGGGACTATCAGTCTCCTGTCAGATGCTTCTTTCTGTACTTTGAGAGAAGTCTGGTCCAGGCATAGGCATCCTGAATAGCTATGTCTGTATCCATTCTGTGCTCTTTTTCACTTATAGGTTGACTTGGTTTAGCACTCCAGTCTCCCACTGCAAACTCAGAGTAAGTTTTCAAGATGTTGGTCATCATCCAAACTAAATTAGTCATGCCCAGGTCCCACTAAAATTAATGAGACTCATGACAAGCCATCTTCTTGATTTCAATGGTGCTTAGTCATGAACAACTGTGGATGCTGCCCATTGAGATGACATAAGTAGCGCAACCGGAATAATTATTAAGGAACCAATAAGCTTTGTTTTAATACAAATAAAAAAGATATTAAGAGGCCATGAGCAAAGGATTTCTGCTATCTTCATTGCTTGTCTAAAAGGGCTTAAGAATTTATTTAGGTATACATCAAATTATGGTGGCATGGTGGTATGTGCATTTTCAGCTGAAGGTCTCCCCGGCCCCTGCACCCCCCAGTCCTGACTCAGGGGAATGAAAGATTTAAAGAGTCAAGTCTTCAAATGTAGCTGTTTCTTCTTTGTCTGAGAGTTTTCCAGGGATCTGATGTGCTGACACGAAAATGAGCAATTACAGAAAATTGTGGAATGAAAAAGCTTGCTTGTTGTATTGCTCATAGCAGGGCTGGACAGACTTCAGACTTGCAGGATCTACTTTGTGTTTTACTAGAACCTGAGGTCCACTAACCAAGCTAAGTAAAAAATAAAGACTTAAGGCACTGAACATCAAAATAAGGAACAGGGTGCCAGTGAGCATGCTCAGCCCAGAAATTTGTTTTCAGTATCAATACCCGCAGTTGTTTCCCAGAAAAATCCACTCTGGAATTTCCTCCAAGCAGCTTTCCTTGTTTCAACAGCAGCCTAATTTAGTGAGGGGAAAGCTTTTTTGTTGCTATTGTTGAGTCAAAAGCCCTTGCAGATCAACTTCAGATCATCTAAAAATGTATGTGTAGATCTGATCTATCTTCTGCCTACCCACCTTACACATGTGAACTTTGATATGCCTGCTGCCATAGGCTACAAAACAACTATTTGATGCTTTTCTTCTAAACAAAAAAATTATTTGTATTTTGTTGAAGTTTTAACATCTTGAATTGTTGAAGTTTTAACATCTCGTGGGCCTGCTGGATAGAAAGGTGGATAGAAATGAACATTTAAAAGTGTGTGATGACAAATGGTGGTGGCTCTTACCTCCTAGCGAACAAATGATTCACCTAGGCAGACATACATGTAAAAATAATTGTTCTGATTAGACTTTTCTATATGTCGTTTTGCCTCCCTCTAGAGGGACATGTAGGTATTTTAGACATTTCCCCATTCTGGATATTAATGTTTTGGAGATCTTAAATAATAATAATAATAATTACCACTGCTAGTAGCATGGAAAATGCTACCTCAAATCATTCAGAAATTTACAAGTAGATCTGAACTACCTCCTGGCCGCCCCAGTTTACAGAGCTGAGCCTGGATAGGTTTGATGCCAGAGGCTACAAAATATGTTTGTCATTTTCCTATTGCATGAAGAATCATTTGAACTGGGCCTTAACCAAGTCATTAACTATAATATGCTGTGCTTATCTTGCGGCTGATGAAGTACATTCTTGCCTATCAAAGCTCATGGCACCATATAGTAGCATTTAAGGCCTACAGACATTTCTGTTCTTTTGATGCTATAGACTAATAAGTCTGCCCTTTTGGAAGCTCATTTGTCTGTAATTTTAAATATTATCAAAATCTTAAGTCAAAGTAGGCAAAAAGGAGGCACCATTGTGTCTAGTAATGCTCTATACCTGACATACAAAATATCTTTGATATCAAGGATCAAATATTATACAGTATTTGGCTTTTGCGTTCATATGATAATATTATACTTACTTTGGAATTATATTATGTAATTGTTTTAGAAGCATTCTTTTTAGTAAAATTGTTAAAACATTTTAGTTTTTGTTTTGCATAATGAATTTCTTCCTCTTAATTTTATGAAGCTGAAATTCATGACCTTTTCTGGCAAGCGTGGTTCTACTGAACCCACTCCTGTATGTTTGATTCTTTCATAATACTTGAACAGAACAGTCATCAACAATTAAATATAATCTTAATACAAATATTTTAAAAGGAATATTTTCCTATTGAGATGCATCTTGCTGCCAAGTGGGGTGAGTCCTTGGTTTTAAATTTCTCTTTATTGACCAGGCCTACAGAAAGCTGCCAGATCTGACTTCTTTTCCTGACTATTTTCTTCTCTCCTCTGTTTGTACATTGCTAACACTACTATGACTAGCACTACTACTATACAATGCACTTGTATAAGTTGGCTAATGACAGGGACCTCAGTGGATCTTCCTTCCTTTCTGCCAACTGAAGTTTTGCAGTCTGGACCCTACATTAGGAGTTGAGTGGAAATTGGTCTCAAGAGGACTCTCCTTTGCTTTCCCTCCCTCTACCAACTGGAAGGGAGCTGGCAGCTGATGGGCTGAAGTTGCATTATTTGTTCTAGAATGCCTTTCTATGACAAGTCTAAATGCTGAGCAAAGGAAGGAGACTGCAACAATCAAGAATATCTCACTAATATGAAGTAAAGTAAAACACCACAAGCATTTTCCAATAGAAAGTAAAGAAGATATCTCTCTCTCTCTCTCTCTCTCTCTCTCTCTCTCTCTCTCTCTCTCACACACACACACACACACACACACACACACACACACACACACACACAATTTTAAAACTCCTGATAAAGCACAATATGAATTTTCCTCTTGGAAAACGAAAAGTGCAGGCTATATGTGCAGCCAAACACATGGGTGGCCAGTTGAAATTGAACCACATGGCAACAATTCTACATAATACGCTGGCTCATGAATGCTGTCCAGTTCAATGATGGCATTGCAGACATCCAGAAAGAGGGTTTGCATTGCCAGTGTTAAAATGTCAGGAGCCACTTTGGGAGCCATATTCTGCAATCTTGCCCTGTGCAGCTGTGTCACATACAGCTACAAACCTGGAATGGAACCATGCATGAGCCAAGCTTTTTCTATAGCTATTTGTCTTTAAAAAAAAAAAAATGTAAACAAAATATAAAAATTGACAGAATCTAAACTTTATTTTATTATAGAATACTCTGTTTTGAGTCAGTTGGGGGAAGGTGAGGAACTGGCAGCTATTTTCATATGTGTGTTATATAAATTTACTTTAGGAACAGATTTAAACCTACTTTAGAAACAGATGAGGTATATGTTGACCTTTTCAGTGCTATATAAAGAATTTGTTAAATACGAATTGACATCCTGTTTCTACCTTTTTGTTGTTGTTGTTTAAGGATCCCAGAAGCAAGCACAAGTTCAAAATTCATACGTATGGAAGCCCAACCTTTTGTGACCATTGTGGATCATTGCTTTATGGACTTTTACACCAAGGGATGAAATGTGACAGTAAGTAAGTTTTTTCTCATGCTATTAGACTTCTTAAAAAATTAATGAAACCATTAGGCAATGATCTTCTTTGTGACAGGAAAATATTGTTTCAATTTTTGTTAATTACAGGCACAGCTGACCTTTTGAAATTAAAATTTGAACACTTCTAGCATAAGAGTGTAAATGAAACAGAGCCTTCTCCAGTGTGGATTTTGCTATAGCAATATGTTAATGGAACCTTACTGGAAGAAAGAACTATCATATCCAATCAGCCATTGGTCTGGAACATTATGGTAAAAGCCATTTTAAAAAGTACAATTTGTGGTCTTACAGTGCTTCTGTACTGTCTGTCTGACCATTGTCCCATCTTGATTGCTTCTGAACCTGACATTCTCTGATCACAGGCAGTACAGTATTATATCATGACATGACCTTTCTCATTATATGGGAGTCAGGAACCAGTTTCTCACATCCTTTCCTGGAGAAGCACTGCCCACTTGTACTTTTTTAAATTAGCCTCTGCTTATGAAGGAGAGAGCAAACTCTTTACAAAACATTCCCCGATTTGAAGACCACAGCAACCATCATTCTGTCTGCTAAAAGTGCACAGTCTGTCCTTCTCACTGGCTCCTGTTGCCAAGCTAAGGGAGAACAGGCTCACTTTGTTGTATTACTATAAATGGAATGCTTTGGCTGGATACACAAGAGAGGTGCATGGCCCAGGCCAGAAGTAGCAGCACCATCCATGACTGGGAAGCAGGGCTTCAGCCATCCCAAGCATTTCAAATGACACTTGAAGCCAATCACTAGTGGGAAACTATTAAACCCCCAAACAGGAATAGTTTTAGATGTTATACGTTCTGTAGGGAAAGATGTAAACATGGGCGAAGCTTACCATAGCAAGGCACCAGGGATCTTAAACTGCAGACTTTGGCACTGTGACCTAGGTCCCTTAATCTTTCCACCCTATGACAGCTTGCAAGCAGAGGGAACTGCTGGGTTGATCTGTTTCATTGCATAGCCACCACTGCAGGTTTCAGAAAGGATAGCATCCCAGTGTTGTGAAGAGTCACATATGGAACTAGTCCGGACCTGAAAAGCTGCAGCTTAGGTGCAGGCTGAGCTACTCATATGACAGTTCCCTGCTTGATTCCCCATTTGGCTGTCTCCGGGCCACCAGCCCCAACACTTACCTCCCCAGAAACAGAATTCCATTGCACCATTTTGTCTAAAGCCCTTGTTTCTTCTGTAACAGGGCAAGGGGAAGGAAGCAACCCACCCAGCGCCTACTACTACTTCCATTGTTCAAAAGCAGGCAAATATTGCTCAGTTCTTATACCTTCGGAGGGTAATCAGTCTTTGATATCTCAGAGGGAATCCCAACTCTTCTTTTGATGGGAAGGTTAGTAGGGTCAGACATTGAAGGTCTAGACGGCATGTCATGATAGATTTGTCTCTTCAGATAGAATATTGTCTAAATTTTCCAAAGTTCTTGAATTATTTAGTCAGGCTTGCAGGTCTGGAGTCCTATGTTCTCCCTCAACCTGGAAAATCGCTTCCCTGTTTGCTTCTCATTTAGCCAGAGAAGTTTGATTTCTAGCCTTGTTCAAGGAGGGTCATGAAGACTGTGTCAAATCTTCTATTTGTCAAAAGGGCCAGTGGTTTTTATATACTGGAAGATTCTGTTATGTTTCTTAAAGAAGTCATGGAATTGCTTGCAGGGCCGTAAAACCTGGATCAGGTTTTATTCGTTAGGCTGTCTGTGAATCAAATAGCTTTCGAACCTATCTTCAGATACCGTGAGAAATTCTCAAGCAATTCCCCTTTGTTGTGAATACATCCTCTGAGTTAGTTGTTACGATGCTTGGGCTTTGGGCTCGAATATAATTTTTATGCCTCATAACCTATGGCTGTGAGTCCAGTTCTTGGTAAATATTAACCAACTACCCATTCTAGGGATTCAAAGTTAGTAATTACAACAAAAAGATGATGAAAGCAGCTATTGTCAGAAAGAACAAAAGCGTTTATTCCTTTCAATGTGCATTGAGTTGCACTCCCCCTCAGTCATTTTAAAAATAGTAAACTTTCACATATGACTAATTAGATGGTTTACAAGCTATTTGGGGATTCCTTAGAAGCCTTATGAAGACCAAAGACAGGCAAGTGAAGTGATTTCTTAGGTAGGATGAGCGAGAGGCTCTCATCCAAGGTATTCCTAGCGGGGAGTCTTGACTGTGCTTCTTTATAGTTCCTTATATTTGCTCATGTTGGCAATCAGTACAAGGTTCAGTCAGCCCATCTTCTGACACAAATGATTACCCAAATATCCATGCACCTCTATAGCTGTCTGTTCTGGAAGTCCAGGGCATCAGCCACATGATTCACACTCTTAGGTCTCATGGGGCGTATCCAGCTTTTAGAAAAATCCACCTGGGACCATCTGAGACATTTTTCTTCAAACACAGTTGCACTTGAAGGAAACCTGTTTACAAACTCTGATTCAAATACAGTATGGCCACCAGGGCTAGATAAAATGCCTCTGACAGATCCTGATATGTGTGAGTGGGTCACCTGTGCTCTAAGCCTTCAATAAATTCAGTATAATATTTGTCTCCTACCATTTATTCAGTCAAGCTAGGAAAATCATCATGTTTAGACAACATTTTGTAAGCTGTATTATTGAGGGGAATAGTAGCCATTTTGTGTAGAAATGCTGCAGGTGCTCTTGCTGCTTTTGACACTACTAGTGGCTTTCCTGTTGGGTCAAGACACATCTTCTGTAATCCTGTATATTTTTCTCTCTCAGTGTCTTCTGTTCATTAACCAAAACGAACAAGCTTCTAAGGCATCAAGGCAACAAGTGACAGTGAAGGAGAGGGGAACACCTTTCCAGCAGTTTCTTTAGTCAAAATCTCCATCCCAAACTGTTTTTTGTCCTGCAGGAGAAAATATGCAAGTGTGGATAATGTCTCCATTTCAGCACAAAGCACTGTAGCTTGGATCCTATGGACTTTGGGCTTAGAAGTTTCCCATAACCACCTAAAGCAAGAGATCAGTGGCTGATACGCCAGCGTGGTGTAGTGGTCAGAGTACTGGACTAGGACTGCGGAGACACGAGTTCAAATCCCCATTCAGCCATGATACTTGCTGGGTGACTCTTGGCCAGTCACTTCTCTCTTAGCCTAACCTACTTCACAGGCTTGTTGTGAGGAGAAAAATAAGTATGTAGTACACCGCTCTGGGCTCCTTGGAGGAAGAGCAGGATATAAAAATGAAATAATAATAATAATACTGCATGCATTCGTCTAATGTCAGCTCACACACTGTGCTAGTCCCTGCACTTCCAAAGTGTGGACACTCATACACCACAGCAAAAATGTTTTCAGAATTCTCCCTGTACTCCTGAAGCACTGTGTTAAAGTGGAACCACACTGATGTGTTTCCACTTTAACGGCACTTCTGAAGTACAGGGAGAGCTCTGAAATTATTTGTGCTCTTGCACAAGAGTGCCGGCATTTTGGAAGCAGTGGGGCAAACACTGCATGCAAGTTCATGTTAGGAGCATGCATGTGTGGTGCAGTGGTTAGCATGTTGAACTAGGCGTGGAAATCCCCATTCAGCCATGAAGTTCACTAGGTGACTCTGGGCCAATCGCATATCTCTCAGTCTAACCTACCTCACAGGGCTGTTGTGAGGACAAACATAACCATGTACATCGCTCTGGGCTCCTTGGAGGCAGAGTGAGATATAAATGTAATAAATAAAATAGTCAGGATGTCAGCCACACATGCACAGTGGCAATGTTGATGGACTTGTGCATGCATAGTGGCTGTGTAAATCAATGTACTTGGAATTTTGAGCTTCCAGTCATCACCATTTCTTTGTAACATAGAATGCTAAATTGCTTCTTTTCTGATTTGCAGCATGTGATATGAACGTTCACAAGCAGTGTGTGATTAATGTCCCAAGTCTTTGTGGAATGGATCATACAGAAAAAAGAGGGAGGATCTATTTGAAGGCTGAAGTTAATGGTGAAAAGCTGGAAGTCACGGGTAAGAAAGCTGCTTAGAAATGGCAAGCCTCATTTCATGTTTGCTCATTTGCATTTTATAGGTTCCATCACAACAATTCCATACTGGATTAAGATAATGCATAGGCTGACGTAGAAAGTTTAACATGTACTTTTCTAGCCACTAAGCTGCAAGGCACACAGATAATTTTGGCTGTAAGAAACATCATGAGAACATTTTACTTGTAAATTTGAAATATATTTTTCATGGAGTCAGAACTTCAAACTAATTGTTAAAATACAAAGGAAAATCAAGTCTTCAGAATTCTTAACACACAATATAGGATTCCATACCACACACCATCAGAGTCAGCTGTTTTCCTACTGCCACTCTATCTGCTAATCAGTGGTGATTTGGACTGAGGCCAAATGTTCTTGTAGGCAACATATCAAATATAGTATAAATATGTATTTTTGTTTTATTTCTAGGCTGCCTTTCCACATGAAAAGCTGTTTGCTCCCTGCCCCCAGAGATAGTTTGGCATTTTACATTTGTTTTTTAATTAATCCTTCTGATTATATTGTTTTATTAAGACCATAGTATTCTTAAAAGATTTTGTGTCTGTGATGCTACCTTTTTGAACCTCAATTTCAAAGCTGGCTTAGGCCAGGTTGATTTTTGCCCCAGTATCTCCTGTGCATATTGTATACATTTTCTGTAAAACAATTTTCTGGTCTATATCAGGGAATAGAATGAAGGCTTGGGTTGAAAATGGGAAGAAATGTGGAGCTATAGAAGGAACCATAGTTTGTGTACATAGCAACTCTAATACATATACACCCCTGCTAACTGGGCAAAGAGGCACCTTTTACCGTGGTGATTCTCTTTATTTAGCAGGGGGAGAGTAACTGGCCCTATCCACTAGGCTTGAGCCCGAAACATTTCGGCGGCCATTGAAAAGGCCGCCGAAACGTTTCGGGTGGTGGGGGCGATTCGGCGTTTCGGCGCCGGCGGGGGTAGGGCTTTAAGGGCGGGGGAGAGTGTACTCACCCCCCCCCGCCGCATTTCCCCTGCCGGCGCTCTCGGAATTAGAAGCCCCTCGGGACGGCAGCGTTCCTCCCTGCCGTCCCGTTGCCCCCGTCGGCCGGAAGTGGCCGGAAGTCCCGTTTGCGCGTGCGCCCGTCATGCGCGCGCGTATGGCCGTGCGCGCGCACGACGGGCGCACGCGCGAACAGGACTTCCGGCCACTTCCGGCCGACGGGGGCAACGGGACGGCAGGGAGGAACGCTGCCGTCCCGAGGGGCTTCTAATTCCGAGAGCGCCGGCGGGGGAAATGCGGCGGGGGGGTGAGTACACTCTCCCCCACCCTTAAAGCCCTACCCCCGCCGTGCCGAACAACCTTTCGTGCACATCCCTACTATCCACCCCCAACACAGTACTTCCAGTGACTGTTGCTGGTGTGTGTCTTACGTTTCTTTTTAGAATGTGAGCCCTTTGGGGACGGGGAGCCATCTTATTTGTTTTATTTCTCTTTGTAAACCGCCCTGAGCCATTTTTGGAAGGGCGGTATAGAAATTGAATTAATAATAATAATAATAATAATAATATAGTAAGTAATTGAAAGCCAGCTCACTTGAGATGTTGTTAATAAAATGAAAGCTCAAGGCAAACTAAGAAAAAAGTGAGTATGTGCAGGTTCGATTCAGTGGCATCTATGGGAAAAATACTGTTAGGGTATCATTCCAACGCTTCTTGGTCTAGTATTTGGGACTTACTTTGTTTCAAGGAATCTCAGTGGCTGCCTTCCTATAGTACAGTGTTAGTACACAGTAAAACTGTTTTGTTACCCCTGTTCCTCTGCTCACATTGAGGTGATTGCTGTTATAATCATCATATGAGTTGCTTAGTGTTCATATCTAGTGATCCATTCTGTGGACACAGGATGTGCAGCATGGACATATACATTCCATTTATATTTATATACTTATACATATCCTGCCTCCCAATAAAAGGGGCAACCTGCATGTTTTAGAGTCCTATGTGTGCACTGAAGTTCCAGTAAGACTCTGGATCAGGGTGGCAGTGTGTTTACAAAACTGAGTCATTATCATCTTATCAATCGAATGTTATTATTTTGTGTGTTTGGCTTTATTCTTGACTGTGTGAATGTTAACTGGTTTCAGATTAGAGAGCATTGTGTGACCTTTTTAAGCTATTGACCAGCTGGGTTACTGTTTTACCTCAACCTGCTGTAAAGAATGCACTGGTTTAAAGGTACTGAAAGGTGGTGATCTTGCAGGTGGGGATCACAAGCTGTTGCTTAAGTTAGGTAGAAGTTTTAATCAGACCTTGACTGTCGGGCTTTATTTAAAGGAATTCCTTTGCCTTCAGCATTCTGATCTGTACCACTCTTTAAATCTCCATGCTTCTGGCCTAATTGTCATAGCCCTTAGAACAGCTTAATGCTGTTGTCCATATACCTCTTCTGTGCAATCTGTTTCAAAGCCAAATTGTTAGGAAAAACTTCCCCCCCTCTCAGGTCAAAATCCCCCTCCTCAGCTGTACAGGTAACAGTGGCCTATATCCTTTTCCCTGAGGGGGAAAAAGCAACTGGGGATTGTTTTGACCAGGACACTTCTCAGGCAAGGAGAAGGTTAACTTCAATTCCAGCTGCCTCCCACAACTGCTGCTTCCCACAACTATTATTCATTTTATATCTGTCTGTCTATCTATCTATCTATCTATCTATCTATCTATCTATCTATCTATCTATCTAAACACACACACACTCAACTGTGTATAAAATGTAGTTTTTCTCCGCTGTCATGCCCTTTGCGCACTGAAAACATTAGAAGTCATTTTACTGCAGCACAAATGTGTTAAACAGAACTCAGAATCTCACCTATGTTGTTCCAGATTCCAGACTAATACACGAAATATGGTATTGCTTAAGGGGGTTATGCAGATTGGTGTGAGTATCAGCACAGTCATGGATAAGATTTGACTACAAATTTGTTTCCTTCAGGCAGCACATGCTTTCAAACAATGGGCAAGCACATAAAACAATCTGCAGCGCAAATAGGTGTGCCTTCCACAGTTCTGAGGTACTCCTTCAATATACCAATTCAAAAAAAGAGTAAACACACCTTTCAATAATATGTTATTTAAAAAGTAAATAGCTTTATATTGGTCTGAAGCAAATTAGGGTGTAGACACTGCTATAAACAGGAGGTGCCCAGAGCTTTTTCCTATAAATCATGCGAATAATATTTAAACAGTTTAAACATCTATGTCAAAACTGACTTACTCCCTCAAGTGCTTCTGCAGAAAAACTCCCTGCTTGGAGGCAGAGTGCTCACTTTCTTAGGTGTAGGAGCTCAACTCAACTAAATTTCTAAAGGGTGAATTTAGCAGCAAGTTTGTCCCTTACACATCTCATGTGAACTGAATACAGGTGGAATTTGTTATCCACAGGTAACAGAACAGCAAATAATGAGGCATTGGTGGGTTAGGTTCCTGCAGGGCAAAAATGACAGAAATCAGTACCATGCACTGTACCATGCACTGCAGGTCCCCAGCTGTCCAGCAACACCCCCAAAACACTAAATTATCTGTTTTTTCTGCAAAAAACATCGGTAAATTATTATTATTTTAAAGACAAAAGAGCCACACAATGGCTCCAAACCACACAGTGGTTTGACAAAATGGTAGCTGGAAATGACTCGGAGGTCCATTCTGGCCACCGCGAAACCATGGATATGTGAAAATTAACCCTTTTTGTACCACATATACCAAGGTCAGGTGTCAGTTGCCTGACCATGAATGTTAGGACTGCGATTAACAAAGTCCATTTGAATTGCAAGGGAGAAAGGAATAAACAGGCAAACAGTGTATGGGATTTAAAATGCCACGGTGTTATTTGAAAAAGAACATGACATACTGTATATACCTGAAGACTGGGTTTCTTATCCAAGTTTTTAGATATTAGAAATCAGGAGGTTGTCTTAAATTCAGAGTACTGTTCCTTTCAACTAAATATTATTTATTTATTTATTTAACATATTTTTATACCGCCCCAAACACAAGTTCTCTGGGCAGTTTACAACAAAACAATAAAAACAACCAATAAAAAGATTGACACATAGGAACATAGGAAACTGCCATATACTGAGTCAGACCCTTGGTCCATCTAGCTCAGTATTGTCTTCACAGACCGGCAGCGGCTTCTCCAAGTTTGCAGACAGGAATCTCTCTCAGCCCTATCTTGGAGAAGCCAGGGAGGGAACTTGGAACCTTCTGCTCTTCCCAGAGCGGTGGCTCCATCCCCTGAGGGGAATATCTCGCAGTGCTCACACATCACGTCTCCCATTCATATGCAGCCAGGGCAGACCCTGCTTAGCTTTGGGGACCAGTCATGCTTGCTACCACAAGACCAGCTCTCCTCTCCTGTCCGTTTCCCTAAGATTAGCGCCTTGAGTGAGAGTCCATGGCGGAAGCAAGATGGGTCACCAGCTCTCAGAAGAAGAGCCAAACGAGCCCCAGGAGCAGAGGCGTCCCCACCAGGGCAGGGATGGATCCTGCAGGGCCCACGTGACAGGAGAACCCTCGCCTCCTCAGCTTCTGCTTGGCTATGGGCGGGGGGCACACTGGAGGGCCCTGGGAGCTGCTGGGGAGAGGGTGGCCAACGGCATCGGGACACCAGCCCCACCTCCCGACTCCTCCATCAAGACTGCTCCTGCACCCTGGCGGGGCCTCCAGCCACCCACGTGCACCAGCTGGGCTGCGTGGCAAAGGCGCCCGGACAGCCTCTTTCAACATTTCAACAATTAAAATTTAAAAGTTAAAACTATTAAAACACAATTAAAACAATATCTAATTAAAAGCCTGGGTGAACAAATGCGTCTTGACTACCCTTTTAAAAGTTGTAAGAGATGGGGAGGGTCTTATTTCAGCTGGAAGTGTGTTCCAAAGCCTTGGGGCAGCAATGGAGAAGGCCCGTCCCTGAGTAGCCACCAGACGAGCCAGTGGCAACTGCAGACGAACCTCTCCAGATGATCTCAATGGGCGGTGTGGTTCATAGCAAAGAAGACGTTCTCTTAAATACCCAGGGCCCAAGCTGTTTAGAGCTTTATACGTTATAACCAAAACCTTGTACTTTGCCCAAAAACTTATCGGAAGCCAGTGCAGATCTTTTGAGATAGGAGTGATTTAAGATAGTGAGTGCCTTTGAATCCTAATTTGCTGGATTGTAATGCAAAAACTAGAGTGATGTAGTGCCTGGAATGGTGGACATAGACATCAGTGACCTGATTTGAAATCCCCATGCAGTCATTAACCTCACCTCAAGTCAGTTGTTATCTCTGTCTAACCTCCCTTGCAAGGTTATTGTAAGGATAATGGGGGAGAAACCAATATATGCCATCCTGAGTACTTTGGAGGGAAGGTGTGATGAAGAAAATGAAAGGATGGCAGTCTTTGAATGAGCAAGAAGAAAAGAGGTCTCATACTAGACTAGTGCCCACCAAAGGAAGTGTCTTATGATATGTAGTATGTCCAACATTTCATCTTCCTTAAGAGGACAAAAAAAACCCCTTGCCCCATCTTTTTCCAATGACAAAAATTATAGCAGTTTACATATTCTGTTAGGTATGCAAGGTAACGGGATCATTCACATGACCTCAGCCACCCACCTGGGAGGGCTGTGCCAAAGGCAAAAACCCGCCTGCCTTCCCCTGCAGATGAGCAGCGGCTGTCTCGGGCTCTGCTGTGGCAGAATCCAGAGCTGGGATTGGGAGGAGGAAGTCCTCCTGTATCCCATTGAACCCTTCCTGCTCTCAGTAGAGCAACCACTCCTCCCCGACCTGGCTCACTGCTCAAAATAGCAGTGGGCTGGGGGAAGCCAAGCTGCCCAGTGGCAATAGCACAGGTGATCGCCTGCCCAGGTAGAATGAACCCACAGTTCTTTCTACCTTGGTAAAGGTCCAGGTTAAAAAGTTGGGCTCCACAGGTCTGGAGCAGTTGGTAGCGGAGGGCTCCCAGTGCTCCAGACATGAACTGCCTGGCATAAGCCAGGCAGCTTGTGTTATTTGAATGCCCTCAACATGTTATTGAAATAAGTGTGTGTGAGAGCGAGAGAGAGAGAGAGAACCTCTGAGGGCCTTTTCACACATATCAAACTATGCTTTGGAGTTGTATGTGTAAGTCTTAGGCTCATATGCTCCTATTTCCCTCTTCCATCTCCCTTATTACACAGTGATTCAATTCATTATTTCCTCTTTAGTGCAAACCATGCACTAAAGAGGCATGGTTCCAATACATCCAAAACAGCTAAGAGGCATGGTTTCATACATCCAAACCAGTAAACCTCAAAGCCAGGACTGCAAGTCAACTTCAAAAAGTGGCATGAAAACCTGGGTTGAAGAGCAAGTTCAAACCATTTTCCAGTTTGGAAGTTACAGCAAACCATTGTTTGTGCTAAAGAGGAAATTACTAATTGAATCAGAGCACATGACGGGAAAGAGGAGTGCAACACCACAAGGCTCATTCACACAGTGCCAAAATAGGGTCTGGCATTACATCTGAATTGAATGAACTTGCTGAAACTTATTTGGTATATTAAATATCATAGTAATTTCCCCCTTTTTAATACCAATGATGGTTTTAGTGCATGCCTTAAATGAACCATCTAGATAGGTAAATATTTGCCAGTTTTCCTACTACATTTATCTTCATTTTTCTCAGCTTAGACTCAGAACTGCCTAGCACTGAGGACCAGTGTTCCTTCTAACAGAGATTCCCAGATGTTGTTGACTACAACTCCCAGAATTCCCAGCTGCAATAGCCTTTGCTTGGGGATTATGAGAGTTGTAGTCAACAACATCTGTGAATCCCTGTTAGTCAACATCTGCAAATCCCTATTAGATGGACTATGTTGTATATCACTTTGAATACTCTATATTCCCTGCAGGTTCACAATTGTAAGCAATCAATTGAATAAATTAAATCAGTATTTTTGGAAATTCTGGAATTATGGCTTATTTTTTGAAAGTTTTGCTGTACCTGTTCTTGAATTCTTACATAACACTAGTCTTTGAGATAAAGTGCTAAATTATTTCTTGCAGCATTGCTTATTTTCTTATCTATGACACCCCTGTATTATATAAGCATGGGAGTGCCTGTATAATTAAGATGAAATGTGAAAACTGCATTCCACCATTATAAGATTTGAACATTCTGTGGGTCGTAAAATCCAGACCAATCCATCTGGCATGGAAGTGACAAGTACCAAAACTGCTTCATGCATATCCATTGTGAAATGACAGTGATAAAGCACTTTGAAAATGAATGCCTAAGAAGCTGATTTCATTTGTTGGCCATTTGACCAGGAGTACCTAACTTGTGTGCTTGCTTTTCCTTGTCCTTCTAAATATGTCTCAAAATTCGGGTCCATAGTAGAATTTTTTTTTAAAAAGGTTTGTTACAGTAATTGTTTTTCAACATATCTTTGAAGTCCCCGTCAAAACAGGGTAAACAACTAAGGGCATAGATAGCTGCTTCTAAGGGATCAAGGATTTGGGGACAGACTTGGGAAGAGGAAGTATATGCAAGTATTTAAGTGTGTGGTTTCTGCTGTTTAAAACGGCTGCCTGAGAGGTTAGTGTCTCCTTTACATTGCACGAGAACATTTTCAGTTATTTTGGGGGATAAAACTTGAGGGTGGAGATTATGCAGTCCTTTCTAGGAGGACCTGTGGTGGCGGCAGGGTGTGTGTGTGTCTGTTTCTTCCCTCCTCAGACTTTTCCCCTGGTGACTGAAAACAGCACCAGTTGGATGTAATGAAGCCCCTTGGCATCACTGCATTAAACTGGGTCACTTTTTCAGTAAAAATATTACTGTGCTAATGCTGGTAGAATACCCCCCCCCCCAAAAAAAAACCCACTACCTGTGTAATGAGTTTTAAATCTGAGCACTCAGTTGCAAAATTGATGATGTGGAGTATGTAGCAGGATTATTATAATGCTTATCCTACTGTTCGATCACATGATCTGCTAGTGAATGGTAGATAGCCTCTGAACATGGAGGTTCCATTTAGCTAATAGCTGTAATTAACCTCTTTAAAGGATTAAATGAGGAATTGTTCCATTTCTGTGAACTGAATGGGGAGAACCAGTGGGACACTGTTATTCCTGGATACAAGCTCTGCAGAAAGGATTCCCCTTTATTTCCCCTTTTCATTTCCCCTTAGAATTGCAACTTCAGCCTATTTCATGTCACCCTTTCTCCAAGGAGTCAGAGCTTCCTCTCCTTTATCCTCAGAGCAACCTTCTGAGGTAAATTATGCTGAGAATTGGTGACTGGGCCAGTGTTGCCCAGTGAGCTTCAGTGAAGATATGATTTAAGTCCAATGATTATGCTAACATCCACTGGGGCTTATTCTCCCATATCACACTGCAGAGTATTGAAGGAGACAGTCTGAGAACTAGACTTAACCAGAACGGGCGTGTTTTTAAAAAACATCCCCCCCGCCCCAAAATAGATATACAATTAACACAACGTTAGAAAGATCCATTATAAATAAGTTCATGAATTATCAATTTACAAATGCTACAAAAATAAGTTAATTCTAGATAACATAGATATACCATATTTACTCAAAAACAAGATAACTCTGAATTTAAGATGAGTCCCTGATTTCTCACATCAAAGAACTTGGAAAAAACTTATTCTTGGATTCAGGTTATTTCAGTATACAACTTTATTTAATTTTTCTTTACCCCATTAGATTGAGGGCCCATTTGAGCCATAGACAAAACCACATTTTAAACTGTATTACAAAATATAAATAGCCTGCAGTCTTTCAGGTCTCTTATAGGTTATCCTACTTCTGTGAATAAAATTTAAAAATGGTAACCATGTTACTCAAAGTAACATGATACTAGGCTTGTGCAAAGTGGGATTGGCAATGTTGGAATTGATCCAACATAGCTGAAATTGGCTTTTAAAAAATCAGCTGAATTCTGATCTGATATCGGGACCCCAATATCATTTTGGCCTGTCAGAAGTCATGTTGAAAGGTAGGAAGAAGCCGTCATTTTGAAACGCAAATAAAATCACATCCCTCCCACCCTCATAGTCATTGGGAAAATGGGGGGGGGGGAATCAGGAGCAATAAATGGCTGGGACTAGGGCTTTGAAATTGGACCCAGGTGAAGTACAGGATGGCAGCTACTCTCTCTAGTGATTCTGAAATGAATTGGACAATCCTGTGATTTCTAACAAATCTTTGAACTTTTTTAAGAAGTCTAAAAATTGCCAAAACCTGGCTTGTATCAGGGCATAGAGTTCTGACATTAAGTACATTTGTAGTCCAGGATGGCAGGACTCTTGTGTTTTTTATTTGATGAAAATTGGACAATCCTGTGCTTTTTAATGGTAATATGGTATCCTTGCATAAGAGCACCATTTTCTCAAACTAAACACGTATTCTTGCACAAGAACACCTTGAAAAGCAGAGAGAGAGAGAGAGAGATTCCCCCCCCCCCATTTCCCTTTCACCTTTAGGAGGAGATTAGCAAGATTGAGGATTCTCTGGAATGTGGTTATTTTTTTGCTGTGATTCTCTGATGTTAGTGTGATTCCAGCTTAATTTTTAACTACACATCAGAGAATCACTGAATTTTTAAACATTCATTAAAAATCAGCAGATTGGACCATCCCTTGAACCTCATAGCATAGAATCCTGTCATCCTGCCCTACATCTGTGCCTGATTTCAAAGCCCTGTGCCCAGTCTTCCAGAAGATGTAAAGGTGGGAGCAGAAAAGTGGAGTGTATTACCCTTTTGTAAAGGCAAATGGCAGGTTATTCCACATGGGGGTGGAAGGGTGGTCCGAGAGGGTTCATTTCCAGATGTTTTGGTAACTTTATCCAGTAAAACAAGCCTTTTACAGGACCTTTTCAAAGTTTTAAAAGCTTTTTAAAAAATGCATTAAAAGTCAGTAGATTACAGTTTGAATTAAATACACAGCCCTGACACCCTGCCCTACATCTGTGCCCGATTTTGAAGACATATGCCAATCCAATTCAGAAATATGGGGAGAGAGAAGAGTGGGGTGCTCTCCCCTTTTTGAGGAAGACAAAGAGCAGATTCCTCCACAGGGGAATGGAAAGATGGTCCAAGGGTGGGCCTCTATTCCAGACATGTTTGTCACTTTCTGCCTTGAATCAAGCCACTTATAGGACATTTTTGATGTTTTAAAATATATTTAAGGCATTTAAGGATGCAAGGCATTGCATCCCATATATTTTCAAACAAGTTCTAATAGAAGGAAGGTTTTTGTTCTTCCAGTTCTTTGCTATAACAAGTTTGCTGCTGTTAAGGTAAGGTAAAGTGTGCCGTCAAGTCGATTTTGACTCCTGGTGCTCACCGACAGAGCCCTGTGGTTTTCTTTTGGTAGAATACAGGAGGGGTTTACCGTTGCCAGTCTGAGATGATGCCTCTCAGTATAATCTTATATTGCTGCTGCCCGATATAGTACCAGTGGGGATTCGAACCAGCAACTTTCTGCTTCTGAGTCAAGCATTTCCCCACGGTGCCACTTAAGGTGACTTTTACTAGTTATATAATCAAGCATTTTATATTACCAATTTCAAATCATCTAAATATCAACTCTCTTGTTGCCCATTTAGATAATCTAGACCATCATCCACCAAAATTAGCAGACAGACATCTTGATATAGTTCTATATGCAGATGCTGCTGTCATTCTCTCACAAACTCTGATAGGTCAAAAAAAGACTTTGCCCTCGCTTGCTACCTATTGCAAAGAACAACTTTTAGAAATAAATTATAACAAAACTAAGATCCTGGTGTTTGCGAAAAGACCAAAGATTAGGAACTGGTCACTAAATGGGCACAGGTTAGAACAAGTTAAGTATTTTTAATACCTTGGTGTAATATTCCAAGGGGTGGGTGGGTGGGCGGGGCGGGGCGGGGCGGACAGTTGAGCTCTGCGGGCTAAATCCAGCCTGCATGTTTGACACCCCTGATTTAATGCTTTATACTCTTTCCTGACCAGTGTCACTTCAGAGTGGCTTGCAATTCATACAAAAATATAACTTAGTATAAATATATAAAACATTCATAAAGCAAACCCAAACCACCAAAATTGCCAAAACGGCCAATAAATTTGGTTGAATGCAATATGGGTTTCAAAGGGGGAAATGGAATAAAAAGGTTTCTGGCATGGCTGTAAAAATGGAGAAAGAGGGAACTAGATGAACGTTCTTAGGGCGGCAGTTCCAAAATCATGGTACCAACAGTGAGAAGGCCATGTCCCTAGTGCCCACCAACCAGATCACTTTCAGGGCAGGGTCCACAAGCATGACCTCTGACTGCTTGTCTGAGGCTGATTTCAAGGCCCTGGCAGGCTCTTATAGAATCAGTTGTTTCCCAACATTTAGGCCAAAGACAGCATTTTAAAATGAGCCCAGAAATGAATTGCATGTAATTGATGCAGAATACATGTTATATGACTCACCCAACTCACCCCCGCATTGCACAATGGGTCACCAAATGGAGAGGGAGAGAGAATTCAGCACACCATTATGTTTAACTGAGGTGGCACCTATTAGGATATGTTTTCATTAAGGATGTGCCAGCAGCCTGATTTTTAAGCAGCTTAGGCAATAGCTGCCAATAAAAATAGCAACAGAGTGTATTTTGGAGCAGATGGACCCAGATGCTTTTTGTGGAGCCTCAAACTCCAGTAGTTTGTTACTCATATAGATATCTAATGATCCTAGCCTAATTCAGAGCTTTCCCAGTGGCAGCTTCCAGGCTCTAGAATCTCCTCCTTCAACAGGTTCATACTCTCCCATCTCTTCTGGCCTTTGAGGACCTAAACCTTATAACCTTTCTGTTTCACCAAACCACTGAGTTGCAGCTCTCTTCTGAATGTTATTTTTTAAAATGCTGCTTGTTACACTATCCACCACTAGCACTATAGTTTTGTTCATATTTTATTGTTTTTATATTTAAATGGTTATTCACTGTTTTGGGACTTTAAGACAAAAAGTGTTTACTAAATCAGCTGTGACAGACATGCTGAATCATCTGCCTTGTGTAGGGGTAGGCTGTCCTCCTCTAAAGGTTTTCAAACAGTGCTGGATCACCATCTGCCACAGATGCTGTAGCAGTTTCCAGTGGCGGCTGGTGACTCCTGGGACTGGGTGGGCGCCAGGTAGGTGGGTAGAGCCAAAGTGGGTGGCACAGGGGTGGAGCAAAACAACAAAACAAAACAACACTAACTCCTGTGGGCATATAGGAAGTAAAAGGTAAAGTGTGCCATCAAGTCAATTTCGACTGCTGACGCCCACAGAGCCCTGTGGTTTTCTTTGATAGAATACAGGAGGGGATTACCATTGCCTCATCCCATGCATTATGAGATGTTGCCTTTCAGCATCTTTCTATATCACTGCTGCCGGATATAGGAGTCTGGGAAACATAGCAGTCGGCATTCGAACCAGCAACCTCTTGCTCTCTAGGCAAGTTACTTCCCCACTGCGCCATTAGGTGGCTATGTCATTCCAAGGAACATACCTGTAAACAGGGGTGTAACTATAATAGGGCAAGGGGATACAGTTGCCTGGGGGCCCAATGCCTTGGGGGGGCGGGGTCCAGAGGCAAGTCACATGACTGACTCCCCCAGCCACGCACCCACCCGGGTTTCCTTCAGTTGTATTCATCCTCCGAAACTGATGTGAGTGTTAAGACCTGGAGCTACCAGAACAGCATGTCTTTCTCTAGTACCATTAAATGACTTGCATCGTCCACAATTTACAAAACCTTTTACGTATACAAAAAGTGTACTATGTTTTTTGTTACCACTATTCAGCCTCATTTAAGATTTCTTTACTTCATGAGCTGAGCTTCAGTGGGGTGGGCATTTTAAAATCTTGTCTCTGGGCCTACTCCAACCTTGCTATGCCCCTGGCTGTAAAAGCCTCTGCACTCAAGGACACCCATTTTCAGACAGTTATAAAAACATGCCATGAGTACATTTTTTTCTCATACTTTGAAATTATTTTGTTGGTTGTTTTTTAAAGCTTAAGAATTCTCTCTCACACACACACACACAACACACACACACACACACACAGAGGATGGGACTTCTCTCCCATGTTCAAAACACACATGGTTCATGGGGGTGGGGATGGGGAGAGCAAGCAACATGGTTGTCTGACCAAGGGGAACAAATCACACACACACGCACAAAACAAAGAGCAAAGGGTTCACTTTCCTTCTTGGTTGGAGGGAGAACAACAAGCCGACAGCCAGCTACCTGGGCTCTGCAGTGCCATACAAATTCCAAGTGGGGAGGAGCACAAGACTCCAGGAGAACCAATAGGGCTGGCAGGAAAGTTAACCCTTTCTTGACTGTCTGCTCCTGCCGATCCCCAACCAAGACCTGCTTGGAGAGCTTCAGGCTTCAGCGAGGCCTATGCATAGGCCTTTCTGGAAGCCTGGCTCACCCGCCACTTTTTACTATTTCAGAAATGCCTAACAAAGAGTTTTAAAATATTTATTGATCATTCCCCGCTCTCTTTTTACTTGTAACCCTGAATGCCTAGAAAACCATCAGTCTGGCTCTGCAGCTTTGGTGTATTTAAAAATGCTAAAAACAAACAAAAAAACCACCCAAACCCTCCACAAATTAAGTCAAGTTGTTATTTCCACATAGTACTAGCATGAGGGGCTTATAATTATTTCTCACATTTGCAGCTTGCTCTTTCCCGGGGCGGGAGGGGCCACAGTGGAATCACTGTCCCGCATGAAGAAATTGGTGGGCTGAGTGAATGCAGAGCGGGGGGTGTGTGTGTGCGCGATGTGGCTTGGCACGGCCCCAGAGTGCGTAACTAGGGAGGAGGGTGTAAAAACCTTCTAAGCTACTCCTCCTGTTTTATAAATAAAACTGTCCAAATGATGATAGGAAATACCTGCAGACTGCAACTATGGGAAGACTAGATTCCCAATTTGTGAAATGATGGTTTTTAAATCATGGCAGACCTGGCAGGAAATTAGTAATTATAGCAAGTTCATGATAACAAAAGTGCAAATAAAGCATGCATTTAGCAGGGGTGGCCCTTTCCTGTGGTAGGGCAAAGTGATCACTTCAGGTACAGACCTGAGGAGAGGTGCAGGGGGCTACCTACATGTTTTGTTTTGTGTCGATGAGTTCCTCAAAGGTGCCCAAACGCACATTGCTACCTACCTAGCAATTACATAACTTACATAATCTGACAATTACATAAACTTAACTCACATAATCTGAGGCTCTCAGCAAGCTCTTCTCTCAGCACACTGTCCAAGAGTGAACAAAATGGCGATTGCCACTCTCTTCTTTCAGAAGACTAGAACAAGGACTGTCCCCGGCCTCTGATTACTAGGCAGAGGCAGAGGGAGCTGTCAGTCAGGATGACGTCTTCCTGATAGGGCTATTCGAATTCAGCTCATCTTTTGACAACAAAGGCAAGCCATGGGATTGGCTCCTGCCTTATGAACACTGTCATTTGCAACTGTTTCGTGTGCTCTTATAGGGGTTTAAGGAATTTTACTACCAGCGCCCACTATATGTCAACACTGCAGGCTTGCAAGCTACAGGCAGGGAAGTGCAGGGCTGCAGTGACTGAGTCAGTCAGCCCTAAAATGGTGGCAGAGGACACAATGGCTGACAATTATTATTGTTTTTGGACCATTTTTATTAGTTTCTTTGGACATTTTGGCCTTTTTGGGGGGTGGACATTGCCTACCCTGCCCTACTGGCAGTTTCCTGCTTTGAGGAGGGGATTGGCCTCAAAGACCTTCGACGTTCCTTCTAATTCCACAGTTCTATAAACTCATCACAGAGTGGTTTGGGGGCATGGTGACCAGTTATTTGACTATTTTGACACAGGAGGTATGCTTGGGTCACTTTCTCTAGTCATGTTGCTGAGCATTCAGATTGCCCACCAGTCAGGGGTGTAGCTATAATTGACAACTGTCCCTGGGCCCTGTATTTTGGGGGTGGGGCGCACTGGCTGGGCAACAGCTCTCTCTTTACTTTCCCTTTGCTCCCTCTTGCCTTCCTAGTACAGTGCTGGCTCCCAATTGGAGAACCTATCTTGGTTTCAAGCCAAAGTGTGTGTCTGTGTGTGTGTGTGTGTGTGTGTGTGTGTGTGTGTGTGTGTGTTTAAAATGTTTCTGAGTCAGGGAAGTGTGTGTAGAGAGTGTGTCTTATTATTTGCTCACCAAAGGACTGAGAGAAGGGGTCTGCTGAGAATGTTTTGTTTTCTTCTGTAGCAAAGATAGGGGTGTGGATAGGGACCCCATCTTCAATTTTTATTCTAGGCTTACTCCAACCTTGCTATGCCTATGTCCCTGCCACCAACTCAGGTGGTTGTTTAAAAAAAAAAAAAAAGGTGCATGAGAAGTTCATGCCTGCTCATGCACCTCCCCCACCCCCAAATTATGATGCCTAGTTGCATCTAAACTGGATGGGTTTACACAACCACCTGTTTTATAGAAGGTGTTTGTTTGCTTTTACAAAAAGTGTTCTGACAAAGGGTTTTAAAAAATGAATAAATGAATTGTCTATATTATACTGGTAACCTTCAAAATGCAGGCTGATAAATATTACTTCTGCTAGATATCTCCAGCTATGAAAATAGGTTTCCCTACAGCTGTACTGACAAATTGGAATCAACATCCCATGAAAACATTGTGTGCTTCCTTTGGAATAGTGCAGTCTACAAGATTAGGATAAGCAGAGTATTATAAACTCTTGTTTTTATTAAGGCACCAGTGGGGAATCAAATTGACACTGAGGTAGCAGGTTATTTTCTGTAGTATTTCTAATACTTCCAGTTAAAAGGTTACCATTTTCAGGGCAATAGCTTCTACGAGACTAGAGTCAAAAAATGTTCACATTGTCAGGGTTTGTTTTTTTTACAACTGTCATGGTAGCTTTCTGTGTTATTGGCAAGTATGGCATAACAAAAGGCAAATGCCACAGGATATCGTGAGTGGAACAACTTCTGTGCTGAGGAAGCTGGGCAGAGGATGCTGGAGAGGCAGGAAGAGGTAGCCCACTCTGAAAGGGCAGTTCTCCTGGAGTCAGGCTGATGTCTAGAAAGCAAGGTTTTAGTAGCAGGACTGAGTTACTAAGGTCAGCACCAAGGCACTAAAGCAGAGCGCTCAGTATGTGTGCTGCTGAACTAGTAAGTGAAGACTGAGGCTTCAGTAGTGTCTTTGAGACTCCACCCTTTCTGGAGTCCCTAAGGGCATCTGGCTTGGGTGGTAAACCAAGTAGGCCCCTCCCTTCTTGGCTGAACCAGCAGGCTGCCCGCCTTGCACTCCTCCACTGTTGCTGAAGGTCAGTCTGGGCTCACTGTTAGCATCTTTCCTGTGGAGAGAAGGAGGGGACTTCTTCTGTGGAGAGAAGGAGGGGACTTCTTCTTCTTCTGTGCCCTCAATGTGCCTTCTGAGGGCACATTGGTGGATAGTTCCCTTCTTCCTGATGGGCCGGCTTCTTCAGCAGGTGTACCTGGAATGGAGCTAGGTCATGGAAGTTCTCCTGGTTCAGGGGCCTCTGAACCCACTTCCTGCCCATGGTAGTTATTGGGGAACTCCTGGGGGTGCAGATCTTCAGAGGGCCCCTCTGGGTTCTGTCTAGTATCGTTGTCAGGAGCCTCAGGGTCTCCCATTGTGGTCTTGGTTTCCCTGGTCTGGAAGTCTGGAACCTCCACATCTGAGGAGTCATCAGGGGCAATCCCAATGCAGCAGTACCTTAGAGACTAACAGCATGTTTACTCGGAAGTAAAGTCCCGCTGTGCTCAGTGGTGCTTACTCATTAATACGTATGGTATATGGTAGCATGAGTTTTTGTAAACAAGAGCCTGCTTTCTCCAGTAGCAATTACGAAATCATAAGTTATTTTCCGGAGGAATATTTGTTTGTTTGTTTGTTTATTACATTTCTACACTGCCCAAAACTTGCATCTCTGAATTGAACCTACATTGGAGAAAATGGCATTTGATCTCTAAATTTAGAGTGTGGTGGTTTTCTCCATAGACATACAGTACTTTAGAAGTAGGTATTGGAAAAGGAAATCATCTTAAACATTTTTTTAAAAAGCAAAACAATTTTTTGGTGTGTTAGCTACTGAAATCAATCCTATTGTTCTTTAGTCATCAGAAAGTGAAATTTGGTACCAGTGAACCTCTGAGCTTCCTTTTTGATGATCATAATGTATTCAGATAAATCTGAATTCTATAACAAAACTGCTGTGGATAATATTACACCTTTTTATGCTTTGATAGTCAGTATAGCTGTTTATTAGTTTTGACACATATGTCTTGATCGTGGTTGTTATGATTTGTAAAGAAATGTGCTTCCTCAAAGAAATATTATAGGTGATCTAGCTTTTAGTGGCTTAATTCTCATTTAGTATCCCATTGGATTGCTCTTTGTGCCAGTTATAAAATATGAATGTCAAATTCTTTTCCATATTTATTTGCTGTCTCCTCAAGTTCTATTAAAGCTATTTTTTCTTTATGAGGCATGTACAATAAAATTTTGTGGCTTAATGCTTTTTATCAAGTTCCTTAAATAGTTGTTGACCTTTTATTTGGTTATGTCTTCTAATTTCAGTTTCCACTTACTGCCAACTGTTTTATTCTCTAGTTGTGTTTTAAAACTTTTTGGAATGCAGCATCCATTACTTCTACATTTGTATTAACTTCCACTGGGGCCAAGGGCTAGATTTGATTAATGTGAAAGACATGCTGTGTTTCCTCTAGTCCCTTCTTTTCTCTCCCCCTGCTCCTCCTCCATCTTTTTTTGGCTGATCTTTGTGTTTAATCTAGTATTATTCAGTGAGGAATTCTGTAGGAGGCTGAACTAGACTTCTGCATGCTTTCATAATGTTCTTCAGTACAAAATTGCTAACTTTGCCTTGTGCCCTGAAGCAAAAAGAGGTAGTTATCCAGGAATTGTAATATTTTGGGTTGATAGGAATTGAATACAAAACTGACAGTGTCACACAGCCTTGAATTACTGAGAGAAGTTGCTTCCCACTCCCTCCCTACTTGCCTATACAGCTCTTACTTAATCTTCCCTCTGTAACACACTTGCTCTGCCTCACCTGTCTCTAACAATATAATGACTTTTTAAGATTTGTGGGGTAGGGGGAGAAACAGTAAATGTGGAATGATTAGACATTATAGTAGTTCCTAGTAAACTGCAACTCTGTGGAAGTCATTACATTGCTCTCCGTGGGAGGTGGAGATATATGACTCATTCATGGCTTATCAAAATTTTAGGGCTGGAACCCTGACGTTTGGTAGAAACACAGTCCATGACACCATTAGAGGTGTGCACACAACTGGCTGGCCCAGTTCAATTTGAGTCTGAACCGGACTCAAACCGGATTGGGCCAGTTCAGTTCTGCATTCCCTCAAACCCCCTGGTATGGTTTGGGAGGGTTTCGTGAATTAATTTTTTTTCCCAAGAATCATTGCCCCCATGAGACTGGCCAGAATAGTTTTTATGAATGGAGAATAACCATTATGGAGCTTCATGGTAGATAACAACTGGACTGAAATTGAATGCTATAAAGAAGTTCATTCCGGTGCTACTCAGAACTCAGCTGCAAATAAATGCAAATGACAAATGTTTTCATTTATTGTGTAATTCAAGGCTTCAATAAAATAGTATTTGAATTTTTGTTTTTCAGCTGGGGAGTGTATTAAGCACTCTCGAAGAGCACATTATTGCCATCAAAAGTTGTTATAATTTGAGGAATGTGGGACTCTGATATCTGTAATATGTATGGCATTATAGATTAAAATTTGCTCCCAAACCATCAACAAGCTATGACTGAAGCACACACTTTCTATATTTCATGTGAGGGAAATTTCCAGCTGCATAGAAGGAGGAGGTCTAAAACATTTTACAAAGCCACAATTAGATAATGAGGTGAGTCTCACGATCAGTGAGACTCGCCGTTACGGGGTTAGTGGGGAGAAGGCAACCCTGGGCGGCCGGATCAGCCACCCACACGACTTGCCAGCTCTGTGGGGATCGGGATTGTGCGGGGCATGCTGGAGAGACCCCTGAGCCTGGGAGGCTGCTTGCAGCCTCCCAGCCGGGGTCTCCTCATGTGTTGCTGCGGCACGGAGCTGCAGCATGGCAATACACGACCAAAAAACCCGGGTTAGCGGAGCGCTCCTGGACACCCAA
The DNA here is from genome assembly GCF_027244095.1 of Hemicordylus capensis. NCBI lineage: Eukaryota > Metazoa > Chordata > Lepidosauria > Squamata > Cordylidae > Hemicordylus > Hemicordylus capensis. Next base: position 411,955,309 of record NC_069658.1, read on the forward strand.
TCCTTGGCCTTCACAGGGGGCTCATTCCCCAACTCCACCCCCTGCCTTATTCCTCCAGCTGCTTGCAGCTGTGGAGCTGTTTACCTGGCTAGTCCCTCTCCACCAATCTGCTGCCTCTTGGGCGACACCTGCCCATCCCCTGGCAGCTGTGGCAGGTCTCTCTGAATCTTCTCTGGCTTCTGAGAGGTAATTGCCAGGCTGTCCTGGCGTCTGGAGCCCCCGGCTTCTCTCGGCACTTTGTTGGCTGGGCACACCTCCTTTTCTCAGGGAGGAGGGGAGGAAACCCCGACAGCTCTCTTAAAGACCAGACTTCCTATCTTGGCTGGGAGCATGTTCCAAAGCTCGGGGATGGCTACAGAGAAAGCTCAGCTCGGATTTGCTCCCCAGATGAGCTGGCGATTGCTGCAGGTGGACCTCTCCAGTAGTGATGTGCACGGACCGGTCCGGAGGACATTCTATAGGCCTCCGGACCGGTCCGGACATGGGCGGTTCGGGCGGATTGGGGTGGGGGTTCCTTTAAGGGCAGGGGGAGGGTTTACTTACCCCTCCCGCCACTTTCCCCCCTCTGGCGCACATATTTTAGTCAGTAATTGGGGCGGCAGGATACTTCCCTGCCGCCCCTTCCCCCGCTCGGCTACAAAAGGCTTCAGGAAGCCTTTTGCGCACACACTTCATGTCTCCGCAACACGCATGTGCATGTGTGGCCGCAGGCACGCACGTCGCAGAGATGTGAAGCGCATGCACGACGTGCACATGTGCAAAAGGCTTCCTGAAGCTTTTTGCAACCGAGCAGGGGAAGGGGCAGCAGGGAGATATCCTGCCACCCCAATTATTGACTAAAATACGTGCGCCGAAGGGGGGGAAAGCGGCTGGAGGGGTAAGTAAACTCCCCCCCCCGCCCTTAAAGGAACCCCCGCCCCAGTGCCAGACTGCAACTCCGTGGTTACGTGTCCACCTCTACTCTCCAGATGACCTTACCTAGCAAGGATCATAGAGAAGAAGGCGCTCTCTTAAATAACCTAGATCACAAGAAAGCTTTCTCTTGAATAATATCACAGTGCAGTGGGGTGTGTGCCCTGCAGAACCTCTTCTAAATCAGAACAGAACATACTTTATTTCGGTCGTTGACCAGAAACATTATCACACACAACAGAACATAATTTGCATAGAATATAACAAAACTTAGCCACTGTGTTGGTGTATTTATGATTAAAATTTGACAATAAAATTTTTAAGAGTGACTCATCTGGATAACCAGGAAACATCACAAGATACGGCAAGATAAATGTTGATCGATCATTCTTGTAGAGGTCACAATGTAAAATAACATGTTCAGTAGTCTCAGTATCGCCTGACCCACAAGGGCAAAGTTGGGATGCGTAAGGAACCCCCCTAAACCTCCCTTGGAGCACCGCTGTAGGGAGTGCATTTAATCAAGCTAAAGAAAGCGCCCATCTGAACTTGGAAAAAGAAATATTATTTAAGTATGCAGCGGGTTTTGTGCTAAAAAGCTGATCTCCAAGGTAAACAGCTTTTGGGATTTTGACAACTTCTAACTGTAAATCAGTGTCAGAAATATGTTGTTTAATAGACTTCCTAGCGCAATCATAACCCAAACTAATAAGCATATCCAGTGAAAACCCATAAAATTGGGATTTTGTTTTAACAAGACGCTTCCAGGTAGAATCTAAATCATCATGGTGCATACGTATGTGTGTGCCTTTTACAATTTAGCAAGAACACAGAATGATAATTGCTGCACCATAACACTGTGCCCTAATTGTGTAGCTAATCTAATGAAAGTATCCCAGGTTTGGGTAAGGCTTCCAAAAATTAAAGTAATTATATTAAAAAGGTGGTGACTTCATTGAGCTCCACTCCAATGTCTGCATTGAACACAATTATAAAAGTATCTGGAATGGCTCCCTTGAATATTTCACCACTTTAGTTGAAGAGAAGATGCAGCTTTAAAAGACTGAGCTTGTTGCCCTGTTCTTCCCGGAAGCTACTAGTATCCCTCACTAGGGTATACATTATTTGGTGTCCTGTTTTATCTGCTGAGGCACTTTATTAATACCTTGTAAAAAGGAGTACTTGCTACTGTTTTTCTTCAGTGTCCAAAACAGTAACATTCTCATAAAAGGAGAAGTGCTCCTGCATGGAAGGGGTGTCAGAGAAAGGAAGAAAGAGCTGTCTAAAAAGAGAGCTTTTCTAATTGCTTTCGAATGCACATGTTATTAATTGTTTGGAGTATTGGCTTTAACTTAACTTCAAGCTCAAGGAAGAAAGTGCTGCTCTTTCCAGCTATGCCTGACCTGCCTCATTAAAAATAGGTTGACATCAAAGAGGTGGACTGCGGAGACAATGCTTGTTTATAACCAGTGTTCTCTCCACATACCATCAACATCCTACTCGTTTGAGAAAAGAAGCACGAGATTAACTTGGCAGTGGGGTGGGGGATAAATGACATCAGAGTGCTAATTATGCAGACAAAAATACAAACAGGCTAGATCTCGTAATACAAAAGCAAGCAAAATAATGACCTTTCCCCCCAGCAGCCTGTGTTTAACATGCCCTTTACTAACAATTCACCTTGGAGCTTCCTCCATCCCCCCTCTCCCTCTTCTCCCTCTCCCTCTTCTCTGCTGTTCAGTGTTTTCTGCCATGAGAGGCGGAACAGGAATAGTCTTGCATGTAGTCCCATGGCTCCAGGCTGTCAGTGCTGTTTCCTAGGTCTGAGACCATACCCAAGCCTATTACTGCTATTACTTCTCCAGAGAGTTGACTCTCTGAGTCCCACAGAAGAAAAGCTCTGCACTAGAGTAACTGATACCTGCAAACCAGCATTCCCTCTAATAGGGATTCCCAGATGTTGTTGACTACAACTCCCATAATCCCCAAGCTGAAGCCATTGCAGCTGGGGATTCTGGGAGTTGTAGTCAATCACATCTGGGAATCCCTGTTAGAGAGAACACTGCTGCAAACTGTTCTTGGTTTCAATCTAGATGTCCCCATGTAGAAAATTAAATACAGAGGATTTGGATGATAGCACTGTCCACTCATTTGTAAATGTAGGGACTTTAATCTTTTAAAATATCTATCTATGCCTCTGTTCAGGCAAAAGGCAGGGTGGACAGGCGCAGGTACTTGCCTGCAGCTGTGTTGCGCTCTCTCCCTCCCTCCCTCTACCACACCCCACCCCACCATGGCTGGCTATTCCTCTCTCTTCTCATTGCAACTTTACCTTGAGCCATGTGGGCTAGTCATTCACCATGGTGGGGGCAGGGGAGGGTGAGCAAATGTAGCTGTGACCAAATCTGTGCATGCCTGCTTGCCTCACCCCCTGTCCCCTCCCACCCCACCCTCACCCATCACTCCTGATTTTAGTAGAAATGTGTATGTATGTATAATACTTTCTTTACACAATGTATGGGTTATTTTACAATTGGCAGTGTAATTCTGCTTTGTGTGATTTCTTTTCCTCTTTCCATTTAAATGGTCACAATTGCAACAATTAAATGATAAATTTGCATTTTAAAGTTTATATTTCTTAACACAAACAACAGAATTTGCAAAATAAAAAGAGTTACAGAGAGTTGCTCAGACCCATGACTTCCAAACTGAGGTGTGATGGTGTTGTTGGCTTGTTTGAGAGTTCCTTCTTGGCTGTAGTGTTGAGACCCATTCTGATGTTGCCGTTCCCTCTACTTGAAGTCTGAAAGTAATAAATATAGGCTTAGCAAACAACCAGCTCACAGGAGCTCTCTAGGCAGGGACCTTCTTCTGTAGGCCTCTGGATCCTCTGAGGATTGTTCCTTTAGGAAAAAAAATCATATATGGTATTCTTCCTCAGTGAGGGAGTGTCTCCTCTGACTGATGGGTTGATCCTCCCACCTGCCTGGAGAAAGGGCCAATCAAATTTGAGCTCATGGAGTCCCCTTGGAGGATCAACCCCCTTGAGCTCCATTCTTCACCCTGTCTCGCTCGGAGCCTTTGTCAGTCAGCTTGGTGCAACTAGGCCTTGTTGTTGCCCTTTTAGGTAGATATTTGGTCATCTCCTCCCCCACTTTGGTTTTCTCTCAGGATCCCAGCCGTGAGTCAATGGGGAAAGGGAGATGGTTAGTGCTGCTGTTCGTGCCCCTCCCCCGCTTTTAGGCCTGATTGTGCCTGTGCAGTGTTCCATCATGGCTGTGTGGGCAGGCATTGAGGAGAGAGAGTTGCCTCCTTCTCTCTCAGAGGACACCACTGCCATCTCAGCTACAGCTGTGACAGCAAAGGAAACCCAGACGGGGTCACACTTCCTCCATAAGGCAGCCACCAAGGGAAAGCACGTAAAGAAGTGGCCATACTTAATGGAGGGTGTGGAAGTGGAGGGGGCATCTGTGGCTGTCTCTTTCCTGGTGCATCAGCCAAAGACCCCCACCGCATCTACCTCCAGTTCCTCCAAGGCCCTGCAAATGCCCTGGGTGAGTGCAGGCGGGGCCAGCTCCTGTGGCCAGGCCAGTGCAGGAGAAGATCAATAGGAGGAGGAAATTCCCAAGCACTTGTGACACTCCTTCGAAAAATTGTGGCAGAGGAGCTTGCCAAAAAGCCGACTGCTCCTGTGACTGCCAATTCTGAGGGTGGGAATCAGCCACCAGCAGGGCCTCACCCTGGTAAGTCCAAAAAGAGCACCACTAGGGGGTGTGCTACTAAAAGGTCTAAACAGGCCAAAGCTCAGCCACGCCACTCCTCTAGCTGATCAGACCCAGGTTCTTCCCCACCTCCCCTTGGATCCAAGGCAAAAAGGACCAGACCTAGGCAGCAGCCCCCTGACTTGTCACCCCAGAGACTGCTAAACCCAGATCTACCTGATGAACCACCCAATGTCCAGGATAAGAAGTCAGACACAGACGAGTGGCTGGAAATTACCTCTGTGGTCATTTCCCACCACCATTTTGTGGCCCTTTTGATTGAAAAATAAAATTTCCCTGCCATTTTTCATGGGGAAATGGCAGAATTGAGGCTTGGGGAGGGGGCATTGGTGGACAGCTGGAGACCTGCAGAGGACAGTATGACACTTGCTGTCTCTTATTTCTTCAGTTTTAAGCCATTTTTTGAGCCTCAAGGAATCTAACCCCCAAATCCCATTGCCTCAGTGCCTCATTATCCACAGTTTTGCTATCCATGGTTTCAGCCGAGAATGAAACCCCTGCAGATAATGAGGTTACCTGTATTTCCATTATCTTATTGCAAACAATATCCAGTCTTGTCTTTCCCCTAAACTTTTTCGTATCTGTACAAAACCTTAATATCCACTAATTGTGATGGGTTGCTTAAATGGTCTATCTAAAGCACTGTACAAGGGATCATCATTTATTGTACTAAACCATTATATTAGCAATACTGATCTACCTTCACTGAATCACTATCCTTCACTGTAATACTGCTTCTAACTGTGCCCAGGGAGGCATAACATATAACTTGCTGATTCATGTTTTAGGAACATGTAAATATTATAATATCAATTATAATAACAAATTAAGCGATAATGCTGAAATTTTATGATTATTATATTATACTATATTGTGTTATATTAGATTTTCAGTTATTAGACCATGAGCCAAAGGTCATGTGTACTGTTCCACGTACAAACCGGGATGATTGAGGTTCCCTTTCCTATCTATCTATCTATCTATCTATCTATCTATCTATCTATCTATCTATCTATCTATCTAGGTTTTTATGCAACTTTTGAACAGTGTGATCAAATGGCATGCAATTAAAAGATTAAATCAATTACAACAAACAAACAGGTTAAAATAACATGCAGTATCTGCAAAAATACAGCAGTAGCAAAAATCCTTAAGTCAGTCAAGTCAGGGCAGGGTGAGTGTCTGCTTGAATGAGAAGGGCCCAGAAAAGACCAGTGAATTTAATTTTTTTTTTAACATTTCAAGCCCCAGACAGGCTCAAATTCAAGCCAAACTGGGGAGGTGTTCAGGGGTGCACAAAACCAAACATGTCCAGTCCGGTTCAAGTCCGATCCAGACTCAAACCGAACTGGGCAAACTGGTTTTGTGCTAACCCCTACAGCTGGCCCACAAACCGCAGCTGTACAAAGAAACTCCTGCGCGCAGCAGCTACCTGGTCATCCATGAGCTTTACAGCACACTCAGACTACAAACCTCCTCTTTCAGATAATTTGCAATCCCATTGAGAACAGTCTGTATATAAGACCATGGTGGATTGGTGGTGTGTGTGTGTGCACGCAAGATGCCAGCTTTACAAAGCTTCTTAAAGATAGGGGATACTCTGTAAGAGCAAATGACAGATTGAAAGAGGTGAATGCATACATCTGGAAACACTGGTTTGCCTGTTTGCAGCCTCTTGTGCTACATCAAATGCCCCTCCAGAGGATCTCCCAAACTTCAGGTGTTGGTTTTTTGAAGTTGAAAGTTACTCAAGGAGGAGCATCACAAGCCTCAGTTGTATTTAGGCCAATCAATGCATGCGGCCCTTTAGATCATGATCTGTCATTGTAATGATTAAAAATGTTAATAAACTGTAGCATTGTCATTTAACTATACTGTATGTTTTCATTAAGACTGAAGCATTTATGTGTGCCTAAACCATCAAAAAACATTCCCTCTGTGCTCCAGTTCAACAATAAATGCCACTGTTCCAATCTACCTTTTTAATTATATGGGTGTTTTCCCCCCCAGGATTGTCATTCGGTCCCTTCCTTTTTCATGTGAATTTAATTGCTCATTTGGGTGCTGAAAAGGAATGTGTACTTACTGTATTTAATATCAGTAGGTTTGCCAGCAGGTTTCCAGGCAAAATACAAAGTGCTATTTGTAACTTATAAAGCCCTAAATGGCTTAGGCCCTGGTTATTTAAGAGAGCATCTTCTTCACCATGACCCACACCGCCCACTGAGGTCATCTGAGGAGGTCTGTTTCCAGTTGCCACCAACTTGTCTGGTGGCTACACAGAGATGGGCCTTCTCAGTTGCTGCCCCGAGATTGTGGAATGCGCTCCCTGCTGAGATACGATCCTCCCCATCTCTGGCAATTTTCAAAAACCACCTGAAAACCCATCTTTTCACCCAAGCTTTCCTGGCTTTTAAAAATGGTCTGTTTTTAATTTTATGGCTGTTTTTAAATTGTTGCATTGTTTTAACTTTTATATGTGTTTTAATTGTTTTTATGTTAACCACCCAGAGATGAAAGTTTGGGCGGTATAGAAGTTTAATAGATAGATAGATAGATATCAGGTCAAACTGTATTTTTCTCTCTGTAATGCCTAAAGTATTAGGCAGCAAGCAACTGTGCTGTCAACTGTTCACTTCTCCTTGTCTCCATATAGATTTAAAATGAACTGACCTCTTATTCATTTTCAAAGTTTACAAAACATGTCATGTAAAATAATAAGAGTATTCAGAACAAACTTACACTTGTTCTGAATACTTGTTATGTGACAAGGGATTTTTAGTGCTACTTTTCATACTGTAGAACAAAAGGTTGCTCTGTTGACCTTTTATTCGACAATTATGCAGTTCACTGTCTGTTTCTGTGACATGGCTAGAAATGTTTAGCCCTTTGCTTTTCATTGTTTGTTGTTTCTAATAGACAAAAGCGTCAGTGTACAGCTGTAGCTCCTGCTACAGTCTTGCTTTTATTTTCAGAAGGGGAAAATGGATCATGTTCTCAGAAGATGGATTTGGGAGGCATTCTGAGTTTTGATTACCACTGAGCTGTTTCTGCCTTTGTGTCCATAGTTTAAAGTTTTCAAAACGTTAGACCACATCTGTCTAGCATATAAGTGGCTGGCTCCAGGTCAGTGGCGGCCCTTGAACGTGTGACTCCCTGGGGATGCCTGCAGAGGGGTTTACCTTGGCAGGTGGGGTCACGAGCAACTGAGACTCTAGTGCTGGCAGCACCTGCTCAGGCAGGCCCACTTGTCATCCTCTCTTACTGTGGATGGGCTAGCACTAGCAGGCTCCCCCACTTGCCTTAGCAGTTAACACAGCAAAGGCAGCAGGTTCTCTTCCAAACTGCTTGTATGGATGAGAATGGTACTGGGTTAAGACAACAGTGGTGACACAACTTCACACTGCTTCCTCCTGGCACCATCCTTGTGCATCTGGGGGATCTCAGGAGTCAGCCATGCATGTTATCTTGACCCTGGGCCGGTGCCCAAAATATCCAGTCCTGCCAGTGTTCAAAGACTATTTTGCCTCCATGGGTGGGACTTATAGGCAGAATAATCTTTCTCCATCTATTTGTCTCTGTTGTTACTAGTTTTCTAATAATGGAAACTGAGCTGAAAAACATTATCATATTTGAATGGAATTTTTAACAATTGGAATAGATTTGGGGTTTGGCCTTTGCAAATGCAGCTCCTCTAGCAATTTGTGTATCTATCTGAAGACCTTGAAGTCTCTTGAAGTCTCTTGGTAGGATTAGGAATTGGGTGATTGTCATTGCTGAACTCTAATTTGTTACGTTAGGTAGCCACCAGGCATTTTCATAGGCTCTGGAACTCCTCTGGAACTCCTTCCCCAGGGAGGAAGAAGTTCTGGAACTCCTTCCCCAGGGAGGCTTGCCTGGTGTCCATTTGGTTGCTTGTTTTGCCTCAATACCAGGTGAAGGCCTTTTTATTTGCTTAGGCTTTTTGTATTGTTTAGTCTTAATTTGTTTTAACACCACTGTTTTATCTGTGGTCTGCAACCTGTGCTTTTTGTATTGTATAAGTTTCTCTGCGAGCCTTGGCAGAAGAGTAGGATACTGAGTTTTACAGATAATAAATATCCCTCAGTGTGGACTTTTTACCATTTCTAGTTTCACTGACTAGAAGATAACTTGGTTAACATGGTTTGACTGCCACCTCAGTCCAGTAACTCTGGTTGAATCTCTTTGTTATCCCATCCTCTGTCCTGTGTAGAGCCTGGAGGAAAAGTCTATCAACAGCTACTGGTGTTTATGACTATAGGCTACCTCCGAGTTCAGAGGTAGTGTGCCTGTGAAACCCAATTGCAGGGAAGCAACAATAGGCAAGGGAGCATGCCTTCATCCCCTGATAGTTGGGCTTCCCAGAGGCATTTGGTGGACCACAATGGGAAACAGGATGCTGGATTAGATAGGCCTTGGGCCTGATCCAGCAATCCTCTTCTTAAGTTTTTACATAGACTGAAGAAAACAACAGCTTTATCAGCAAACTAACATTTTAAAGTAGAGCAAGGTACTACAGTTTGAAGTCTAGAGATACTGGCCAACATCTCAATGCTGTGCTTGTTCAAGGATGTTGCACTATTTCTGCAGCTTGCATTCCAGACTAATGCTGTGCTCGCATAACAAGGTGCACACGGTGCGGCATGCCTCATATGTTTTGCAGGGTACTCTTGCACAAGAGTGCTTAAATGCAACAGCATTTAACAGCATAATGGCACTGTTACCAAAAAAAATATCTATGATTTAGCACATAATAGTTGCACAAGCATATTGTTAGGTAGCCTTGCACAACCATAATGTTAGGATGTTGGCCACAGTCTTCCACAATTGTAACTATATATGTTGTTGCAGAGGAAGAAACAGCGGTAGCAAGCAGGCAGAGTATGGAGGCAGAACAGGAACTGAGGGGAAGCCAGAGGGAGGAATCCTTTTATGTGTGGGAAAGAAGAACAGAGCGAAATGTCTGCCCTGTCGCAGTTCTTATGCAGCTGCTTAACTGAAAGCAGGGAGAACTGCAGGCTCTGTATGGGTTCTGTATGTATGCAGTGTTAGTAACACTTTATTTTAATAAAGGACACTGTTTATATTAAGTTGAGGGCCTTTCTCTTGAATGCACTTGCAGTATAACTTTAAAAAGTACATGAGACAGATCTTTGCTGGAACAAAAACCAGACACCTTATGCTTCATTTTTGGCTGTTTGTGCAAGAGTCGGTAAATTGATTTTAACTTCACCCAAGTAGTTTAAACCATAAATAATACCCTGTGCTCAGAGTTATTGGATTGGGATGAAATAATGCTGTTTCTGGCAGCTTCAAAAACTTCATCAGTTTTTAACTTTATTAGAATTCTGATGAAATTAGCAGTACTTTTGTGTTCTCTTTCAAATGAATGTAAACTGAATGTTCTGTACTGAAAACAGATGGGATTAACTTCAGGAATACAAAGCTAGGCATAATAATATTTCTAAAGTAAAATTTTCCACTGCATATTCAGTTTTTATAATGTCCCACAGAAAAACTGTGTGTGTGAGAGAGAATGAGAGAGAGCGAGAGAGCGCGCTGAGAAGACAAATTGGCACTGACCAAACATACCTTTTTCTTCAGTTGCCAACTGTTATTCTTGAGAACCGGAAACAGCACTCAGCAAATACTAGCATGCACATTTATTATATTACCAGCAAAACGCTTTTTAATTTGAACTCATTCAGTTTCTGACCAGGTGAATAAGGAGCACCAATCCAGTGCTAGTAATATGATATTCTGTTCCTGTGAAATGTACCTGGGTTAGGGACTGAGTGGCATTGCTGCACTCAGATAGCTGTTTGGGGAGGTCGGCACTCTGGTTCTTGTTATGCTTAGCAGAATACAAGAGCCAGCAAGGAAACTTTTAAAATAAAATATTGTCCAGTGAAAGGCCCTTGATGTGATGAGGCTGGCTGTACAGAGAATGATGTGGAGTGAGGCATGCTGTTCTACAGGCTTTTAAAAAGCTAACACTGATTGAGTACTCAAGTGTTTCAGAAAGAACAGGCAGGTAGTAGGGCTATTTATCATAGGTAATAATTTCACATATATTGTGCTACAAGCACATAATGTAGCAAGATTCTCAGCATTGTCTAGGGGTGTTTTAAAAATAGTCTTAGATTTTTCATTGTTGTCACATCATAGATAACAGATAAGTTCTGCAAGTAGACTTAAAATATGGATGAGCATAGCAATTACATGTTAGCTATAATATTCAAATCTGCTTCTGATACTACTACTACTACTACTACTACTACTTATACAGGTGGCCATTATTCATGGGGGTTCCATTCCTGCCAATTTCCATGGATAATGAAACCATGAATAACGAGACCTTGAGTCTATGGAATTCCTTGAGCTTTAAAAAAAGCACTAAAAAGTAGGAAGGGGGCAGAAATACGGGTACCTTGTTCTCCAGGTCTCCAAGAAAGCCTCCCCCCACCAATCCTCTTTTTCCTGTTTACAATCTGTTTGTTTTTGTTTTGTTTTTTTAAAGTCCCCCCCCAAAAGGCTCAGCACTTCAAAATGGTGGCCAGAAATGACATCAGAAGTCATTTCCAGCCACTCAGGAACTGCAGATAGGTTAAAAAAACCCTATATTTTATGCTGTAGATAAAGAAACTATGTCTCTTAAGACCCATCCATGGTGACCACGATCCACGAAACCACAGATAATGAGGGTTTCCTGTATACCACTTTTCAACAAAAGTACTCAGAGCAGTTTAGACTAGGGATGTGCACGAAGTGGTTCATGCATTTCGGGGGGGGGGGGAGTTAATGTAAGGGGCAGGAATGTTACCTGGAGTAGGACCCCAGACCCATAAACCAGCAGACAAGGATAATTGAAGGAAGCAAAACACCATTTATTCTTGACCAGCGCTGGTGGCGGGCTCTCTGTGCCTCACGGCTTCGCCAGAGAGTCGCCCCCTCCTCATTCCTCATAAGCTTTTATACACAGGAGTAAACAAGTAGCTGGGCGTCAACATTCAGCCCAAAAAGACCAATCAAGTTCTGACACACAGGTTTCAAGTAAAAGAACCAATCAAATCCTGACACACAGGTTTCGAAGTTATACAGTCTTACCATCCTAGGCCATACTATGTGCAGTGTCTATCTCCAGCAATAGAATGCTTCTTTCTCAGTCCACAGGAAGGGTGCCTTGCCCCTTACCTGCCCCACCGCTTTCCCCCCACTGGTGATCTTCCCAAAACCACTGGCATGGGGCTGCAGCAAAACCCCTTGCAGCATCAGCCACTTCCAGTACAACGCTGACCAAGCTGCAAAGAGGTATGCTGCAGCCCCACATCAGTGGTTTTGAGGAGAGCACCGGTGGGGGGATAGCGGCAGGCAGGTAAGGGCACCCTCCCTGCCCCTTAAAGTATCCCCCTGCCTCCAAACCAGCTCAAACGCCAGACTTCCAGACTGGTTCAGCACTCATAAATGAGTGTTGAACCAGTTCATGCACATCTCTAGTTTAGACAGATAGTTAAGATGGTTCCCTGTCCCAAACAGCTCACAATCTAAAGGGATCTATCTATAAGGTAGACAACAGGAACAGCCATCGGGCAGATGCTGTTTTGGGGTTGGATAGTGACAGTTGCTCTCCCCCTGCCAAATATAAGAGAATCACCAATTTAAAAGGTGCCTCTTTGTTCAGTTGACATCAGTTTGCTTTGATGACATGCTCTGTGGACATGTGCTCATAGGTTTGTGTGATACCATTATTCAGAATGCATTTTTATCTATTACAATGTGTCTGTACATAATGTGATTATTCTTGTGAATCAGAAATTGAATATTGGGGGGGAAACATTTAAAATTTGCAGGCACAATAAATTTATGCATTACTGCTGTTGTCTGTTTTAATAAACAAGCAAATAATCCCACCTCCAACCAACCCACATACCTTATGTTGCATTACAGTACTTCAGTATATAAATGATTCTTGGACCATTAAGACAGAAACATTGTAGATCTGACCTGTTCTGTGATCTCTGAAAAAGATATCTGCCTGACTCTCCATTGTCCAAGAAATGTATAAGATCTAGGCACCCAAACTGTTGCACGATGGCAGAAGAACAAGGCATTTGTGCTACATTCCTATCTCTGGCACAAAGGTGGGAAGCTAATTCCCTTACATTTGAACTGGGAGGTTCTCCTGCTCCAATGTTAAGGAAACATCAGAGCTGGACAAAAGCCGTAGCAATGATTCCCCAACCCCAGCATTTAGTTCTTCATCAAGTTAAGATGTCGAGCTCTGCCTCACTTGTCCCATATGGGATCATTACTCTGACTCTTGCTCCAGTTATTTCCCTGTAACTATAGCCAGGGATAGGTTCAGCTGCTCTGTTGTTGTCAAGCTTTGACCTACTTTTCTTGCTTCCGATTTAAATGCATGGGCAATTGCAGTGAAAAGATGTAGGAGTGGAGTGGCTTTTCTTGCATCAGATTAATGCCAGTATCCATAGATTTCTTCAGGGCTTTCCACTACCCCATGCTGGCCTGTAGGAGTGTTTCTCTTCTGTTAATTTAGTATTTTAGGGGGGAAACAGAAGGGCAGAGATATATTTGATAATAACAAGGTGCTGTACAGGCATAAAACTAGCAATGGCAACACCCTGCCCACAACCTCTAAAATCTAAATAAAAGCAGAAGCAAGAGAAAATTCATATTGTGGAGGAGAGAGTCTGAGCTGTGTATTCAATGGAAGTGTGAAGGAATTTCACATGACTGTACTTACCCACCTTCTCTTTTTTTCCTGCCTCTCCCATAGAAGCTGTACATCTGTAATAAGCCTGTGCTTATTATGGGGAGAAAAGTGGAGCTTTGGCTCTTAGTACTTATACTTATAGTTCCATACACACAGCATATACCATTTTTCTGAATGTATGTATAATCAAGATTACTGTTTTATATACTTACAGTACGAGATGCAAAAAACCTAATCCCTATGGATCCAAATGGACTTTCAGATCCTTACGTGAAGCTGAAACTTATTCCAGATCCTAAGAATGAAAGCAAACAAAAAACAAAAACCATCCGTTCCACGCTTAATCCACATTGGAATGAGTCATTTACATTGTAAGTTGATTTCCCCCATCTAAACCTTTTTAATTGCATATATTGCATTATGTTTCTGTAAATGTATCAGACTGACAACTGTGCTTCTTTTCTTCTCTGTAGTAAATTAAAACATACAGACAAAGACAGAAGATTATCTGTGGAAGTCTGGGATTGGGATAGAACAACTAGGAATGATTTCATGGGCTCCCTTTCTTTTGGGGTGTCAGAGCTCATGAAAATGCCAGCATGTGGATGGTAAGGAACTCCTTGATAAACTAGCACAGTTTACCAATACACCACTAATAGTAACATGATCAGCAATAAACCCCATTAAAACATTTAAAACAGCTAGATTTTCAGAGAATAAGTTGTTTTGAAAACCCCAATCATTAGGCAGGGGGAAGGCTTTGCAAACCTTGCCTTCTCCCCAGATGAGCATTCTTAAATAGATCAGCACTGCTTCGTGCAGTGTGGATAGCTCTGAGGCCAGGAGGACCCATTATCTTGGCCTCTGGTGTCCCACAGTGCACTAAGCACAGTGCACTGAGGGATTCCCCCAAGGGATGGACACTCTAGGTGCTCAGTGTGAGCTGCAAGAGAGCTGCTAAGAGCCGGGCTTTGGCACTGGGTTTGGGCTGCAGCACCACCGAGATCTGTGCAGATCCCAGCGGCTCCTAAGCCTGGGCTTGGCTGCTCATGAGAACAGCCTCTATAGCTAACAAAAACAAACATCACAAAGAGTCAAACATTTCTCTTTTTTAAAGTGCTGTGACATAACTGGTGCTGTGCCCATATCTGAAGAATGTGCTTCTCACTCTTTGTCAAGATCTGGAGCATGAGAAGACTTGGCATGCATCAATCATTACTCTTTCCTGACCTAGAATGGCTGAAGCAGCTTCATATATGGTCTATGAACTTACAGTTTATTCTTGTTTAAGCTCTTTCCCTTGGCCTAAGGCTGCAAAGCATAATTTCAAGGGAGGTAGTCCTACTGAACTCAGTAGCATCTTTTGCTTAGTAAATATGCAATGCAATTTCCCTGTCACAGAATTGTCTCAGCTGTGCACCTGAAAAGGGGTTTGCTGCTTTGACAAACTCTACAAAGATTAAGGAACAGATGCTAAATCAAGCCTCTTAAGTGCATAATATTTGTTTATATTCTACAGGTATAAGTTACTTAATGAGGAAGAAGGAGAGTATTACAGTGTTCCTATACCAGAAGCTGACGAAGAGGGAAACACAGAAATGAGGCAGAAGTTTGAGGTGAGAATGCCCGCTCAGAATATGGAGTGAGTAAAACACATAGCACAATTCTGTGCTGTTGCTATATGAGCTGTGACAAATAGGAGTGGCTTCCTATCCCTGGTTTACCATGCAACTTGTTGTGTGTCTTTGTGGATCTTCAGTAATCCCTTGAATGCAGTTTTTGTCATGATGCTAGGGACATGAAGCCACATTCCCCATGGGGCGTGGGACTGAGCTGCCAAACAGTTAAAGAAGAAAAGTTGCTGTATCTAGCTGCCAGAGCCATAGTGAAGTGGCTCTGGCTTTTGTTGCTGTGTTTGAGGGTTTTATCCTCTCTTCTTGGAATGGTTTTCTAATAGACTATGTTATCACAAAACTAATTAAAAAAGCATCTTTTGTCTCTACTTGAAACTACAGTTTGTCCTTGCCAGTATGCAGTTGCTATCATGCTACTGCATTTCTCCTATCTCATGCAGGATGAGTCAATATAGCCGATGGACTACCACATTTTAGCATCTGGATTGCTGCTGCATAGTTCTCTTTCGAATTAAGATTCACCATTTGAGTTTCATCCTCATCTACTTTGCTCTTTGTTTAAACTTCACTCATCTTGACAGGAAACTCTGGGAGTGGCATACAGTTTTGTTTTGTTTTAAACTCTGTAAACTTTATGTCACTTCTTATGGGAAATCAAGGCAAGAGATGGAGAGAGAGGATCAGAAGAAAGATCTGGTAGAGTGATGAGAGGAAGAACAGTGCGTATTCAGAGGAGAGGAGTGGAACAAAAATTGAAAGAAGGAAGAAATGTTGAGAAAGGACTGGAGAAAGCATTCGCGTTTTAGGGATAATTAGAGGCGAATGGGTGAGGGAAGGAAAGGGTGGTTCAAGGGACTATGAGGGCTAGAGAGGTTAGATACTGAGATGGGAATGAAAGAGTTAACAGGAGAATTTAGAAAATATTTCTTGAGGAGAGTAGTAATGATGCCTTCTTTTATATGGCTGACAACATTGTGGAAATCTGCATTGTGTCTACAGGTACATTTTAAGATTTGGCCCTACCGGTAATTTATTTTTAGAACATTTTTCTTTTATAAGGTGCTGTATTGCTCTATCATAATATTTTATTTTATTCATCTGCACATTTCTTTTCCTGCTGCAGAAAATGTTTACTTTTTGGACAGGGTAAAATGATGAAATCACACAATGGGGTACACCCACATTCCTTACTTTACGGGCAGTGTTCTTGACCAGCCTGTATCTCTTTCTTTTTCTGAAATGCCAGCTACAACATCATGAACTATCATTCTAGGACTCAAAGAGCATTCTAGCTCCTCTAACAAGCCAGTTTTTGACTCACCTTTCCAAAATCAAATTAATCTGAGTGGAGTGAAGGTAAACCCTGTACAAAAAAGTAAATGAATCTTGAGCACCCGAACTGTAGACTTTGGCTACTAGCACAGCCATTGAACCTGTTCTGGACCTTAAAAGAAAATGTTTGCACCAGAGTACTTTGGAGTAGTGGCGCAGGGAGCTCATGTCCTTAATAACCAAAGAAGAACACTGCTGTTTAGGGGTGTGCACAAAAGGAGCCGGTCTGGTTCAGTTTTCATTGGCTCGGGGGATGGGGGTGCAAATATTTTTAAATTTTTAAAAATTTAATTCAATTTTTTTGTATTTACCCCCTCGGGGGCTTCTCTGAGGCCACGGAGGGGGGGGTGTCCATGGATGTTTCCCCTCCCACCGCCAGGCTTCCTTATGTATAAAAGCACCTGGTTCAGGCAATCTTTGGCCCTTTACGGGCCTTGCTCCCATCGCAGTGGCTATTTTAGAGGCTGCCACGCATGCGCAGTGGACCCCTGTGTGGCCTGCAGGGCCCATTGCACATGCACAGTAAAAATTTATGAAAGCTTAACCTTAAATCAATTTTAATTTTGCTAAATGTTTAGAACTTGGTGTATTCTCCCTGTCTACGTAATTTATAAGTGATATTAAGTTGCAATATATCTCCCTATTTTATGATTGGGTTGTCTGGTTCAGATTCACTTAAGACTTACCATGTTTTATAGTTTAATTACTCAGAGTGAATAATGAGAATGATACTGTTGTTTTTAGGCTATTGGCCTAAGAGATTACTGAGATTTTATTAGTGAAAATTGATCAGATCTACAAAACTGAGCCTTCCCCTTCCCCTTCTGGTCATATAATCACCACTGCCAGTTCTTTGGATATCAACTGCATGTTGTCAGGAGGGCACTCTGGAAGTGCAAAGCCTTTTGCCATGTTGCTGAATCTTGTATCCCACTGGATATGGAATCCCTGGATATGGAACCCCAAGCTGCTGTGCAACATGGGTGGGTGGAGGGGCTATTTGTAACACCTCTTTCCACAAATTGATTATGTATTTCTAGGTCAGCCAAATAACCTTTTCAAAAGTACTGGGATATAGGCACAAATGCTTTATTCCAGATGAGAGAGCAGAAGCCAAAAGAGAACTTTAAACCATTGTCAACTTCTTAGAAAAAAGAATACAACTGGTATAGAACATGTTGAATTATGGACCGCAACTTATTTCCTGTCCATGTGACAATCTAAGTACATTTTGAATTTGTTTATTTTGGAGGGCCAAAAAATGCATAACAATTTTTGCCTCAGGATCTAAGAATATCTATATATCTGCCGTTTAGTTCATGGGTTCTTTTTCTTCATCCCATGCCCACAAAGCAGAGCCTAGCCAAAGGGGTTTAGCAGACCAAAAACAAGGCTGCATGGGTGGGAGTTCTTAGTGGCTCTAATAAAGTGAATAGACTGCAACTTGTCAAGATTCTTGGGAGCATGAGTAAAATCTGCTTTTTCAAAAAAAAAAAAAATCAGCATTACTAGGAGCAATTCAGCTTCTATCCCCAATGGTGTCCTTGGGCTCACCTTTTTAATTCTATTCCATAGAAGTGAATATTTCCATACATTATTGTGGTGAATGCAACAGTTTAGCATCGCCCCTGTGGACACAGTGTCGATCATCCCTACATTGAGAGGCCTGGCTTCTACTGAGAGAGACCCTATAGGAGAGGGCTCATTGTACCTTGCATAGATTGTACAAGGATACATTGCACACGTCTTCTAGGTGCTTGCAATAAATGGGTCATCTCTCTTCCCCATCTATCATAATGACAGGCATCCTACTTCAGTAGTGGGAATAGTCCCAAAAAAGTTCATTGTGCCAGTCTCATAAAAATAAATGGGGTTTAAGACCATTTATTATGCCCCGTTTATATCAACAAGATTTAGGTGCCCCTAACATTCTCTGGAGTGTGCTCATCCCAAATGTGACAGGGCAAAGAGAAGTATGATGATATATCCAAAACACAGCATCACATAACCAAACCCAGAAATGCCATCCCATGCCATAGTTACAGAAAGGCTTACTACAGTTTTTTCAAAGTTAATTTATTGTCATTTTTAATGTCCTGTTTGCAATCTTCCTGGAAGCATCTAGTTGTTTTCTGATAGAAACAGAAACCCAGACTGAACAGGGCTTTGGTTTAATCCAGCAGGTCTTTTCTTATGTTCCTAAGTCAGGGCTAGTACTGCCTTACTGTTTAACAATGTAGGTTTTGTAGCAACATTCATAGCTCATTGTTAAGATAAGACTACATTTAACAAGTACCTGATATATATTAGCACTGGATAGTACAAAGTAAAATATAAACATAAAATGCTTTTGACTTTTATTATCTTATGGCACTAACTGATTATGGCAGACCTTTTAAATGCACAGTACTCAGTTCCACATGCTAATTGGGCTCTTCAACCCATCATGTATTTTGAAAGTAACATGAAAATGAGTGGGAAATTAGCAGCCTAAGCAACAAAACATTGCACTGGCTGCAAGAGTTCACCTTTTCCTGTCTTCAGATAATGCAATAAAACCATGACAAATAATCAGTTCCTGACAAAGTTATTCTATTACATTCTTTAATAGTATGCCTTAACAGACACACACACACACAAACACATCTGCACAAGGTTTTTCAGAATAAATGCTGAAACAAAACCATGCTGCTTTAACAAATATCATGTTGCTGCACATACTGGTTGACATCTTGACTAACAAAGTGCAACATAATGAGCAAAGATGCACTAGTGCAAAAAGATCACATAGTTGCACTAAAAAGCGGGGGGGGGGGGATTTGAAGAATTATGCTGTTGTTAATGGAACTGCCCCGGGGTGATTGCTGAACAGCCCAAAATTGTGTTCGGGCTTTGTGTGGGGAAATTAACTCAGGGTGGAGCAGTTTCACATCAGAATAAATGTTGTGCAAAGTGTTGATTACAGGAAAATAACTGACTGAGAGAGGTGCAAAAGAAAATAAGGTTTTATTTGAGGGTAAGGGGTACAATGGAGTAAGAGAGCCACTTCCTCTCACCAGGTAGCACTTTGTCTTGCTGGCCTAGCCACTGTTTTTGCTTTCTCTCGCCGCCCAGCATCCAGTGGATCCGCTTCCTTTTGCTGGCCACTCGCCTTCCTCTCCCCCTCCTCTCATTCATGAAATCTTGCAAGAGCTGCCACGCATGAGAATTTGCCATGGGTATATCTTAGTGAATTAGATAGATAGATAGATAGATAGATAGATAGATAGATAGATAGATAGATAGATAGATTTTATACTGTTTTAATTGTGTTGATGTATGTTTTATCGCTGTATGTTTAGATTGTGGACTGCCCAGGGGCTTCTGTATAGGGTGGTATAAAAATATGTTAAATAATGAAATAAATAATAGAAATAAATTTGCATGTATCCTGCAAGTCATAAGAAGGGTCAAAGAGCTATGCAGGACACGGAAGTATCTCCACCTCTTCAAGCTCTCTCTCCTGAGTTCTGTGATTCCACCACTGCTATTACTTAATATTTTTGAGCCTATATTCTCAGCCAATCTTTATAATTAGATTATAATTGTAATCTTTATAATTAGTGACTTGCTTGTTTTAAATTAAATCCAGCAAATCTGGGCCTCATTTCTCCACTTTGCAGTGTGAGCCTTGTTTAAATGCAGTCTCCCTTTTCTTTGTTCAAAATATGAATGAGCAGAATGTCTGACCATTACAGAAGATACCTACACTTGTTTGTGTATCTCAAAGCATTGTGGCTGACATGAGGAAATTACTCAAAGTAGTCCCATTGAAATTAAGGGGAATTGCCGTGGGAATATTAAAGGGGGAAAATCCTCCTTAAGTAGGCCAGTGATCCCAAATGCCTACTCACATTTCTTCTAGAAAGTTATCTTAGGGTGCACTAAATGGCAGGCTTGAATAGTTCATGTAAGCTGGACAGCCAGAGAAGTACGACCGTATTTACCCAAATCTAAAACAACTCTGAATTTAAGACAATCCCCTTTAAAAGTAGAGGTTAAAAACTGTTATGCATGCATTTAGTCGAAAGGAACAGGACTTAAAATGACCTCCTGTTTTCTAATATAAAAATATTTGAAAAAAACGTAGTCTTGGATTCAAGTAAATACAATGAGGCTGTTCTCACAAGCAGCCAAGACCAGGCTAGGGCAGCTAAGCCCGAGCTTGGAGGCCTGTGAGAACCACCAGGAACCAACCAGCTCCCTGGAGCACCTCAGTGGCAAGCCTGGCTAAGAAGCTGGGCTCTTAAACGAGGCTAAGGGAGTGAGCGGTCCCTTAACCCCCTTTACCGGACCATGTGTCAGCGCTGGCCATGTGTCAGTGCCTCTGCTGAAGCACTGACAGGCACCCTCCTGTCACTGGGGAGATCCCCACAATGCACCATGCACCCACATGGTGCATTGTGGGATTTCTGGGGGCTGGGACAATGCATCTCCACCTCCGCGCTGCCTGTGGCAGCCGCAGACTATCTGGGTGTGCAATCCGCACACCCAGACCACACACACCCCACCCCCCCCACACACACCCAGATCATCTGCGGGGAAGGAAAGCTTCTGCTGCCTTCCCGACCTCCTGCCCTCAGTCCCTCTCACGCAGTCGTGAGAAAGGGCTCAGTATTTTAAAGAGACTTGCATCTTATAGTATCTGCCTTGATGACTTTTTTGGTTATGGTCAGAAAAGCCAATCAAGCAGTGTTTTGTTTTGTTTTTTAATGCTGCTTGAAGTGTGGCCCAGGCTAATTCTAGGCAAGTAGTCACGCAGTATTTATTTGTAAAGAATTTCCTTATAGGACGAGTGCTTATTACCGCTAGAAAAAGCATAAAGGGTAATTTTATTGTAGGCCTATCCTGAATCCTGTAAACTGTGTCCATGTGAGACTCTTCAGTTAATGTTTTTGAGGAAGGCTCATTATTCCACATTCGACTAATCATCTTTCATTTGAAAGTGTATCTCCATAAACATTATCCACATGTATATAATTTGACATTTTAAATGCAGTGTTGTAAAATTGATGAGCAGTAATTGAACATCAAAGAAGAAAAACTGAGGCAGCACCCCCCCCCACCTTCCCCACAAAAGACCATGGCATGACTCAGTTACTGATAACATTTTTAATTCTGGAGAAATTATCCAAATAAAATGCCTTTAACTGCAGAATTATTTCCTCAAAAGAATTGTTGCTTTGCTATGGCTAGGCCAGTGGCTTTTTAAAAAGTAATCACTCTGTAGC
Organism: Hemicordylus capensis; assembly: GCF_027244095.1. Classification (NCBI taxonomy): domain Eukaryota; kingdom Metazoa; phylum Chordata; class Lepidosauria; order Squamata; family Cordylidae; genus Hemicordylus; species Hemicordylus capensis. The sequence goes on from NC_069658.1 coordinate 411,976,994, forward strand.
CAAAATAACACATTAACTTGATCTTTTTGCAGTAGTAATTTATCAAAAAATATTTCTCAGCATGTCCTTTTACCTATTTATTCAAATAAACCTCTGTGAGTTATAACGTTGTGCAGGATCAGCCCCAGGATATAGCTCCCTGGGAAAATAGTAGCTTCGGTGTGCGCACACACAGAGAGACACACCTCACGGTTAGTTTATCATTGCTGTCAAGTTGTGTAGCTTGTGGAGGTTTGTAAAACATAGTAGTGTAACAGGCATTGCTTTCCGCAGGCTTTTCTAGCATATTTCCCAGCTGGGCCCAGTTTGGGCTCAATTTCTCCTTGCTGGGTGCTCAGTTGTGGGAAGTTTGCAGGTGTGTGTGTGTGTGTGTGTGTGTGTGTGTGGAGTGGATGTAATCCATAAGAATAACATGTCCCTTACCAGAATCCCTGTGAAAGAGATGGTTTATATTGAGTGTGTATACCTTGGCCTGGGGATCAGAGATAGATAGTGGGTGTATCGAGTATCCTGCTACCCAACGGAGTCCCTAACTTAGCTGACAGAACTAGTTGCAGAGTTGATGCCAGGCTTTGGGGGGAATTCATTGTTCACTTTAGGACTAGCTTGTTTGGTGCAGCTCAGGAATTCATTGAGGCCATGACAGCTTTGGCCCATTACAACTGGTCATAGGGCTAACACATACATCTGGTAATTGCACCCCCAGGCCCAAATAAAGACAAGACATGTATAGTTGGATGAACTAGATCCATTTCATTAATTTAGGTAATAAAATCCTGCAGCGAGGCATGATAACTCAGAGTGGGATTACCCCAACTAAGAGTCAGTCTCACGAGGACCGCCCAACCCCAGGCGATAGACTGGGAGTTCTGCCTGGACTGAATCCAGACATCATAACAGCCACGGGGTGAAACCCCCCTGAGGGTAGGTCAGACAGCCCCAACCACCCAGGCCTCAAAACTTTGAGTGGTGGGTGCCAGCCAGCCCCCAAGTAGAGGCAGATCCCAGCCCAAGGGCCGCAAAGCCTGCAAGGGTTGTTCCTTGACTTGCCTAAAGGTAAAGTAAAGGTGAAGTGTGCCGTCAAGTTGATTTTGACTCCTGGTACCCACAGAGCCCTGTGGTTTTCTTTGGTAGAATACAAGAGGGGTTTACCATTGCCTCCTCCCGTGCAGTATGAGATGATGCCTTCCAGCATCTTCCTAAATTGCTGCTGCCCGATGTAGGTATTTCCCATAGTCTGGAAAACATACCAGTGGGGATTCAAACCAGCAACCTTCTGCTTGTTAGTCAAGCATTTCCCTGCTATGCTACTTAAGGTGGCCGACCCGCCTACTCACCATTAAATGGTCCTCCAGTCAGTCACCAATTAATACACTTAAACGGACCCGCACTCATCGGCAAAGTGACCAATCAAAAGGTGACAACTCTAAATCAGTTTCAGTGAGAAGTATGCAAAAAAGTCCAAACCAAGGCCAATCAGGCATGACCCCAAAATTCCTACTTGGCCCCAAATGGTGACTGGACTTCCTTCACTGAAATGGGTAGGAGGGCGGGCTGCTCAGCCCAAGCAACTAAGAGCGAGTGCTATGGAGCCAGCTTCTTAAAATGCTGCTCCTGAAATCAGATTGGCTGGTCAAGTGGTAGACTCCAAAATGGCAGCCTCTGTGCTTGCCTCAAGGGCCCAGAGCACAACCCTCCCCCCCCCCGCAGTTGCATGAAAGCAGTGGGGAGTGGCATTGCACCCCCCAGGCCTCAATAAAGACAAGACACATATAGTTGTATGAACTAGTGCCAATGTATGTATTAATACAAATCCTGCAGCGAGGCATGACAACTCAGAGTGTGGTTACCTCAACTAAGAGTCAGTCTCATAAGGAGGACTACCCAACCCCGGACGACAGACTGGGAGTTAGTTCTGCCCGGACTGAATTCAGACATCATAACAGCCACAGAGTGAGACCCCGCTGAGGGGAGGTCAGGCAGCCCCACCCACCCAGGCTTCAAAACTCTGAGTGATGCATGCCAGCCTGCTCCCGGGTAAGGGTGGATCCAGCCCAAGGGCCACAAAATCTGCAAGGGCTGTTCCTCGACTTACCAACTTGGCATTAAACGGTTTTCCAGTGAAACACTAATTAATACACTTAACTTGCACTCCTCGTCCACAAAAGTCGGGCAAACCTCTGTTTCGTCCGGCTTACCTTACCCCACCCCACCAAAATTCCACAAACGCCCCATTGCAGGTCCTGAAGAAACAAATCATTGCCCTGATTAGATAAGTGAACTCCATCCCTTAGAAATAAGGCCTCATTTCACACCCTGATATCAGGGTACAGGATAATATGATGGCTTGCAAAAATAGGGCTTTTCACATAGAAGCCCGATATCATTCCCACCCAGGTATATCCCCAATAGGTGAGAAGAACCCATGTATTGCCAGTATGCCCATTGAAGATGAGCATGAAGAGACTTCCAAAATGCCCCATCAGTCTACTCTGGCTGCACCAGGGAGGCCCGGCTGGGTACTTATGCCTGGTCTCAAGCTTGACAACTGATCAGAGCATGGGAAGAAGATTATCACTGAAATTGGAAAATCAAAGCAATTAGCAATTCATAACCCACCATCAATGACGCTGCAAAAGGGGAGGGCAGGGCTCAGACACCCAAGAATCAGAGTGAACAAGAAATCGCAATGCTCCCTACAGTTAGTTAAAATCCATGAACTCATCCAATAGCCAAAAAGGGTGAGTGCTGTCAACCTAATTACCCAAAATTCATGAGAAGTCCCAGAATTGGCAATTGATGTACCAGAAATCAACTGCCATGTTGGGAACTAATCCCCCCACCCAGGTGCTAGTGTGCTACTTAACTGGATAAATGGGAAATCAAAAGGGGGGCAATTTTAGTGAAGGATAAGCCCAGTATCTAAATGTGCAACCCACCAAGTCTGAAACAATTAGTCTCAGCCTTAAACTTAAACCCAAAAGATGCCAAAGACTAGCACTTGATGTAAGACTTGCAGAAGGGAAATTGACACCTGAAAAACAGAGCGAACGAAAAGTCACGATGCATCCTACAGTTTATGAAATCAGTAACCCGTCCATTAGCCAGAAAGGCAAGAACTGCCAACTAGGTTGCCCAGGATTCCCAAAAGGAGTCCCAGAATTAATTGTGTGTGGCTTCAGCAATTAATACACCAGAAATTATCCACCACCTTAGGAGCTAATCCCCCCCAAGGAGGCAAAGCTACTAAACTGGATAACATTGGAAATAAAAGTGGGGGCCAAACTCCAATGAAGGATAAGCCAAGTATCTGAAAGTACAAATTAACTGTACCTTGGACAATTAGGTGCGACTTTTTAAGCCCAAACCCAAAGGATGCCAAAAACTAATGCTGGATGTAAGAAATGCAGAACCAGACCACAGTGTGATCCAATTTAGCATATGTGAGGTGGGCAATATAAACGAACCGGTGATGGACCACTACAAACAACAACAACAAATATTTATATACTACTTTTCAATAAAAGTTTCCAAATTGGTTTACATGTAATAATAATAAATAAGATGGCTTTCTGTCCCCAAAGGGCTCACTTACAATCTAAAAAGAAACATAAGACGGGCACCAGCAACAGTCACTGAAAGCAACAGTCACAGGAAGAACACCCACATATACTGGGTCGATTCATGCTAAAATAATAAAAGGGACCAAAGCCGACCTATTTAATTGACTTAAATGACTAAATAAGGGAAGACTATTAATTAAGAGCAGAAAACTAGAATCTTGATCATATCATTTGAAGGGAAAATACTTTTTCCTGTATTCAGTCATACAGGGGAGATTTAAAGGAAGAAGTGTCAGAAGATGAAAAACATCCTAGCTTAAAATGTTTTAGCAATGGTTTGGATGCACTTCATTCACACACACACACACACACACACACACACACCTCTTTTAGCAACAGCATCCAAAGTAGGAATAGCCCCAAATAGCTTACCGCCAGTGGGAGATAGCACGCGAAGAAAAAATGGCTAAGCTAAAACAATTACTTAGAACCAACGTGAGAAATGGCAGGCCAAGACCTAATCCTAAATGGTGCCCATGCCAAGTATAGATACATAGTTGGAATACCGTTAAAGAACAGTAACTGAAGAGTGATTCAATCTCAACATAAACATTTAACGAATTGGGAAGGCACCATCAAATTCAAGCAAATATAGGGAAAGAATACTTCTCCAGCAATATAATCCCTAGCCAATAGGGAATAATAAACTAATTAATTCAAGAGTGATTGGCCCCTATGTGGTGAGGACCAGAAAGGATTGCTGGGGAGAGATAGCAAAGGAGCCAGAGTTATGCCTCTGACTTCACAGTGGAGGATACTGATCACTCAATCTATGGAATTAAGCATTTTCAGGACAAGATCCAGAAAAAACTGACCAGTTTAATAAGAACAATGTTCAAAATAGACAGAAATAATTCCATTAAATAATCATATTAACTAATTCGCCAACAGCCAGCTGGTATTTACCGAAAGAGTTCAAGGAATTCAAATGTAAAATGCTGGTCTCCCAGCAATAAAAGCCAGATTGTATTATGAAATGTTTAGAAGGCAAAGATTTTAATCATAACTGGACACCCTTAGGCCATAAAAATCTAACAACAACAACCGACTTCTTGTTCTGAAATTATTCTTTTCTTCTCCTCTTTTTTTTAATTCTTTCTTTCTTTCAGTTTAAGTACCAGTGTTAATCTTAAACTAATTGCATTGATCCCACCTTTCCCAGCAGAAACCCATTGCTGAATATTAAAGCAGTATTCAACAGCAACCGCAACAGCAACTGCACCCCCGACTGGGGTGTGGGAGAGGGGGATGAAAATTATGAACCGAATGGCTCAACCCTGAGGACAGGCCAATGAAATGTTAAGAAAAAGACCGGCTGAAAGAAAACAGCATACATTTAACAGGGTAATTCTTGATCCACCAATATGAAAAGCTCCTATGCATCGCCCACGTGTGGATAAAGGTGATCTAATTAACAAGCAAACACCACTAGGTGGACCCACTAGGGATGAATAAATTGATGAAAACTGGGCCACAAATGACAAATAATGTACAATTCCCGCCCATGAAGGGATTAAAATTGCCTTACTAGAACCTAGCCTTGCTTCTTTGCAATGCCAGGTCGGTTCAGAATAAGACCGAACTCATCCATGACTTGATCATGGATGAGGGAGCCAACCTGGCCTGTATAACTGAGACATGGATGTGGGAGGCTAATGGCCCAGTTTGGGCCCAGCTTCTTCCACCAGGCTACTCTGTTGTGGAGCAGGCTAGGGGATGTGGGTGGTGGGGTGGAGTGGCTGTGGTCATAAGAATACCATTCTCCTTACCAGGGCCCCTGCACAACAGTTGACTTACATTAAGTGTGTCTTTCTAAGGCTGGCAACTAAGGAAAGATTGGGGATTCTGTCAGTGTACCGTCCACCCCGCTGCCCAGCTGACTCCTTAACTGAGCTGATGGAGCTGGTCTCGGAGTTGGTGTTGGAGTCACCCAGACTTTTGGTGCTGGGTGACTTCAATATCCATTGTGAGGCTGACTTGTCTGGTGCGGCTCAGGAGTTCATAGCGGCCATGACAATGATGGGCCTATCCCAACTAGTTTCAGGACCAACTCATGTTGCCGGCCACACACTTGATTTGTTCTTTTGTTCAGATCAGAGGGGTGTTCCATGGGTGCGGGATCCTGTGGTTTCCCCATTGTCATGGATGGACCACTACCTGGTTAAGGTTGGTTTCATAGCCACCACCCAGCCCTGCAGGGAAGGAGGACCTATTAAGATGGTCCGCCCGAGATGGCTGTTGGATCCAGTAGGATTCCAAAAAGCCTTGGAGGGTTTTGATGTTGGTCCTGCCAATGATTCTGACGATGCCCTGGTGGGAACCTAGAACAGGGAATTCACCAGGGCAGTAGACACGATCGCTCCTAAGCGCACCTTCCGGTCTGCTTTAAAAGTGGCCCCTTGGTATACAGAGGAGTTACGGGGTCTGAACCAGCAAGGGGTGGAGGACCTATTAAGATGGTCCACCCGAGATGGCTGTTGGATCCAGTAGGGTTCCAAAAAGCCTTGGAGGGTTTTGATGTTGGTCCTGCCAGTGATTCTGTCGATGCCCTGGTGGGAACCTAGAACAGGGAATTCACCAGGGCAGTAGACACGATCGCTCCTAAGCGTCCCTTCCGGTCTGCTTTGAAAGTGGCCTCCTGGTATACAGAGGAGTTACAGGGTCTGAAGCAGCAAGGTAGGCAACTGGAGTGCAAGTGGAGGACAACTCAGCTTGAATGTGACAGGACACAGCATAGAGCCCATTTGAAGGTTTTTGTGGAGGTGGTGTGTGTGGCAAAAAAACAATTCTGGTCTGTGCACATTGCTTCTGCGGGTTCACGTCCGGCAGAGCTGTCCCAGGTTGTGAGGAGTTTGATTCAGGCTCTTCCCAGTCCCCAGGGACTTTGTTCTGCTGTGATGCTTTTAATGGGTTCTTTGCGGACAAAATCTCCTGTATTCGGGCTGACTTGGACAGGACTCCACTATTTCTGCAGAATCTATTAAGGTGGTGTCCAGCAATCCCTCTTGCAGTATTAGATTGGATCAGTTTCAATTTGTGATGCCTGATGACGTGGACAAGCTGCTTGGGG